>NC_134480.1:29362259-29423464 GCF_964194025.1 Convolutriloba macropyga | reverse complement strand
CAACCGAAAAATCGAACGCGCCGCAGAGTTTCATTTGCTGGATTTTTGCTCAGAGAAAGTTTGACAGACCATAATACAGCGATTTAGAGTAGTCAGCCAGTGATAACACCGGAATTTTTTTTGGGTCAATGTTAATAAACAAAAGGGTTTGTGTCAATTGTTAATTTGCCCCGGCATTGAGACTATCATCTACTTCATTTATGTTGATATACGTCTGGAACCAGTTTTCTAATTTTATAATTGGCCACAGCGTCAAAAAGATAAACACTTGTCCATGGTGATCACATTTTTGAACATAAGAGTCACTTTGGACTTTCAAGTTTTAAAACAAGCTTGTATGCTGGGAATAACAAAAATTCATATAACAGGACTGCTATGGATACACACTTTAGCTGCGATCAAGAATTGGGAACACTTAACAGATTTATACATCGTCTCGAGTCTTTTTGGATTGTTTGTTTGGCAATCAGAAGTCAAGGTAATTTCGTCTGTTAATTTTGCCGAATTAATAATTACTCCCATTCGTTGGAGCGTCTCAATCTATTCCTTGGCATTATTTTTTGTTCCATTACCAAACATTTAGCTATTAAAGGCACTCACTAACTGCAGAGTGACGCACTCCATACTTCTTTCAGGATTGCGCTAAACAATGGTTTTAAATATTGGAGACAGACTTTCCACAACTCTTATGTTTACGAACTTTGTCACACCTTTAGCAATAGATTCCGATTGTTCGGTAGTGCTGCACTGGTCTGAACTGAAAAGATGCTCGGTGAACACTTTTGACGGACCTGTGGAGGTGAAGTTGTTGGAGCTGAGCTCAAGGAATAACCAAATTGCGTAGGAAGTAAAAATTCAGCGCATATTCAAAACAGATCCAAATAAGTGCGTAGGACGATTATCCATCTTTTTTTACACGGATTATCCATCCCCTTAGCGGGAAAACTGTGTAAAGCGAATCAGAAAATAGACGCGTATGCCACGTAAGAAGAAAAAACGTTAACAAACTGAACAAAAATAAGAACTCACATTTTTTGTCAGCCTAGCAATTCGAGCTAGCACACTAGCACATAACCTCAGCAAAAAATTGTTGAAATAATATAGTCTTGAGCAGTATATATGTTACTGCGTCTTGCCAAAACCAAACAATTTAGCAGTATATTTGTTAAATTGTTACTTTGTCTTGATACCAAAATTCTTGGGCAAAATTCTAATACTTTGACTTGTATCGAAAACGTCTCGAACAGTGAATTCAATTTTCTGTGTCCTGATTTCCAATCTTAAACTCGTGAGGAGTACTCTGCAAAAATCGCAACACAAACACCTAGGATTAAGCTAGAAACCAATTTTTCATAACACTTCTCAGGCATAGATTTTGCCTTAGATTTGTTTCATCAAAACAATTGAACTGTTAAACATACAGACATCCCGTATTGTGTGAACTGTGGACGAATTCAATTGAAAAAAATTCAAAACTAAGTTAGTTAAATTAATTAATGCAATGGTAAGTACAGCAGAACGGATATACAGCCACAAAAGCAAAACTGCATAAACGAAGTATTGGGATAGATTTTGTAACCACTCAGAACGAAATGGGTGTTGAAAAACTTTCTTTTTAAAACACAAGGAGAGCAGCCGCTACAGAAGTTGTTGCATGAGTTTAACTGCTAATAAACTGCTGTTCACCGACTTGAGAATCATTGGTGCCTAAATAACCTGGAAAACGGCAAAACAAGCTGTACTTTACGATAATTTAGAGGAGCTTTCAAAGTTGTTCTATTGGTAAGTGCAAGACCATAAAATAAAATTTTTGCTGCACCTTTCCATACTCAACTTGAAAACACAAACTCCTTGCTTTTTTGCAAAATCTTCAGTATTTCTGCTTTGCCACTTGACTGCTTCATGGAAAAAATCTTTCTCCACAAATTTTGTAACTTCCCTTCATTTTAAGAATCTCTGTTATTGAATCAGTTTGTGCTTTGAAATTCCTTGAGTATCGTATTTTCAAATACATTTAGGCGCAGCAAACAATTTTTCCAGTTCAATTCCTCAACTCGATTCTTAGTGATTTCTTTTTGGAGATTCCATTTTAGTTGAGACCACTTGTACCTATTTTCAACAGGTACAAAAACGATTATTTGCGAGCTAAGTGCTCAGGAGGACCAATAGTTTGGTAATATTTCGGCATCCGCTCTTATGTCCACTCTATTTTCTTGTTGTTCTGCTCGCATGTTGTCTCAACTTCGTCAATATTTTTGGAGAATTCTTTTGTAATTACTCATTACTGGTAAGTTGTTATTTTTATTACGAATATGACAAGATTGTCGGTGAATTAAACTTCGAATCATATAGAGATCCCAAAAAAAACAATTTTTTTTTCAGATTTCACATTTTTCAGTTACATGTACCATGTGCAGTTTGTTTGCTGTATTCGGGAAATTTTTTTTCTGGACATGTGCGTTAACTTTTTTAACACTTAAACTATGGAGTCTTTGGTGTGATCTTCATTGTGAGAATTGATTACAAAACATATAACCTTACAAATTAGATATTTACATTCGCTACTCTCAGATAGCTTTCAGGTAAAGTGACATGAACTCAGAAGCTGAGCAGCCGTTACATTTGGTCCGCCGGCCCGGACAGTGATATACAAAATGCTGTCCAACTCAACAAATGAAGTGCCAGAGTCACCAACGAATAAAACAAAACCCAACAGGCAATTCAACCATGCAAAGCCAATTAGGCAAAGTGCATTAGAATTCGAAGAGCAAGACTTAATTAAAGCAAATAAACCAAAAGATTCAAGCTGCAGTCCAAATGTACAGACGAAGTGACTCCTTCACAGAGTCAAGACATTTTGCATAGACAGATTAGCAACTACCGAAAACAACTCGAAAAAAAGGAGGGCCAGGAGCTAATCAGAAACAACGATAGATCAAGCAAACTCAAAAGCATTTATCAACAGCTACTGAAGCCTGACGACTCTCTGTGCATTCTTCTTCGGTAGCGAGCAAATATGCTTCATGATCCGGAAGTGTTTAAAAGTTACGAAGTCGAATGACTAAATCTCTTACAAACATTAAACGCAGATTGGTAACCATACATTCACGGAGAAAGAAACATGACGGATTAACAGAATCAATTCGCACAACTGACAAGCGATGCAGAACCAAGTGCCGCTAAGACTTCACAGTCTGTTGTAGGAGTTTCTCAACAAACTGCTGAAAATGGAAACCCAAACAGGGACCATGATTCAAAGGCCTCCTCTGATAAACGAGATAAGAAAGCAGAAAAGCTTGGGGCTCTAGAGATAGACTTTGCATCAAAAATAAGTTTGAAGAAAATTGATTTCGAATTGAAAAGGAAAGAGCTTGAAATGGAGATTCAACTTTTGAAGAAGAACGTGCACTGAAACTGGAATACGAGAAAGAAGCTCTTGACGCAAGAGCATCAGATTCTGTTGATATTGCAGCCCCCAGTATTCGAAGTAGATCACCATTGAATTGAAAAACCCCGAAGAACAAAGATTTTTCCGGTTGGCTCGATAACTCGGATAAATTCTCCAACTTGCACGATTATAGTTTTGAGCGTGCGAAGACCAGGATCGACAACAATTATTCCAGTGTAAGTTTCAATCGCGAAGGGGTATTTAAGTCGCAGTCACCAAGCGGAGAGCGTGCCAGCTTAGACCGGGAACAAGACAAGTTTAAGCGTAATAAACCAAGCAGTAGTAGTCAACTACCTAAGTTGAAGTTGAGTTCATTCAACGGAAACCCCCTAGAGTGGCCGGAGTGATCGAATATGTTCAAAGCAACGGTTCGCCATCGCGATATACTTGACTCAGAGGAAATGAGCCACTTGAAAACCTTATTGACAGGAAAAGCAAAGTCTGCTATATTCGGGAGAGTTTTAAGCTCAAGCGTGGGAACTCCTGGGACGGAAGTTTGCGCGACCTTACCTAATTGTCGACGCTCAGCTTAACATATTAAGCAAACAACAATATGCACGACCCAACAGCTATAAATATTTACTCAATAACAATCAGCAACCTAGTTAAGGTACTGAAGCAATACAAGTATGAGGGCGACGTGCGTTCAAGTTCAACACTGCAAGTGGCAATTGAAAAACTTCCCCCAAACTTGAAAGAAAAGTGGTTCTTCTTCGTTAAGGAGTGCCAAGAAGATACACCCGACCTCACTCTCCTTGAAAAATGGTTAACTCGGATGACCTTTGTCCACGAAGGAATGCCATCAACCAAGAGCGAACAAAAGGAATATGATCGACCAAAAGCTAACAAGGAAAAACGATTCTCAAAATCCTCAAATGTTAGTGCGAGTTCGAATGCGAACGAAACGAAGCAAATTCAAAACAACAACTGTTCACTAGCGGATGGCACTCATAAAATATGGAATTGTCCAATATTTAAGAGTATGAATATCACCGATCGCTTTGCGGCAGTGAGAAAAGAATGCTTATGTAATGGATGTCTGGGGAAAGGGCTTGCAGTCAAAGATTGTAAAGTCCACCCGTGTGGTATAAATGGATGTACCAAAAGGCACAACAGACTGCTACACTCTGAAAACCAAACGGACGAGGGTAGTCACGCAGCTAATGTAAGCGCAGCAACAATCAACCAGAGTAACCAAGTTACTAGTTTTCCTCAAATAGTTCCGGTATCGGTTCAGATCGGTGGTAACAGGTTGACTAGCTACGCTTTCCTCGATAGTGGGTCAACATTATCATTCATCGATCAAAGTTTCAAGGATCAAATACAAGCCAAAGGCACGGACGTTACCATGAACATAGCTGGAATACATGGGACGCAAGATTTGAGGACAGAGAAGGTTGCTATCACAATAAAGGGAATAAATTCAAAAGTGCATCCGATTGAAGCGTTTGCACAACCATCAATCTCGTTGGGAAAAATGACATTTGATTACAAGGAACTGAAGAACAACTTCGGACACCTGAATGTTCTCACTAACAGAACTTTCAACCTGATGGAAGTAGGCATCATATTTGGACAAGATGCTTATGGAATTCAACGTCCATTGGACTACAAGACTGGAACAGAAGTGAGCCTTTCGCCGTCTTAACAGAATTAAGATGGGTAGTCAGTGGTCCCATGACAGGCAAGAAAGTTCAAAATGTTTGTCATTTCACCTCCACAGAAGATGTGAAAGTGGCAGAAAAAATCCAATCATGGTGGAACATAGAAACTTATGCTTCCAAAATAAATTTTGTGAGCCAATCAAAGAAAGAGCAGCAAGCTTAGAAGTTTTTAGAGAGCACAACAAAGTTTACAGGCGAGCGAAATGAAGTAGGCATGCTCTGGAGTGAACCAGAGCCCAATCTTCCAAACATCTACGGCTCGGCCCTTGGTAAGCTCTACTCACGAACGAAGATTTCAAAAGGACCCCAATTTGAAAGAAATGTATCAACAGTCAATTGAGGCAGATGTTGAAAAGGGATTTGTGAAAATCCTGAAAAAAATGGGGAGTCAGAGGAACTTTGGGATAGGATTGGTATTTGCCGCACCATCCAGTACTAAACCCCAACAAACCGGGTAAATTTCGTCGCCTTTGCAACGCTGAAGCCAATTACAACGATGTATGCCTAAATGACAAGCTATTAGCCGTACCCGATCTCTTACACGGATTGATCGGAACAAAACTCAGATTCCGAAAGGGACCAATAGCCTAAGCAAATATGTTGAATCAATGTTTCTGCAAGTGCAAGTTCCTGAAAGAGATAAATGCTGTCTGCTGTGCAAATTTACGAGTATCAACGTCATGTTTTCGGAGCAAAGAGTTCACCAACATGAGCCAACTACGCTCTGAATCGAGTAGCAATCGATAACAAGGACGAGTTCCCAATTGCAGCAAAAACAATTCAAAACAACTCCTACATGGACGATTTCATCAAGGCAGTCAAAAGACCTGAAGAAGCAATAAGTGTTTTCAAACAACTGCGACCGCTTCTCTCAAAACATGGATTTGAACAGAAAAAGTGCATCACCAACAGCGACGTTGTCCAACGCAATCCCAGTGTACAGCAAAATACAAGGATGTATGTCTAAATGACAAGTTGTTAGCCGGACCCGATCTACTACACGGATTGGTCGGAACAATATTCAGATTTCGAGAAGGACCAATTGCCCTAACCGCAGATATTGAATCAATGTTTTTGCAAGTGCAAGTTCCTCAACGGGATAAAAGCTGCTTGAGATTCTTGTGGCGACCAACAATTAACGAACCTGTGCAAATTTACGAGTATCAGCGTCATGTTTTCGGAGCAAAGAGTTCACCAACATGTGCCAACTACGCTCTGAAGCGAGTAGCGATCGATAACGAGGACGAGTTCCCAATTGCAGCAAAAACAATCCAAAGGAATTTCTACATAGACGATTTCATCAAGTCAGTCGAAACACCTGAGGAAGCAATCAAGGTTTTCAAACAACTGCAACCTCTTCTCTCAAAACATGGATTTGAACTGAAGAAGTGGATCACCAACAGCGACGTGGTAACCAAAGCAATCCCAGAGGACTTAAGATCAATCAGCAAAACAAAGCAGGTTGAAGTAGAACCCAGCCAGGAAGGGTCATCAGTGCTTGGGCTTCAGTGGACGATTACCTATGATAGTCTACAGGATGGTAGAGGTACAAGCAAAGAAGTTGAGACCCCAATCACCCAAAGGAAGATCTTATCTCTAGTTTCTTCAGTGTTTGATCCTCTGGGACTGTTTGCACCATTCAGTGTCCATATGAGACGACTCCTGAAGAGCATCTGGACCAAAAATGAACAACATTGGGACAACTCAGTAGAACCTAACGAAGAAGAGTTTCTGAAGTGGAAGGCGCAGCTTCCAGAAAAAGCAGAAACCAGCATTGATAGAAGATACTTCAGCACAGCCAAGGACAATTTGGAACTTCATGTGTTTGCCGACGCATCTGAAGATACAATGTTCGCAGTAGCATACCTACGTTCAAAGGCCAAAGAATACTCAGCAGACCTAGCATTTGTAATCGGAAAGCGCAGAGTCGCACCGATGCGACACCTTTCCATACCACGCTTGGAACTACAAGCAGCAGTGATGGCGGTGAGAATTAAAGAACAGATAGTAAAGGATTAGGAGTCGACGATTCAGAGTTGTAACGTTTGGACAGACTTCACTACTGTTCTGCAGTGGATTCATAGATCCCACCGTAAGCAACAAGTGTTTGTTGCAGAGTGACTGAAATTTTGGATACCACTAATGTTTCACAGTGGAATCATGTGAGTGGTATTAACAATCCAGCTGACATCGGGACACGAGAGAGCAATGTTGACGAACTTAAGAGAAGCGAATGGCTTACTGGGCCGGCCTGGTTGAAGCAACCAGAGAACGAATGGCCTGAACAGGTGAATTTAACATTCGCTTCAGACAAACAAAACCACCAAATGGTCTCCTCAGAAAAGGTTGAAGAGAAGAAGCCGATGACTCGTTGGGAATGATTCAGCAATTTCAATCGACTTGTTAATACAATGGCAAACGTACAGCGCGTACTGAAAGAACAAGAAACTGGCAACAAAAACACTAAGTGCTGAAGAAAGAGAGGGTGCACAAGCAAGCATCTTCAGACTACTGCAGCAGGAACAGTTTGCTGAAGAGATGAAATCTCTCAAGACTGAAAAGGAAATTCCAAAAACCAGCAAAATCTTCCAGTTTCCTCCAATCATTGAACAGCAAGGACTTATTCGTGCTCAAGGCAGAGTAGGTAAAAGTCAGTTGAAATTCGAATTGAACCAAGCTTCTAATACTGTTACATTGGAAGGAACATGTAGCTAATATATTCTTGCAAAATGAACATAAGAACAGTCATCACGAAGGCACTGAACATGTCAGAAACATAGTTCAGCAGACGTTCTGGATCATAGGCATACTGAATGCTTTAAGATTAATCAAAAACAATTATGTGTTGAAAAGGAACAGCCCAAACAAAGGCACCGTTTTTGGCGGATCTACCTGAAGAACGATTAGTCGCATCAACAGTGTTTTCGAATGTGGGCGTAGACTATTTTGGACCATTCACAGTAAAGATTGGTGGACGAAACGAAAAGCTTTGGTGCTGTCTATTCACATGCCTTAATGTACGAGCGGTACATATAGAGATTGTACCAAAATTAGACATTGATAGTTGTCTGAACGCAATTATGCGATTCATTGCTCGAAGAAGCAAACCGGTCAAAATGATTAGTGATAACGGGACAAACTTCGTTGGAGCTGAAAAAGAACTTGCAGAGTATATAGCAGCATGGAACATGGAGCAAATGAAAGAACATCTGATTCAACAGAGTATCAGATGGAAGTTCAACCCAGCTGCAGCACCAAAATTTGAAGTGCGGGAAAGACTGGTTAGGAGTTGCAAGAAGGCAAAATACGCAGTGCTGGGCAATCGATCGGTTACGAAAGATGTTCTGTCAACCACGATGTGTCTTGTTGAACAGACGCTGAAGGCTAGACGCCGACACCGGTCAGTTCTGATGCTGCCGATTTAGAAGCTTTTACTCCAAACCATTTCCTGCTTGGCAACAAGAACCCTTGTTTACCGTATCTATGAGGTGCAGAGCATTTTTTTGATCGTAGGAAGCTCTTCCGACAAACACATGCTTACGTGGACCTCATCTGGTACAGATTCCGTAAAGAGTACTTGTCGACGTTGAACAGTCGAAAGAAATGGCAGACCACAACGAACAGAACTCTTCAGCACGGTGATCTTGTGTGGTTAGTGGTAGACAGTGACAAACTTGGATATTACGATCTGGGTCGAATAACCGAAACCTCTGAAGGTTCCGACGGAGTCATTCGATCAGCCAAAATCCGAACGAAAATGGATACTAGAAGAGGCCAATAGTGAAGCTCGCTCCAGCACTACCAACTGGCGATGATGTTTTCACGAAGGAAAGCAAGGCCGGCGATGATGGAGCTGAGCTTAAGGAATAACCAAATTGCGTCGGAATAAAAAATTCCGCGCATATTCAAAACAGATCCAAATAAGTGCATTGGACAAAAAATATTACTGTGTTCTATTTTTACCAGGATTATCCATCCACTTAGCAAAAAAAAACTATGTATAGCGAATCAGAAAGAGCCGCGTATGCCACGTAAGCAGAAAAGAATGTTAACAAACTGAACAAAAATAAGAACTCACAATTTTTGTCAGCCTAGCAACTCGAACTAGCACATAAACTCAGCAATAAAATTGTTGAAATAATATAGTCTTGAACAGTATATTTGTTACTGCGTTTTGCCAAAACGAAACCCTTGTGCAGTAAATTTATTAAATTATTACTGTGTCTTGGTACCAAAGTTTGTCTTGAGCAAAATTCTATCTAATATTATGTCTTGCATCAAAAACGTCTCGAACAGGGAATTCAATTTCCTTTGTCTTGATTTCCAATCTTAAACTCGTGAGTACCCTGCAAAAATCGCAACACAAACACGTGCGATTAAGTTAAAAATCAATTTTTCATAACACTTCGCAGGCATGGATTTGTGCCTTAGATTTGTTTCATCAAAACAATTGAACTGTTAAACATACAGACATCCCGTATTGTGTGAACTGTGGACGAATTCAATTGAAAAAAATCCAAAACTAAGTTAGGTAAATTATTAATGCAATGGTAAGTACAGCAGAACGGATAAACAGCTACAAAAGCAAACTGCATAAACGAAGTATCGGGACAGATTTTGTAACCACTCAGAACGAACTGGGCGGTGTAAAACTTTTTTTGTGAAACACAAGGAGAGCAGCCGTTACAGAAGTTGTTACATGAAATTAACTGCTAATAAACTGCTGTTCACCGACATGAGAATCATTGTTGCCTAAATAACTGGGAAAATGGCAAAACAGGCTATACTTTACGATAATTTAGATGAGCTTTCAAAGTTGTTCTATTGGTAAGTGAAAGACCATAAGATAAAACTTTTGCTGCACATTTCCATACTCTACTTGAAAACACAAACTCCTTGCTTTTTTGCAAAATCTTCAGTATTTCTGCTTTGCCACTTGACTGCTTTATGGAAAAAATCTTCCTCCATAAATTTTGTAACTTCCCTGCATTTTAAGAATCTCTGCTATTGAATCAGTTTGTGCTTTGAAATTCCTTGAGTATCGTATTTTCAAATACATTTAGGCGCAGCAAACAATTTTTCCAGTTCAATTCCTCAACTCGATTCTTAGTGATTTTTTTTTGGAGATTCCATTTTAGTTGAGACCACTTGTACCTATTTTCAACAGGTACAAAAACGATTATTTGCGAGCTAAGTGCTCAGGAGGACCAATAGTTTGGTAATATTTCGGCATCCGCTCTTATGTCCACTCTATTTTCTTGTTGTTCTGCTCGCATGTTGTCTCAACTTCGTCAATATTTTTGGAGAATTCTTTTGTAATTACTCATTACTGGTAAGTTGTTATTTTTATTACGAATATGACAAGATTGTCGGTGAATTAAACTTCGAATCATATAGAGATCCCAAAAAAAAAACAATTTTTTTTTCAGATTTCACATTTTTCAGTTACATGTACCATGTGCAGTTTGTTTGCTTTATTCGGGAAATTTTTTCTTCAGGACATATGCGTTAACTCTCTTTAAAACGTAAACTATGGAGTCTTTAATGTAATCTTCAGTATGAGAATTGATTACAAAACAAAAATTGTATAACCTTACATATTAGATATCTACATTCGCTACTCTCAGATAGCTTTCAGGTAAAGTGACATGAACTCAGTTGCCAACTTAAAAAATATCCGCAAAATCGCTTCGAAATTTTTCCGTTTTTCGGAAAACCTGCCAAATCATCAAACTTGAAAGAGAACGACCTATCGCACCGAACGCCCATTCATAATTCAATTAAGAAAAAAATCAGGCAAAAATATCAGAAAAACCAAAATTAAACGTTATTGAAGCCAAAGAGTAATTTTTGCAGAAAAAGAACCCTTTCCATGACGTCATATTTACGATATCTACAACGATTCCTTAAAACACAAGGAAATCTAAAAACGAAATAATCAACACTGACATAAACCAAACAGTCAATCACCATTCTATTTTATTAAAAAAAACGAATGCTCAAGTCTTCAGATACTGAGAAAACTCAGAAAGAACTAAATAATTTGAGGAAACAATTGCCCACATGACAAAAGAAAGTTTGAATGTAGGCAAATTTTTATCACTTGAAACATATTAACTGGTAACGTTGCAAAGAGAAAAAAGGAGCCATTGGCCAAAAACAAAACAATGAAACATAAGCCGACTAATGTGGGAAGAATTGCTCTCGAACGAGACGGGTAGAACAAATTGTACCCCACCGAGATTCGAACCGTTGACCTCCAGGTCCTGTCGTACTCTATTTATTTAGAGTAGCTATTTGCGATGCGGGTACGCTTAAAATTACTTTATTTGTGATTCGCGGAGCGGAATCCTGACTTGAGTTTTTATTGCTTACTCGCGGAGCGGGATTTACAAGAAGAATTGTTAAACTGAATTCGAATTGCAAAGTTAGGAGAATGAAAGTAAATGTTGCACAACAAAACGTGAAGGCGTGATCAGACATGTCTGATCACGAAGCGGGAAACCAAGAAGGAATTGACAACAGACCACGAGGTATTGAATGAACAAATGATTAACACTTTATGAAGGGCAAAATAAGAGAACTAAGTTAAAACATCGTATTTAACATGAACTGCACTAAATAAATTACTAAGGATGATATCCTTGGGTATCACATACCCCTGACCTTGACAAAGAAAATTGTGACTATATCAATTTTCCAATGTATAATTTAATAACAATATTTACAAATTAGTACATGGTCCCCGGTTAAATAAATAATAACAATATATTTACTGGTTATCATAGCTAAAACAATAAATAGTATTAAATTATGAAATGCTTAATTGTCACAGTTTTAAATAAGCTCAGTTTTAATTGTCCCATTCGTTTTCGTCCGAATTAAGTCCTTCTGCCTCAAACGCCGTCATTGACCGAACTAGCTTTGGGGTATCCATTTCTAGTAGAGGAGGGTTTCGCGAGGCGGGTGGTGAAGCGTCTCCAATTTGTGGCGAAATGTTGGTCTCTTCAGGCTGACTTTCCGCGATGTAATGAACCGACTCTACAATAGACTCGAGTGGAGGCTGGAAGTTCTCCACGTCACCCGCTCGTCGAGGTATTTTTGGAGTCTGGAGATGGGCTTTCAAATCCGTAATAGGAGGGACTTCGCCGATTGCGATCTGATGATTTCTTTGATTGAGTCAGTGCGGCAGGCGTATTCGTGGAAGAAGTTGTTGGTTTCTCGCTATGCAAAAAACTGTGCCGGCGTCTGGTTGTTGATTTCGGATAGCGAAAAAGTTGGGAACTTTGGGGATTCGTCCTCGCATCGCGCGTGAGATATTATATTTTGATGAAGGTACCCCGCTGCCCTGATCACGTTTTCGGTGCTTCATCTTCTTGTCCCCTTTTTGTTTTCTTGTGAACTCTTTCACGTGGCTTTGAATGAGTTCTTCTACTAATTTTTCGCCCGATCGTGGTCCCCTGCGGTCCGCATACGTTTTTAATGGAGTTTGCCGCTCCAGTTGTGTTCCAAATTTCGCAATGTCACTATTGCGGACCGTGACGACAGGTTTGCCAGGTTCCTTAATCGTTGAAATCGTCGGGCTAACCTTCAGAATATGTGAACCCGGCGCGAGTACTTCATAAAGCTCCTCCGAATTCTTTTTTGATCTCCTCTTCCCATGAATTTTCCGGGCTAGGTTAGGCTCTACTGCACGTTCCTTTAGGGGAATTGGACGAAATGCCTTGGTTCGTAAGAAGCGTGACTCGCCGTCCGTGCTAGTCCTTTCTCGTTCCTTGGCTTCGTGCGTTGCCCGGGACATCCCAACTCCAACTTCGATGTCACTGCGGTACCCATTCACCCGCTTGTCGTCTGGAAGAATTTCTTCCGGCATCACTGTGTCTTCATCTAAATAGTGGTTTACAATGTTTTCATATGTGAGATTTGACAATTTAGGCTTTGTCGATATCACGCTCAGCGGGGTATTAGGTTTTCTTCAAAAGTGTGCTTCGAAAGGCGGGATCTTTGTTGTTCTTTGTTTACATATTCGCAATTAGTGTGTTTTTATCTTTAATGCGTGCTTTACATGAGAAGCGTTAATAGACGATTTTTCCTCTTTAATACATGCGAGTCTATTCTTAATTGTTTGGGTAAGTCTTTCTACTAGTCCAATAGCGCGATGAGCGTTTACTGGAGCTTCAATTATATCGATATTATTTTTATTACAAAAGGTCTTTACTTTATTGCCAACTAAACACTTTGCTTGATCTAGACGAATAGAGCGTGGAATCCCGTGATTTTCAATATACATGTCCAAAAACTTTAGAACGTTTGGTCGGTTAGCTTTGTCATAAATACATGCAGTAGGGTATTTAGAAAAACGGTCAATTGCTGCTAGAAAGTAAAGTTCGTTACCCTTTTCATCAAAAATTGGACCTCCAAAATCAATTTGAACTTCTTGATTTGGTTCAACACATGGTATGTGGGGATTAAATTGCTTAGCAGGAATAACAGATTTAAGGTTCTTACCAATCACCGTGCAAGGCTTGCACTCGGTAGCTTTAACAATGAGCTCGCGGTGCATGTATGGCCACCAGCAATGCGTGGCCATACATATCATACCCCATGTACCCGGATGGCTGGAGTGTATGTCGTCGACCATCGCCTCTCGCAGAACGTTCGGTATGGCGACATTTTCGTCAATACATACACACCCGGAACGTACATGGAGGTCCCTCCAATAGGAGTGTATGTAAGGGTTTAGGGCTTTGAGGCGGCTCTCGTTGTTTGTCAGGATACAATCCCGGACCTCTTTCAATACTGCATCCTTGCTGGTCAGTGATGCAATCAATGATTTGTTAAAGATCTTTGATACGATGTATTCAAATGTTGGAACTTGTGGGCTGGGTGTGAGAGGGGTACTTGCATTAGACGAGTGAGTCAGAGATGTCGGTGTTGTTATAGATGGGCAATTTGCTGTACGGGTACTGTTTGAAGGTTCATTGCGTTGATTTGCGGCGCGGGAATCGTTTGGCGACGTAGATCGCTGACTTGTGGGGCGAGTTGCGTTTTGGCTGGATGACGGTGGGTTCGCCGTACGAGATGCGTCGTTAAAACGAACGCGAGTGATACGTTTTTTAGAAGGCATTATTTTATTGTATTTGTTCATATAATTTAATTCTGACGATGATTTAGGTGAAATTTGATTTGATGAATTGAAAGTACACGACTGAATTGTAGAATGACTAGAGGCAAAAAGCACTGATTTTATTTTTGGGTGGTGACTTTTACAGATATTTAAAAAATGTCTCCTGATTGGCGGGAGTTTAGATTGAATAATTTGAGGCTCGCGCGGCGCGAGAGCTAATCCATTCCGAATTTGGAATAATTGTTTACTCTTACTTGTATTTTGCTGGGCGAGAGAAGTGTTAAGTGGAATTTGCGACGCGGAACCGACATATTTTAAATTGTTCAAATTACGAGTAGAATTTGAGGCTAGCTTTCGCTGAGCAGTGGAATTATAAGAAACATGTTTGCATACTCGTGCCGCATGTGTGCTAATTAAGTTTATTGCCTTTTTATGAGCCTCAAATTTAGTTGTGATCGGCAGTGCGAGATTGTGTGTCTCAATTTTAGGTGTGATTTGTAATGGGGAATTATGTGCTATTAACAACTGGTGTAAATGGGATGTAGATTTTGTGGTATTTAATTCTAGTGCATTGATAGATGTAGAAATTAACTTTAACTTCGCTACAGTGAATTCCTCATCATATGCTAAGACCTTTTTAGCTTTTTGAAACGGGTGTCTAGAAATGCAGTCGACCAGATCCATTTTCGCCCCGGGAAGATGTTCAATATTGAATTCAAATGGGAGTAAACGATCAAACCAGCGGGTCAATCGGCTGTTATAAGATTTCTTTGATCTATTTCCTTTCATGATTGATAGAAGAGCACGATGATCTGTAATCACTGTAAAAGTTTTCCCGTACAGATAATTTTTAAAATATTTGGTTGACCAAACTACGCCCAGGAGTTCAAGTTTATTTACGCTATAACGTTCTTCACAAGAATTTAAAAACCGAGACGTAAATGCAATTGGTTTCCACCCATCCACTGTTAATTGTTCAAGAGCTGCTCCGAGACCGGAGCGTGACGCATCACATTTCACGCGTGTTTCAAATTTCGGGTTATAGTGGCTGTATGCGATTGCGTTCGCTATGCGATTTTTTATTTCACTGAAACAGTTCTCATGTTCCGCTGTCCAGATAAATTTTGATGACTTTTTCAATAAGGGACGGAGAGGATGACTAATTTGAGCGAGATTAGGAATAAATTTACCAATGTAATCAACCGACCCCAAAAAAGAGCTGAGTTTCTTTAGAGTTTTTGGGGCTTGAAGTGATAATATCGCAGCTGTTTTGCTTTCTAGTGGCGAGATACCCCATTGCGAGATATGGTATCCTAGCCAATCAATTTCTAGCTTTCCAAAATGACATTTAGCAAGATTTATCCTAAGATTTTCATCATCTAAACGTTTAAGACAATTCATTACATAACTTTTATGTTCTTCCAGAGATCCTTTACTAACGATAAAAATATCGACTAAATAACAATGTGTACTTTTTAGACCAATTAGGGTGTAGTCCATAGCTTTTTGGAATTCTGCTGGCATATCTGTGAGCCCTAAAATCCTGTTTGTAATCTATAAGTGCCGGTCATGTCACCACTAATGATGTTAAAGTTACAGTGATTAGCTGTGTTAGTGTCTAAATTTAATTGGCTGTATGCGTATTTCAAATCAATCGTTGAGAAATACGTTGTGTTTTTGCGACGCGGGAGCACTTATTTGTTGAGATATAGATTCGATTAGCGTATCAATATTTGGCATCTGATAATTGTTCTTGTGAATGGCTTTATTTAATACTTTTGAATCCAGTGCGAGCTTGATCGTTTGATCTTTCTTTACAATGACCACTATTGGTGATATGAAATATTTATCAGGACAGCTTGAAAGTTTTAAAATATGTTTTTCGTCTAGCAATTTTTTAAGTTCAATATTGACTTTTTCTTGTAAATTAATTGAAATACCTCTACTTTTTTGGTGTCTAGGTGGGAAATCTTTGTGAAACTTAGATTTTGCCACATGATTTTTGGATCTTCCAATACGCGAAATCAATTCAGGAAAAGTTTTTGCGATTTGTTCTTTGAATTCTGGAGATGAAATGTTGTTGACCCGATTACCTTTTTGAGATGTAGATTGGGTCACTGCTAATCCAAGTTTGTCAAACAAGGCACGGCCAATTAGGGACTTTAGTCCGTCAGCTACAACTGTGAATATCGCTGCACCACAAGTCCAACCCTTGCTCGTTATTGTTGATTGTAACTTTCCCTCGACCTGAATTGGTTCATTCGAGAATGTCCGAAGTTGTGGAGTCACCGTTCCGTTGATCCAGAATGCGCGAGGACTGCTTCGTACCACTTGCGATGCGAGTGAACGGTTGAGAAAGCTGCATGAGCTCCCGGAGTCCACGAGTAGTGTAGTGTTAATATTGCCAATCTTGACGGGCATGTTGAGGGGTTCTAATTTCTCTACCGGGTTTTCGATCACCGCGACCGTATTATCGTCTCCGCTGATCTAGTCCGATTCGTAGATCTTGGCTGGTTGTAGGAAATTCACTGAGTCCTCAGGATGCGGTTTTTCTTCCCCGACGCTTACCATCTTTTTCTTTGAATTTTGTGGCTTTGCATTCACATTCTTTTGTTTTCTACAAACTTTCGCAAAATGATTTAGAAGTCCACAATTGTTGCAAGTTTTGCCTGTTGCGATGCTATTTTTACGGTGATTTAGGAGCCAAATTCCTCCGCAATTTGAGCAGTATAGTGTCGAACGGTTGTTTTGTCTCGAGACATTATTCGTATTCTGCCAATACGGGGTTCGAGAATTATTGGCGAATTGGACCGCATTGACGTTTGCTGGCACAACAATCTTGTTGTGTTGCTGAATTTGATGTTGGTTTGGCATCTCGAGTTCCATGTTGATTGCTAGCTCTAATGCCTAACTCAGTTCAACAGTTTGTTTAAGGAGCTCCTTTTGAATTTCGGGATCCATCAGATTAGTGATGAACACGTCGCGTATCAGTGCTTCTTCCTTGTTCTCGAAATCGCAATTCTCCGCTAATTCCTTTAATTTCCCATAGAAGTGTTCTACCGTTTCTCCTCTAAGCTGTTTCGTAATCAAGAAGACATGACGATCAAATGTTATCTTGCGAGGGCGGATGAATGCCTCTTCCACGATCTTCCAGAATTCTACCGTAGCGAGAGTATCGACCAGGATGTGCGGGTTCTTGCAACTGAGAATGCGGCGACCTTCTATCCCGATGCTTAGGTAGAGTAGAGATACAGTTTTGCGGTCCGCCAGTGACCACGGTTTGTCACAACACATCCTACCCACTCCGATGAGCCGTTGGCATTTGTTTTGCCAGTTCATTTTTTGTTGCGAGCGTTCCTCTCTCTCCGATTGTGCGGAAGCACCAACTATTGTTTTTTCATATATCGGCTCAAGGGGAAGTTCCACCATCTCGGGTTTGGGTCCAAGCAGCGTATCGAGAATAAAATTCTCTTTTGCCAACAGTGCCAATTTATATTGCACTCTCCATTTCTCCCAGCAAAGCGGAGGATCGGGTGTAGGTTTGTCCCAGAAAGGGTCGATTCCGAGGGGTGTTCGTTTAGTTGCTGACTGCCCCATGTCGTACTCTATTTATTTAGAGTAGCTATTTGCGATGCGGGTACGCTTAAAATTACTTTATTTGTGACTTGCGGAGCGGAATTCTGACTTGAGTTTCTATTGCTTACTCGCGGTGCGGGATTTACAAGAAGAATTGTTAAACAGAAATCGAATTGCAAATTTAGGAGAATGAAAGTAAATGTTGCTCAACAAAACGTGAAGGCGTGATCAGACATGTCTGATCACGAAGCGGGAAACCAAGAAGGAAATGACAACAGATAACGAGGTATTGGATGAACAAATGATTAACACTTTATGAAGGTCAAAATAAGACAACTAAATTATAACATCGTATTTAACATGAACTGCACTAAATAAATTACTAAGGATGATATCCTTGGGTATCACGGGTCCTTAACCACATGCAACGACCAATCGGCTACCAGTCCCTTGTTTTCACTGTTCTGCAACCGATTCTATTTTAGCAAGCAAGCTTTACTGCGGAGAGAGCAATAGCAATTACACAAAAATGAAGAGCGAAAGCGTCAAAAAGTCACTTGAAAAGTCCAAGAATGTTCTAGAAGGAAATCGCAAAATGGTCAAATGAAAAATTTGCATAAATAGAAAGACCAGCACGTTTACAATAATTGCTATGAACTTCGTTCAAGAGCAATTAAAAAAGTAAAACAGCCAAAAAATCCAAAAAGGAGATCTCGAATATCTAATTAACTTCAAATGACACTGGTGTTCCAAGAAAACCATTAAAAATGTTATTCTTAAATCAGTCTCAGAAGTTGAAACGCATTGAAAACGACAGTAAAATTGACATTCTGTTTGCCAATTAGAACAATCGAAGAAAATGTAAATACAAACAAAGCTAAATTTTAGTGTCACAGCATTTCAAAATTTTGCAGCTGGTTGGATATGGTTGAAGCAAGTTTTGAATAGAAAAATTCATTCTCTCGCAAAAAAACCTGACAACAAGATTAAAAAGAGCATTTGAAGTTTCAAACCAAATAATTCTTTAACAGTAAATCCTAGCTCCCAGAGATTCTTCAGAAAACAGATTAAACAATGAATCAAAACCAAAAGCAAATCCACAACTATATAGATGAGGCTACAATTACGTTAAAAAAAGGCAGATAGAAAAAGCTGAAAACAAAGTTGAAGTGTATAATGAATAGATAAAATAGAATGGGTAATTTTCAGTACATGACCCTAACGAGTCAATCAAACAATTGAGCCGTCTTTCCGTCAAAATAAAGCCCTCACAAACAACATCAACATTTCATAGATTACGTACCGACACGCAAAATCAGAATTGATGGTCCGAGAAGTTGAGCTTAAAATTCCTAACGTTGCACGAAACGGCTTTTTCCAACAACAGAAATCAAAAGCAGTTACAATAAATCAAAGAACAACAAAATTTGGATAGTTTTATAGATTTAAAAGTTTGAAATGAAATCTGGTCGGAAAATACAGAAACGCTTTCCATTATTTAAAGAAAAGACCTGTACCGCGAAAACTGATTGCAAGAGAGACCGTTCAAATACAAAAAAATACAAAGACAAACAAGTAGAAGTAATCAAAATGTGCAACTGCATACAATGAAAACACCCATGAGACGCAAGATTAGGCTCTTAGAAACAATGTAAAATATCTGCGTAGTGACAAAAAAAACTTCAGCTATGATTTTAAAAGTTAAGAATAAACATAACCATAAGCAGAACAGTATAGGCCAAAAAATGACGAAAAAAAGCAAGAAACAGTTATATAGTTGGATTTTTCTATTAACAAAATAAATTGTTCGCTCAACGTAACAAATAAATTCTCACTCTCAGCAACAATTTAATCACACAGCAACTTCCGCGCATTTGGCTTTATTGTTAAACAGCCGCCTGAAAAGAGCTTTCCCGGTTAAAAAAAAACAAAAGTAGGATAACTTCATTGACTCAAAAAATTATTTTATTTAGTTTCCATTCGACCAACTACTCACTGAAACAGTAAATAGTTACTTTGTAGAAAAAAAGGGACAAAAAAAGCAAAATCTAATGTTATTTTTCAAAAGTTTTTCAGAACTTCAAAATTCAATTCAATATTTCGCCATTGATAGTGTGCTAAATTAACTTTATGGTCTAAAAACGAGCACTATGCGTCAGAAAGAATTTAATACAAGCGGTGGTTTGCATGCTCCAAAGACAAACAGAAAAAGGAAAAAAATTTCATGAAAAATATAGAAAATTAATTTATTGAATTTAAAAAAAATTTGTCTTTCATAGCATCTAAGTCTGTCCCCTAAGTAATCACATGAAAAAGTTATTATTAATACATGATTGAACGTGAGTACCTTCTGCAAAAATGTCTAAACGGAAAAATAGGTAAAAAATAACTTTAAAAACAGACACAACAGGCAACAATTTATTATTATACGTTAAACGCACCATTTGCAAACTCAAAAATTTGAATCCGCAAATGAGGTAACTAAAACAACCGGGAACAATTTTCACTTAAGGTTCCCCGTATACAATCGGCATTGATAAGGATACAAAACTGATACAAAAATGTCTTAACACGAAGCATAAATCAAAGCTTTAATTGTACCAATTATGTCACACGTGATCGATAGATTTTGCACATTTCTCGCTTTCATTAGAAAACCGGTATGAACAAAACTACCGCGCGCGATCAATGCTCCGACCTTCAATTTTGTGCAACCGCCAAATTGTATCTCAGTTTTGAAACGTTCGGCCTAGACTTTTACATCCTGTTTAAAAACTCCACAACTCTTCGTTTTGAAAACCTGAAAACCAAAATTCTTCGAGTCGCAAAAGTCAACAGAATGGCATAAAGAAATAATAACTGGCTATCTCAGCTATTAGCACTTAAGGATGCTTGTTTGAGGTTGAACACCTAAGGGTACGTGTTTATAAAGCATCTGTGTTGGCATTCACGTTACGTTTAAAAAGGTTAGTGAATTGTCAAAGCCAGCAAATGGGACCAGCCTTTCAATCCACTCTGCTTATCTTACAAAGCCATGCAAGAGATTTCCAAAACGCTGTGGGCTTTCACAAATTAAAACCTATTTTTGACATATCTTATGCTTCAAGACATGCTTCCGAAAATAGATCAATTATGCCGGTTTGTAAATCTGGCGCATCGAAATAGAAACAAAGATGTAACTGAGTTCTTTGCCATTTTAATCTTCTGGCTTTTCTCTAGTTTGGATTGCTGAATAATGATTAGCAAACTAAATTTGAAGATGAATTTTGAAATCTGTAGTCATGACACGTTTACGTGTATTTCACATTTATGTTATATCATACGTAGTGGTTTGTTCAATTTCACTTCTGCACTTGCTCAGTATATTCTTAACCCCAAAATCGTATAGTTCTGTTTAATAGAGAAAAAATTTAATCTTTTGAGGCTTTTGAATACGGAAGTTAATGTCCTGTCCTAAAATGCGGCGCCAATTGAGCATAAAAGAGCTTTATCTGTTAATAAAAAAGAGAACAGTCTTAAAAAAGAGAACAAGACGACGACGACACTTCAAATTTTGTTCTTCAGAATCTATACTATATGACAAGATAATTCATAAGCTTCTGCGCAGTCGAAATGCGATCTGCCAATTTTGAAGTCAAAATTTGTGCACTGGATTTCTTGCTAGCATATCAGTTGCCATAAACCGTAGTCCAGTTAAAACAAGCAAACGGAGTCAGGACAATTTACCCATTTCCATTTTACCCAATGCCATTACCCAATGCTCTCGGCTTCAGTGAATTAAGAGCTTACGGAAAAGCTTTTGCTTTCAAATGATCACATGGTTCTTTAATTCCAATAATAATATCTTTCGGCCATTCGCTTGTTTCTACTTTAGATAGATTTTTCTCTATCAGGGTCAGATAATTGCTACTCTTACTGATATTTAAAAATAAAGTGAATTGCAAAAAGTTGTATTGTGACGCGATCAAAGATTGCAAAGAAAACAAATGCTTGGTTACAGTTCATTCACAGGATAGAAAGTAGAACAAATCACACATTTCAGACAAGCAAAACTTGCAACTCCTGAACTTAAAAGTCGCCGCAAGACAGTAGCAAATCCTCATGCAGATTTATCAGAGTCTATCTAGGGAAAAGATCAAGTTGGAGTACGGTGGCTTCTTAGGCCTCACCCTCCTCCTCTTCCTCCTCGAATTCGCCCTCCTCTTCGGCGGTGGCATCCTGGTACTGTTGGTACTCAGAAACCAAGTCGTTCATGTTGCTCTCGGCTTCAGTGAATTCCATCTCGTCCATACCCTCACCAGTGTACCAATGCAAGAAAGCCTTTCGTCGGAACATAGCAGTGAACTGTTCGCTCACTCGCTTGAACAGCTCCTGGATGGCGGTGCTGTTACCGATGAAGGTGGCGGACATCTTAAGACCTCGGGGCGGGATGTCACAGACAGCGGTCTTAACGTTGTTGGGGATCCATTCAACGAAGTAGCTGCTGTTCTTGTTCTGCACGTTCAACATCTGTTCATCAACCTCCTTCATGCTCATTCGGCCTCGGAACATGGCGGCGACGGTCAAGTATCGTCCATGACGAGGGTCGCATGCGGCCATCATGTTCTTGGCATCGAACATCTGTTGGGTCAGCTCGGGCACGGTCAGAGCTCGGTATTGCTGAGATCCACGAGAAGTGAGAGGGGCGAACCCAGGCATGAAGAAATGGAGACGAGGGAAGGGCACCATGTTCACAGCCAATTTCCTCAAGTCAGCGTTCAACTGACCGGGGAATCGGAGGCAGGTGGTGACACCAGACATGGTGGCTGAGACCAGGTGGTTCAAGTCACCGTAGGTGGGGGTGGTCAGCTTCAGGGTTCGGAAGCAGATATCATACAAAGCCTCGTTATCAATGCAGTAGGTCTCATCGGTGTTCTCGACCAGCTGATGGACTGAGAGGGTGGCGTTGTAGGGTTCCACGACAGTGTCGGACACCTTAGGTGAGGGCACGACGGAGAAGGTGTTCATGATTCTGTCGGGGTATTCCTCTCGGATCTTGGAGATGAGGAGAGTTCCCATTCCGGATCCGGTACCACCACCGAGCGAGTGGGTCAGCTGGAATCCCTGAAGACAATCACAGCCCTCGGCTTCCTTTCGGACAACATCCAAGACTGAGTCGACCAGCTCAGCACCCTCGGTGTAGTGTCCCTTGGCCCAGTTGTTTCCAGCACCAGACTGGCCGAACACGAAGTTATCGGGTCTGAAGATCTGACCAAAAGGTCCAGATCGGACGGAGTCCATGGTTCCTGGCTCCAGATCGACAAGGACAGCCCTGGGGACGTACTTGCCACCAGTGGCCTCATTGTAGTAGACGTTGATCCTCTCAAGCTGGAGGTCAGAGTCTCCATGGTAGGTTCCGGTGGGGTCTACACCATGTTCGTCAGAGATGACTTCCCAGAACTAAAACAACAATCTCATTTTTAAGACACACTGCCTTGACAAATATTTAAAAACCTACAATTTAACAACTTAAAAAGCAAATTCCACCTCCAGTTAACAAAATAATTCTGCCAGTAACGCAAATATCTACCATATTATGATACCACCCACCAATCAGTTAATTTCAATCTACAATCGACATTTTAGAAAGCGTTGCAAAAAACAGAAAAGGAGAGGGTGTAAGTTAGGTATTGAGCTTATATGAAGGTAAATATTTACTTTGGCACCGATCTGGTTTCCGCACTGGCCGGCTTGCAAGTGGACGATTTCTCTCATTTTGAGGCTAGTTTACTAAGAAGTGATTCTACGACTAAGAAAAGAAAGAGAGCGAGCAACTGAATCTGAAATCAGAATGCAGAATTATGATCACACCACTCACTCGTTTCAACGAGCAGAGAGAACTATTTGTTGCCAAGCAATCACCAAAACACACAGACACGTCACTCGTATGCGACCATTAAGCAAATGGCCATAGCCTGGCCATTGTTGCATACAACAACAAAGCAATTTAGTCCTGACAACATCAACAAAGCCACAAACTTTTTCACAACCGAACAGCAATTCAATATTAAACTAATAAACCGCATATCTACATGTTTAAAACTAAAGCTTTGACAAGTCAGGCGAGCATATTTGCACGCATGTTATAATAAAAAAGGTCTGAAAAACTCAAAGAACTGCATACATTCACTGCTTATTATAATCATGATTTAAAAAGCTATTTAAAATTTGGCGCACAACTTCATATCTTTACACACTTAAGACAAAAGTTTCAATAAGAGAATATAACTTTTTTACCATCAGTTACTCATTCTTTTCGAAGCTACACGTGCAAAATTGTTTGCACAAAAAATAAAATAAATTATTACGTGAAAAAATTTGAGATCAACTCAAATCAATCAATTCGTTCGTTCAACCTCAGATTCTTCACATGCCGCCGAATAAATATAGACTCAAAAATAAAGTGGACGGACCTCTTGAGTTTAAAGTTTCCATAAAAGGTCAGAAAAATGTCCGCAAGCCACCACTGCCAAACGAAAGCTTGTGTACAAACAAATTTTAGCTGATTTTAGGAGACCAACATGGAAAATATTGCTATGATTACGAGACTTTCCATTTTGATCTCAAATCCTACTAAATAAAAGCCTGCATGCATAGAACGATACAAAATTCAAATATTCCCAGAAAATATTTAAATTTAATATTCATAAAAAATTTGGGAAAAACGGCACATGACCGATCTAAATACAGTGCACTCTAAACACTTGCACTAGAATAACTTCTCTTCATTTAGTGACGATATTTAAAAAAAATACTAACTTTTGTTAAGGAAAACGCAACAAAACCAAATTATATATCTGTTTAATGAGACTGATGACAATAAAAGCCAGATTAATTGATGCAATCTTTTTGTCATAAAAAAAATGTAAGCTTAAAGACACAATATTTTGTCTATTCGTCGTCTTTCTGTCTTCACTTCTTTTCTGAAGACTATGCCAAGAAAAAATATTAGGTTTCCAAAAAAGATAATAAAAGTTTCCAAAAGACAATAAAAGATGGCTCATTTTTCATTAATGAAACCTAATGTCTGTTCAAAATTAACGTCGAACAAAAGCTTAAAGTCCTCCTATTAAGTTAAGAAAACATCTCAACTTCCATTAAAAACAATGTCATCCAGCAATTCTTGGAGTTATAAAAACTCTCATCTCATGATTCATAACGTTAATACACAAAAAAGAAACAAGGAGGCCGGTAATGTGCGTTTGCACATAAAGTTCCGACCTCGCTCAATCACTTTTTTGACTTAATTATCTAGGAAGAGGAGAAAAGAGGAAGAGATAGAAAACTTTAAAAAAACTACATTGTTCGAAAAAATGTATCGATTATCGCTTTAATGGGTGTACCTAAAATCGCTTTAAGCTCAGTCTTTACAAATTAAATAATAACTCATTAGAAGCCCAATAATACCTGCCATTAGGAATAAAAAGCGAAACGAAAACAAGACCAAATAAAAAACATTACTTAAACTCAAAAACCTAATATGAAACTTAATATGAACACAATAAAAAGAGGGAGAAATGAAAAATACTTTTTGAGGATTATTTTAAATTAATGAAAACCATTAGCTATAAACTGAGACCAGTGAATGGCTTCACTGATACCTTTATACGAAGCCATTGAGACCTGTCATTATCGAGAATGTCATAAGACGACAAGAACAAATATAGGTTAAAGATCAAAAAGTGATCAAAATTTTGCGAGAAAATGTCTAAGCCAAAGAACACATATTCTTTTCGATAAAAAAAATATTAAGTATATGTATTTGCAGCTTCTTTCAACGCCATTATTGTGATATGTGAATCGTCATTAATAAGCCATTGGGGTGATCATCGCTATAGGGCCGAAATAGGATTAAAAGTGACACATTTCAAAAAACTTTTTCTTTTTGAAACCAATAAATTTCTAAAACCATAAGTCATAACAACCATAAATTTTCAATTTGAAAAAATAAAAAGATTAAATTTTAATTGCATAGGAAGATAACTGCACATGTCATTAGAGAGACCAAGTTTAAGGTCTACATAACAGCGAAGGCAGGCAGAACAAAATATCACAAAAGTTTATTGGTCTTCACTTGCACGTAAATTTTACCTATTAACAATTGAGCTTTGATTTGAAATCATTATAGGCTAGGAACATTAAAATCAAAAAAGCGAATGTAATTATAAGAATACAGAACCCCATTGCAATCTGACTAAATTTTGAATTATAAAAATCCACGATTGCAACAAACTTGTCTTGATAATGCTGCTTGTCCATTAAAACAAAAAATTGTTGAAAATGTTACCAAACTAGATTATTATTATTATTATTATTATTATTATTATTATTATTATTATTATTATTATTATTATTATTATTATTATTATTATTATTATTATTATTATTATTATTATTATTATTATTATTATTATTATTATTATTATTATTATTATTATTATTATTATTATTATTATTATTATTATTATTATTATTATTATTATTATTATTATTATATTATTATTATTATTATTATTATTATTATTATTATTATTATTATTATTATTATTATTATTATTATTATTATTATTATTATTATTATTATTATTATTATTATTATTATTATTATTATTATTATTATTTATTATTATTATTATTATTATTATTATTATTATTATTATTATTATTATTATTATTATTATTATTATTATTATTATTATTATTATTATTATTATTATTATTATTATTATTATTATTATTATTATTATTATTATTTATTATTATTATTATTATTATTATTATTATTATTATTATTATTATTATTATTATTATTATTATTATTATTATTATTATTATTATTATTATTATTATTATTATTATTATTATTATTATTATTATTATTATTATTATTATTATTATTATTATTATTATTATTATTATTATTATTATTATTATTATTATTATTATTATTATTATTATTATTATTATTATTATTATTATTATTATTATTATTATTATTATTATTATTATTATTATTATTATTATTATTATTATTATTATTATTATTATTATTATTACTATGACTTTGTGACAATTTCACGGGGAGTATAAGTCCCGGATTTATAACATAGAATTTGCACGACAGTTCTGGCACAGGTACAAAAAGATCCAACTACAGAAATTATTCTCAGCCCAGTTTTCATTGAAAAATTTCCACATCAATTCTAAAAGTCGTCCTTTCAAATTAATGTTGTCAAAGAAGTTAATTTTCCTTTGGAGGATGTTCACGCGAAATCCAGTTCTATACCAAAAATTGAGTCACTGAGCTTCGTATCGAATCTATGGCAGTATAACCCTAGATCTTCTTCCGGCCCATTGAATAACATAATAGTTGCGCAAGTCAACATCGTACTTTCCTGACACTATGCTGCCAAAAAGTAGAAGATCTTTTAGGACTTCAAAGTAGAGTGGTGGCAGTATATCTATCAAACCGCTCTACAATTTGATACTCTTTTCGCTTTAGCTCCCAGCATTCAGATGCAAACATTAATGTCGGGCTTATAATAGCTCTATATAAGTGAACCTTAGTTTTCATAGAAATTTGGCAGCCTGTGTTCCTTCGAATGAGATAAAACGCCTTCATTGCTTTCGCCATTCGATTCCGCACATTTTCTATCCAATTTACGGTGTCGACTATAGTTAGCCCAAGATCTTTAACGACCCTCTTCTCTTGGATCAAATTATTTTCTAGAGAGAGTACAACCTCCTCGACACGACTCCCGAAAGCAAATTGTGTAAAAGAGCACTTTTTGTAATTGAAAAGCAGGCAGTTTTGGACACTCCAATTGTGGAGATTGTTTAGGTCAACTTGCAGCTTGTCTAGACTGTCATTTTGGGAACAATGGTGAACCAAATCATATCAAACAAATGATGAACGTTGGAAACTTTTCGAGTTATGTTACCAAAAAAAACATGATCTGTCAACTGAGATCATTTGATAGTTTCTTTAATTACTTATTAGATACATACCCAATTAGACAATTGATTAATTAGACCCAGTCATAATATTGCTGCGGAGCTGTTGGAAACCAATTGCTCAAAATAATTAACCTAGCGAATGATCTCTATAATGTTAGATCCAGAACACTTTCGTAGGAACCAGAGTTCTCATCTGGATAAACAAAGGTTGTGTAAGCAGTTTTTATGTCTGCACAACCAGTCAATTTGGTCAAATTGGGCCAAATAAGCATATTTGATGCCATTTTTTATGACAAAACAAACAAAATGTTGAGTTTACAAAAATTTAATTCAAAATTTTAGCACAAAACAGTTGATTCGAATAATTCAGCAACTCTCTTTCATCTTAAAATGTAAAACCAATGAGACTATCGTTAGCAATTTTATCATATTTTTCAGCAAAAACTGACCAAAACTTCAGCAAAAATTATGAAAAATGTGAACAGAACAGTGGAAATTAGTAGTACTAGTAATAGAATAGACTTCAGGGCAAGTTCCCTAGGTGGTTTCCGCCTTTTGCGGTCCGAGTTTTAAGTTTGTCGTAGCTTTCCAAAGATGTTGCAGTTTCAACATCTGCATAATAGTCTCCATGTGCATTTGTTTGTCTCGTTGTACTTCCTTTTGAAGATGTTCACAACTGTTAGTTAGAGTCCGTTTGTCGGGTTTTTCGTAAAAGCTGGGAGAGGCGCGGATAAGGCAGTTTTAGTCTCTTAGTTCGTACGAAGAAGTTGTCATCGGTCTTTTGCAGCCTGGTTTTAGCTATTGGTAGCTCACATCTTTGGAACTGTCTTGTGACGTCATAGGCACTTTGTAGGGCTTTCCCGATCACAATGTCATATTTGTTCTGGACGTTCACAAAAAATTTAAACCAGGGATTTAAACCTGGCGTAGAGTATGTCGACCTTCAAAAGCTGACTGAACAAAAAACTAGTTGAGCATATAGTTCCTCTCACACTGAAGGGGGTCGGAACAAAGAACATAGCCCAATACAGTCTGACAAATCGCTCGTCAGTGAGAGACAAGGGGTTGACTATGGTTGTAGCTAGATTAACTACACCAAAGCTAGTCCCACATGCCAAGAAAAAAAACGGTGGCGGGGTGCTGTCCAAGATCGTCCTTTACAATGACCTTTGACTTTAACAGTTTGTTTTTAAACGAACAAGCAAAAATTCTGGAGAAATGCAAAAGGACACGTTTTACAATAATTGCTTCAAACTTCGCTGCAAAGTCTTTCAAATGTTCAAATTCGAGCAGCCTTTTAGGATCAAAGATACATCACAAGTGCAATAAATCCAGCATTTGAGCTGGTATCCTTTTGATTTGACTTTTTGCAGCTCAATAGCCGCGAACTACAAATTAAAAAACTTCCAAGCATCTAACTTCCTACAAATTAAAAAACATCCAAGCATCTAACTTTAAAGCATACAGACAATTTTTAACTAAGGATGTCTCAAAAAAGAGACTTCGTGAAGATAGGATTATCTCGTATTCTCAGGTCTACAATCAGAGCCGGAGGTTTCTGTTACTTCAGATACGTGTGCTCCAGGTTATTTGGATGTTTAAATGTAAACTTTTTTGATGCAAAAATGAAAAAAAAAAAGTTTAAACTTATTTACCTAGAGCATATTTAGCACATTTTAAGTGCTTAACGCAAAACACATGGTACCTGCCTGTTTTCGAAGTCATCTTCAGACCAATTTTGGCCGTTCCGATTGATTTATATATCAGTCGACGAATTATCACCAGAAATTTTGTTCCCGCATGAAATTTGCTCAACTTGGTCATAAAATTGCGAATTCACAACGCAAAAAAATTGAAGGCATGACCAATTTAAACAAGCAACCTCGAGTGTGTCTTTCTCTGATCATATGATTCTATTGAAACAATGAAGCATGAGAAGATGTAGGAAATCAAGTATTTGCTCATAGCATCGTCAAACAGAAGCTTAACACAATGGATTTATAGCAAAGGTCATTGACCTAAGTTGAAACAAATCGCTGCTTTTAGCATTTTCTAGTAAAATAGTTAAACAAATCGGAGGTAGTCAAGTATAACAAAACAAAGCATTAGAGGCAAGTGAATTATGAACCGTGCAGCCTTCCTTCTTCAACAATAATAGCAGACAGAAAAATCGTCGCGCATGTATGACTTCTTGAGGGCTCTACATCCCTGAGACAGCTTCGCAGGAGTGCAAAACTTACCTTGGTTTGGATTAAGTTTATGGTGTCTGAATACCGTTACTTTTTCTTATCGACTACTTTTTCGGCTAACTTTTTCATGACTTTGGTGGCGTAGGAGCCAGCACCACCAGTCCGTACAAAAACTAGAGATTGATAGAACTGTTTTCAACTTCGATAATGCGGGTCTCATATTTCAGTTTTTTAAGCTGTCCGTGATATGAGTAGCATCGTTGATGGTATTCGGGCATGGAGATACGAGGGGACTGAAATGTCCACTCTCTTTGATGTCCAGTCGAGAGTCGTCGTCAGTGCTTCTGATGTTGTCAGGAAAGTATTCACCTTGAAGCGACAGAAGCTTTGGCTCTATTTCGACATCACAATATGACTCGCGCATCAAACTCGCGAATTGGTCATGGGTTTCTTTATGGCGCATGTGAGCGCACCCGACTTTTGTACTAAGGCGGGCATGCGTTATGTTGAATTTTTCACTACATTGAAATATACTTTATGTTTGCGTTAACCCTCGACCATATCGTAAGTCTAGTCCATCTCGGAACTCTAACTTGATTAAGCAGAAATCGTGCTTTTTGAGTGGTAGAGAAATTAGCCAGCTAAAGGCTCTCTTTTGTGAAGCGATTGCAAGGAATCTTTCGTCTGCTGATTGATTGCCTGTTTCAAATTATCTAGCTTGGTTTTTTAATTTTTTAATTTTGGCTAACTTTATATCATTTTGCAAACTATTTTGACAGAGCTAAGCCACAATAGGGTCAAAGTTGTTTAGTGGGTTGGAGAGCTCATGTTGAAATGGTCACGTTGAAGAAATCTTGTGTACTTGCAGTCTGGTTATCTATATGCAACCCTACCAGGCGCGAGGTTAGGGCGTAAATTCTTCGAAATTTTCCATCCGAGGCTTGCAGACTGGTTATTGCTATTATATTTTTTTTCATTTTGAGTGGTTTCCACGACTGTCAGTGCGTCGATTGAGGCGGGCGTTGCTTGGCTGAGATAGGCGAAATTCAGTTGGACACAGTTGTTTAAACAGCTCGGAACAATCTGCGGTGATGTTTGCAGAAACGTTGAGAATTTTTCAGCCATAGTCTTGTTTTTACGCAAAGAAGCTAGGACAAAAATTAGAGCACTATGAGCTACCACCAATCACAGATCCTAAACAAAACGTGCTTTGGAGATTTCGACATCAAAAATGACAAAAAGTTTTCTCGCTTCTTGTTGAGACAAATGTGTGGTTTTATCGACAAACAGGTTAGAAGGTGCTTGGAAAGAGTTATTCACAGTGTTTGTGAGTGAAATGTACATCTTTGAGAAGTTGCTATGCGCGAGAATTCTATTCATTTGGTTACAAATTAGCAAGACCTCAAAGTGAATGTAGTAATCTATGCCACACTTTTTCCCAAGTCACAACTGGGTATTACCGCAAAGAAATTGTTGATCTTGTTTAACACACATTACATCGCCCGATTTTTATCCACAACACCTCTCCTTTTCCTATATGTCGGACACTGGGGTTCTTTTCGAGCGAGACAACAGGCAATCCAAGCGGCTAAATGATGTTGGGAGAAAGGTTTGTGGCAATTCGATGTGCCAGTTATGCAGAGAATTTGTAAAGGTCAGTAGAGGATTTGTCAAATGCAATAAATAGACCAAAACTTGAGGGTCTATGTTTATCATGGGGTTATAATTCAGCTATTTTGAGGTTTCTTGAAAGTACACTTTCATAGACTACAGAATGGTAATGGAAACTTTAAGTTTTCGCGATATTGCTTTTGTTTGAGAAAATCTGAAAGAATGTACAATTCTATTGACTGACTGTTCGATATAAGTCCGTCTTTTTGATCTGAGTCTAGCTGCAGGATAGCTGTGTTGACTTTACCTTGGTGCATGAGGCAGTTGAAGTGGCGCACTTCCTTTTGATTGTTTTTTGAAGCCTTTGGTACTCAGAACTGAAGGGCTTTGCTTCCAGGAAACGGCTTATATACTTGTCCTTGGCTCCAAATCTCAATTCGTCTGCTAATGTTTTTATTGACAGAAATGTTGTTGCTCTTCTTGGTTCAGGGCAGTATAAGATGTTGATGTTAAGGAGCATAGCAGCATAGAGGACAAAATTTGCATTTCGCTGATTTCATCATAGCGTGGTCGGCGTAGTTCATTGAGGGCATCCACACTTTTCCAACGTGTTTTTTAAACAAAAATAAAAACTGTGTTCTCCAGTGGGCTGAGGTGCTGAAGTATTTTTTGAATTTGTCTTGGAAAACGTTGCTGGACTTTGTCATGAAAGACCGAAGCCAACGGACAGGTTTAACAAGTTATAAAGATGTCAGAATTTGCATAGTCAGCACCAGATGAGGGTTTAAAGGTTAATATATTATCGGCAGTGCGTTTAGCGGTGCAGTCTCGTCATTCGAGACCATCAAAAATAATTACGGCCTGCGGCCAATACACTACAACTTATGTGCATATAACCACAGGAAACGCAACCATATACCACCGTTTCCTTATATGTCACTGGCACTGGCTAGAGTGAAACTGGGTTGACATGAGGAAGGAAGGCTACATAGGACTCGAAGTTGTACCCGAGAAGATCATTATTGGCAAGTTTATAGAGATGAGATATAATATGCCATAAACATAAATTTAGAACACGCGAGAACAGCTGGTTGCCACTAAAACAAAATGCACAGAATCTTAATAGACTGTACGAGATATTAAAATGTTATCAAATGCAGGGGCAAATATGAAATTTTTAAAGGCCCAGTGTCAACATAGTTATAATGTGCTAGATTTATTTGTGTTTTTTTGTTAATGAAATTGTTATTACTTGTGTGAATTGTCTGAGTTAAGATCAAAAGTGAATGATTAAATGTTACAAGAAGTGTTTGAATTAAAACTTTGAAATGCTCTATTAAAGAGGAGGGGGAAAGCGAGGATCATAAAAGCCGGCTATTACTACAATGGTGACAAAAATTTGGTCGGGGTAATAGTAGTTCAAAAGACTGCGCAAGTCCACAAGCCTCGCTACTCTGTATCCATGAACTGCTCCTCCTGAATTTTCTACCGTGATTTACATTTTTCTGGATGTGCCTCTTGCCAAACTCTCTTGTAGTTCATGTGGTGAAAATTTTCAGCTCATCCTCAACATATAAACAAATAAGCAACGAGGTGAAAGAAAGTGTGAAGAGAGGACGGTTATAGTGAATAAAAAAAACAATAGTAGAGGAACAGATTAACCTGGTAAGTTGATGGCGTGGGCATAGATCTGCGTACCAAAAGGGACCAGTGATTCAAAACCTATGTGCCAGTGTGACAGGGTCGAAATTCGGTCAACAGAGAGTCAACATCAACATCAACATATCCAATATGAAAATATTTAGTAAGTTTATCACAACAATTTAGCGTAAACAAAAGAAGGCAAATTTTGCTGTGCTTATTCAACACATGTTTTCAGATTAGAATCAGTTTTTGGATTTTATTCCAGACCCATAATAGTTCCGTCAATTTTGGTCAACTCATAATCCAATTCCAGACTCAGCGTTGTAGCATCCCTCAGTTACAGAGCACGTGTCATAAATCGTAAATAATTATGTAAACTATAACATGTGCCTCTGGGGGCGCAAATATTATTCACCCACTAAGCTTGGGGGAGGGGAACGAACGGAAAACATCCAGAACTTAGGCAATTGAAAAAAGCAGCAGATAAATTACCTAAACATGCAAATGAAACTTGATTTTTCTTTCAAATATCCATCCAAATAACTTGTTTATAAAAACAGTAATATTTACCAACAAAACAAGCAAATTACCGAAAAGGCTACAATAGCTTCGTAATACTATGGTCTGAAAATCCATTGAATATCATGCAGCCTTAAAAATTTCAAAGACAGGTTTTTCTACTGATCGTTTTGATAATTTTATTGAATTAGATTAAGCAAAAAGGGTGGCCTTTGCATAAACTCCAGTTACGGATCATTGTCGAGCTTGAAACATTTCCACAATGGTATATTATTTTCGATTCAATTTGAAATTGAGGAAGGAAACTGATAAAAAAACAATACTTGCAGCTCTATTGGACTTATCAAAAGGTTTCTGCTGTTTGTCTCATTTAAATCTCCAACGAAAATTTATGGAATTGAGTCTCACTCAAAACTCCAACAAAAAATGAAGGAATGGGGATTAGATCTTTAATCAATAAGTTTATTTGGAATTTATCTAATCAGAACGTATCAGCAAGTACGCGTCAATGATGTTTACTCCAGTTGCTACCAAAAGAAACGAAGCCTTTCCCCAGAGAACAGAGCTTGGTCCATTAATTCTAAATTTATACGCTAACAACGTCAAGAACTCAATTAATTCTAATACAAAATTTATGCAGTAAGCAGACGATATTGTGTTATTTTCTTCAAATGAAGTCAATTACTTAGCTAAACAAGATCTATCGGAAGGTCTTAGCAACGATAGTTCCCACTTTAAAAAGCAGAGATCATCAAACTGTAGTTTTAAAACCAAAAATTTGGAGACAACATTAACTGACAACAAGAATCTTGTTGAAAAAATCAAATTCAAAAACTTTTGCGTAATAATTGATGACAAACTTCCGTTTGAATCTCAAGTGATAAAATCTTTTAAAAAACCTTGCTGTGGAAAAAAAATTTGCAGACATTCGTACGATAAACTTTCAAGTTATGGATATAGTCAATGAAAGGAGCAGCATCAAATTGCAATGAACGTAGCAGCAACCGCTGCAGCAACCCAAAATGTGGACAACGATGAATTGAGCAAAAGAATTCTTGTACTACTATTAGTAGTAGTAAAAGGGGGCTTTTGTAGTACTGCACAAGAGTACTGGTCCTCTTCTATTGGCGAGTTCTAATTTTCAAGTTTGCTTCTACAGTTGTTTGTTGTTCAATCGCATTGCAGTTTCAAGAAACATTTGCCCTGATTGTCGTAATTGCATTCATTTGTATGACTCATGTTAACGGGGAGAACATCAGACAACCCACATCTCCTCCCGGGTCGAGGTTTGGTGGTGAATTTTCGTAAGAAATGCGGTGAAATGCGGTGAAAAAAAAATAATTTTCACCGCGTATTTCTTACATCTTTTTGCGGTGAATGCGGTGAATCGCGGTGAATTATTTTTTTTCACCGCGTTCTCGGTGGCGGTGATTTATTCTTTTTCACCGGTTAATGCGATGAATTATTTTTTTCAGCGCATCTAGCAGTGAAAAAAAATAATTCACCGCTTGAGAGAAAGTGGTAAATTATTTTTTTTCACCGCATCTAGCGGTGAAAAAAAATAATTCACCGCTTTCTCTCAGGCGGTGAAATATTTTTCTTCACCGCTAGATGCGGTGAAAAAAAATAATTCATCGCATTAAGCGGTGAAAAAGAATAATTCACCGCCACCGAGAACTCGATGAACAAAAATAATTCACCGCGATTCACCGCATTCACCGCAAAAAGATGTAAGAAATACGCGGTGAAAATCATTTTTTTCACCGCATTTCTTACGAAAAATCACCGTGTCTTCTATGAATTCACCCTGCTGAACTTTTCTTACCTGAATCAGCGCTTCAGCTGATTTTTTTTGTCAAACCAGGCATCATCAGACAGCTCACTGCAGACAATCTCCATCAGCAACAATTTTTTTTACTGTCCAGCAATTTTTACTCATATTTTAAAACTATTCAAGAGTTTCAAACAAAACTAGTTTTGATTAATTTCACATTTGAGCCTCTACGCAACAACGCTAGCGCTGTTTTTCTCTTTTCAAAAACCGAAAGAATCAGTCAATCAATCAATTATCAAAGCGAACAAAATTCAAAGTTGGCAATATAAATAAGTACAATTCGTTCGTAAAACAAACTTCAAAATGAGAAAATCAAAGAGACAATGTACAGCTAAAAACAAACACCAAATGAAAATGCAAAAATTTAACGCAGAAAAGAATTGGAATGTTTCAAACAACCTTGGAATTTCTGCAGTTCAGTGTCCAGTGTTTGTAATTTTTTGCGCTTTTTTCTTGTTTTTTGAACTTCTCCATTACAAGACGCAAGACGGACTTGGCTTCTGTTCCATTGCTTTTTTACATAAAACTTCTTTATCTCGAATAATGGCTGCCGTTCAAACCCATTGATTTCAATTTTAATAAGTTCCATATAGCACAATTTTCTCGACTTTTTGCGTTGTATTTTTGACTGTGCCAACATCAAGTTGATTTTCCAATCAATGAAGATGCAACCGTTGAAATGGTTTTGGTTTTTGCGGGCTGTTAGAAATGTCACTGCCACAACTCCCTTGAACACTTTGAAGATGTGCGACTTGGCCGTTTTCATATCCCGAGCAAGAAGACTTTTGAATAGCAACGCAAATCTGTGACGAAATGTCGACTTTTTCTTTTGAATTTTGCACTTAGATTGTTGACATTTCAGCTTCGTTCAACCTTTTCTTGAAATCGTCTTATTCTCTTATCATGGCCAATAATTCGGTCCTTTCAGGCGAGGTCACTTCCATAAACAAAAACCTGAAAATATGAAATAAAAACCAAAATGCCTGCTATTTTATACAAGAGAACACACACGGTAAAATCCAATAATCTAATAGTGGCACTCAGTTTGAACACTCTATTTACACATGGTATACTCCATGCCAAGTTTCGTTCAATTTGAAGAACTTTTTGACCAGATGAAATATACCTAGTTTTTAAATTTGTTAATCGCAAAATTTGCAAATTTCCGTATGAAAACCTAACTTTTTTCCTACTCAAGCAATATCAAAAATTCCTTTCATTCTAGATTCTATATGCAATGGAGATACTCTATGCCGAGTTTGGTTCAATTTGAATAACTTCTTGACCCGATAAAAGAGACCTATTTTTAAAATTACTTATTTGAAATAATAGCAAATTTCCGTATGAAAAACTAACTTTTTTCCTAGGCAAGCTCTAGAAAAAATTCATTTGTTTTAGACTCTAGGTACTCAGGAAAGACTCCATGCCGGGTTTGGTTCAATTTGAAGAAATTTTTGACCATACGAAAAATACCTGTTTTTAAAATTCGTTATTCGCAAAATTCGCAAATTTCCTTATGAAAACCTAACTTTTTTCGTAGACAAGCTATAGAAAAAATTCTTTTTCTCCTACACTCTGGATACACATGGGATACTCTACGATCTAATCAAAAAGACCTACTAACTTGCAATAATAATTTGAAAGTAGATTACAGCAAGAGTTCAAAAATTTAGGTTGGGGGGGTCGATAATTTGCTCCATCATATAGAAAAAATGGTTTAAAAATATTTTTTTGTTTTTTTCACTACTTTTGTTTGCTTTCAAATCTTTCCAGTTTCACTTGCATGCAAATGATTTTTTGAAAGTTTGCAATAATAATTTGAAAAAAGATTACCGCAGGAGTTCAAAAAAACTGAGGTTGGGGGTCGATTATTTGCTCCATCATATAGAAAAAATGGTTTAATTTTTTTTTAGTTATTTTCACTACTTTTGTTTGCTTTCAAATCTTTCCAGTTTCACTTGCATGCAACTGATTTTTTTTGAAAAATTGCAAGTATACTTTTAAGGTAGATTACTACAAGAGTTCAAAAACCTAGGTTGGGTGTCGATAATTTGCTCAATCATATAGAAAAAATGGTTTGAAAATAAAAATTTTTGATATTGTCACTACTTTAGTCTGCCTTCAACAGTTTCCAGTTTCAATTGCATCCAACTATTTTTTTGAAAATTTGCAATAATAATTTGAAAGTAGATTACAGCAAGAGTTCAAAAAAACTTAGGTTGGGGGGGTCGATAATTTGCTCCATCATATAGAAAAAATGGTTTAAAAATAAAAATTTTTGATATTCTCACTACTTTTGTCTGCTTTCAACACTTTCCAATTTCATCTACATCCAACTGATTTTATTGAAAACAATATGGATACTTCAGCCCACAACAAAATCTCACATAGTTTAACGCTTTTTAGCGTTGACACCTAGACCTGGGGTCGAATAGCGATGAATTATTTTTTTAACCGCAATCACCGCATTCACCGCATTTCTTACATTAATTTGCCATAATAGTCTATGCGGTGACTTTTCGTAAGAAATGCGGTGAATTTGGTGGTGAAATTTTGTAAGAAATGCGGTGAAAAGGGGTGAATTATTTTTTTTCGCCGCATTCACCGCAATCACCGCATTTCTTACGAAAATTCACCGCATTCACCGCATTTCTTACGAAAATTTACCCAAAAACCTTGACCCGGGCTATGGGAGTTTTCTCGCTAATCTTGAAAACTGAAACAAATTGTGGCACAAACTCTCTCCATAAAGGAGAGTAGAAGGGCATCGTAGAGACCTTCAACTAATTGAGCCAAAGTTAGAAGGTTGTTTATCTGTATGTACATAGGCATTCGTAGAATCAATAGAGACAAAGTAACGACCTTATGTGTTAGTTCAACAGAGACAGTCTATTTAACTAATCTTTTTTGTACAATTCGAAGTTGTGTAAGAAGAACAATCAAGAATCTTGCATCATCGGCAAAGGGCAGAGGAGAAAGGTTTGTGCATATTCTTTGTAAGTTGTTCACCAAATTAATGAAGAACAAAGGCCCTAAAATGCTACCCTGAGGCACTCCTCCGAGTGCCCTAAACTCAGAAGGACTGCTATTGACATTTATTTGTAACAAATGACGGGATTGTCCGTATAATTTTGTGGTATGTGATAACCCGAGTGAAGACGAAATGAGTAAGATGTGGCCAAGAGTGTGGTATCCCGAAAGAATTCATAAAAGGTTTATGAAAATACAGTTTCCATGTTAGTTCTATGCCAACGAAATTTTGCTCAGGTTACGTCTCCGGAAAACATTCCTCCCACTGGTAAATGTATCTTTGCTGCAAATGCAAATGGGGAATACTGACGGTGGAACAATATTCGCGTCCATGGTGATCGGGATCCCCTTGAACCAGTAGTTGCAATCGTCAAACGATGTAGAGGACCTATCAAGAAGCTATATTAGTATCTGCCATGAGTTACAAATTGGTTGAAGAGAAAACCGTGTTATTAAAGCCAGATTCGTCAGACAAGAGAAAAAAACGACAGGATGAAAAACATTAAAGAAGAGGATAAGAGAAAAGTTCTCTCCGTTAACAATGATTGTACTCTCTTCGAGAACCGACTTTCCATGGTAATGGTTGTACTTTAGTGGTGTGATAGCCGAGAGGTAAGGTGTGTGGTTCACACGCCAATGATTGAGAGTTCAATCCCCTGCCTCCGTGAAGCTGTCTGTGTGAGGATGAGCTCTTACTTAACCATAGCTTTAAGTTGACCATAGCCTGACCAATATTGGCTGCGATAATGGTACCACGTGAAAGCTTCAGACGCAAAAAAGTGGCTATAGTCACCAAAAAAAGAGCAATTCTGCTCATAAAAAGATCAGTCTGAAATGTGGGGAATAATAAGAAAAAGGACATGCCGCAGTGGCTAATGCTGTTCCGCTGCGATTACGCAGGAAGCACAATTATTAATTATTATTATTAGATCCAACTTCGCAGTCTTCTAAAGTTTAAATCCGAATTCTCAATAGATGAAAAATTGATCTCGTATGACTCTAGTGATAAAAAAGAACTGCACAAAAATGTAGGAAATTCAAATCACATCTCCAAATAATGTGATTGTTGCAATATCTGGCTGCCAGTTTTAAAGGAGGATCCTCTTTTAGATCCTAATTATTCCTGATAAATGATGAATGAACGACAGGTAATCACACCAAAAAGCCTCAAACTCACGAATCAGGTCAAGCATGACGACATATCAATCATTGGCTGTAAGAAATGCAATAATTGGCAGATTGGGTGATTTTTTTGTCTGTGGTTAAGAAATCAAGTTCATTATTTCTGACATAGTTGGAAATTCCATTCCAATGTTTAATGAAAAAAAATTTGTCCAACATGATATCCAAAAGAACTTTGAAACCTGTAGAGGTACAATTGCTGCCAAAGGGAGCGTCAGCAGTGGGGTTGAGTCCTGTCACAGCTTAAAAATCGGTTTTCTGTAAAACATATGTTATACTGGAGGTCCTGAGAATGGTTACACATTTAATATTCGATTTGATGATTATCTCTCAGAAGTGGACAAAATTACGAAACACTTCGGTCAAGTGGAAAAAAATTACGAAACACGAAAATAAAAGGTCAGATTATTATCGTTAGAGGCTTATGTGTATTGCCAAGAGTAGCCAAGAACGACGGAAGCTCCTCCTTCTGCTCATTACATAGAGCAAATTGCTATTTATGTCTGGATGTTTTGCGAGGAGTAATTACCTACAAGTTTACAGTATAGTACCGTATGTACGTTGAAATTTTTATTTCCAATGCCGTCCGGGAAATTAAAAAAAACTATCTAATTTAAAATTTTAAAATTTAACTGGAGCTCTTGAAAGTTTTCACTCATTTAGGAGTCAGGTTGATGAGGATCTCTCAAAAGTGGACAATACTACGGAAAATTTGGGTTCAAAATCAAAAGTAGCGATTAGTATAGTTAGAGGCTTAAATGGATCATTTCCGACCGCTGACAGGGACGCCGTAAATTTCCCCTGCTCATAACGTGCAACAGTTCAATTTTTTTGTCAGCATGTTTTGTGAGGAGCAATTACTTAAAAAATTATAATATCCCTGTGTACGCTGCAATTTTTTTTACAAATGCAGTCCGAGAATTTAAGAAGAGAAATTTGGCAAAAGGTTTCCAACTGATTCAACATAGAAAAAGCAGAAAACCCAGAATACTAAATCTTACGTTTTGTGATCAATGTGAACCCGTACTTTTCATGGTATTAGCTTCAAGGCCACAAGATTTAAATTGCCTTCTTCTAAACTGCCAGTCGTTTTTTAACATTTAAAAACAATTTGTTACAATTTGTGACTAATAATTGGTTTTCCTTACTTAAAGACTGTCTATAAAGCCAAAAATTGTATTTCAGAATTTTTTTAGAGACAACATTGGAGTTTACTCACTCTGTGACTGATGTTATGGCGAGAACAATGGAATTTTAGAGCTAATGCTGAAATCAATTCTTTCAATTGCTTCGACATCTCTGTCAACAAATTTCGAAGTTCTTGTGCATCTGCCAGCTCAACTAACCGTTAACTTAAGTTTTACGGCGTTCTCTACAACCCAACTTACAATTGTTGTCATCATATCGTTATCTGTCCTTTTACGGGGTGTAAGTTGTGAGGAAAGCTAAAGTCGACTCTCTGAAAAGAAAAATAAAGATTAAAACTTCTGCATGTACGTTTTTTACTTTTAAATTCAAATTTACCTGTTATTGTCTGCGATAATCCGTCTTACTCTCAACAATTTGAATTTAAGTTTCTTGATTTCAAATTTTGGATTCGGTTTCAGATTTTGGATACGGTTACATCAACCAAGATAACTTTGGTTATTACCGCTCTTCTTTAATCAGGTGATTTTTAATCAGAAATTGCTTTCTTCATACAATTTTATTACAAATCGTTGCCCCGTTGATACTACATATTTTGATTGAATTCATTTTGAAATCGGCTGAAACACAAAGGCATTTTGTTGGTCGGTTGTCTCGGAGTTTTTTTAAAAGATAACAAAAGGTTGCGATTGGCCAATTATATTGAAAATTATAACTCTAATTACCAAATGTTTCTAAAAGTTGTCGCCCTCGGATAATGAAAACTATTATTCACTAAAAATATGTTTTCTGTGGCCATTGAGAAAAAAACTTTAATTTCACCTATCAAATGATGAGCAAGTGATGGTTATATGAGACACAAAAGTACCGTATTGTTGTTGCTGAAATAGTTGTAGAACGTTTCCGAAGCATTTGAGCACAGTTTTTCTTCATGGCCGTTTGTTTTTTTTGATTTTAAGAAAGCGTTCGCTTCTATTCTCCACATTTCACTGCTCAAGAAATTGTATTATTTTGACGATAAACTTTTGTTGTGAATTCATTTTTACCTTCACAATCGAATGCAGAATATTTTCAAAGTAATAATTTTTTCTTTTTTCAAGGTTATGTCTAGCGTGCCTCAAAGAAGTGTCTCGGCGTCTTGGATCTCAATTTTTTCTAAGCAATATGTCGCTAGCTATTAATCACAGCGCCTTCCATCTTTATCGCGATGACTACAATATAATGGCAGCGAAGGACCTCTCAAATGCACAGATTGATTTTTATACTTTCTTACTCTCTTGGTCTCAAATTTTACTATGGCAGAGGTAAAACGGTGTATTTCACATGCTCTGAATCCATTGATATGCTATTGACCGACTATGTCTTGGATAGTATTACAAGCATTCGTGATATAGGTGTTGAGTTCTGCTCAAATCTCTCATGGAACCACAAAATCAGTCTTAAGTTGGCAAAATGGAACAGCATTTTTTTTCTTATAAAAAGAATGAACCAATTAGTGTCTCCTTTTTGCCGCAAAAAGCTACTGATGTCTCTATATTGTTATCATTTCTCATCTACTCATATTCTTCATGTAGACTTAATAAATTTGATGGGATGGATGTAGAAACTCCAACGACGGGTTGCTCGCTGGATTTTAAACAACTCGAATAAATCCTATGTTGAATTGTTAAACTTTCTGTTAATGTAGCGAATAGCATATCAGGGAATGCGTCAAGTCCTTATTGCACTAAACAAAGTTTTTTTGTAATTAAAGTTTTTGAAACAGAGCTCGGTTAAAATTTATTGCGTTCAAAAGAAATGGAGCACGTTCGATGGAACTTTGATGATGTAACCTGTTTTTCGCCAATTAGGCCCATTGTTTTTCATATCGAAACCAGGTTGTTTGATGATGCAAATGAAAAACTTCTGACTCAAAAAAATATAGCTTTCACTTTCAACGGCATCAACGTTTGGGTATCATTGTTCATAGCCCGCAAAAAATAAAACAAGCAACCCCGAAGATTGCATGGCAACAAACTTTTTTCTACTATGCTGTATGACAAAATCTTACTCGAAGCTTCTTCTAATTTATGAGTGTATAACTAGTTTTTTAATGCAAATGTGGCTTTAAGGGCGGTGTGGATAATAAAAGTTGCACCTTTTGAGAGATATGAACCTTGACTTTTCTGTAAAATATTGTTTTACATAATTTTAGTCGAACTACTGATAAAGCGACACACTGGGATGATACATTGGTTTCTTTACTTGAGCATACAATGGGCTTGCTCCTTATTCTCAACAAGTACCGCTGAGTAGAGCATTAAACGAACGACCTTTTAACATCATTGCATGTGCATATAACTTATATTATAGATCAAAATTTGATTTCATTGCCGATATGGATGCTTTCCTAGCAGAAATAATAGATATATCTGATTGTGTGTAGATATACATCTATATATATACATACATATACATATATATATATATATATATATATATATATATATATATATATATATATATATATATATATATGTATGTATATATACGGTAGTGGTATCAACATTGACCTAAATTGTAAAATGTTGGTATGTTTTTTAATGTCACATAGTCTCATTTTATGAGTTTCTGGTAACTAAATGCGGTAAATTTGGAATCTAATGGAGAAATTTAACTCCTCACAATACAGTTGTTTGGGAGCAAAATTAGATGCTAAATTTAATGTTGATAAACTTATCTGATAGGTCTTTAGGAAGTTCTCCTCGCTTTCGCAAAGCAAAAAAAGTTTGAAACTAATCTAGTTAAAAATTTTCACAAAACCCAGATCTTCTCTTTGTTCAACCTTTCTTGTCAAACATATATAAAACCTATTTGCTGGAGTTGACAAAATGTGTAAGTTTTTTGATCCATAATCAGCTGCCAAATAAAATCTCAGGGAGTTTTTTAGAGCAATTACTAGAACTCTACCACACACGGAGTATTTCTAAGGGTCTTAATTATCATACCTGTTTTCAACTCATTTCGTGAAAAAGATTCAGTGGCAAATCGAGGGTCTTTACCGTTGAATTGTTCAAAGCAATGGCAGAAAAGAAATCCGAAACCAGAGAAAAAGCCACAAGAAGCAAGTAGTAAAACAAAAAGTACTGAGGAAAATCTAAAAGTGATCAGAAGGTATCAAAATTAGCGAAAAACCATAGCATCTGAATAATGTCGGTACCAGATAGATGAAAAAATTACCTTACTGAGCATGATGAAGAATACTTCTTTATTGAGGAAACTGGTGATGTTTTTGCGTACAAAAAAATCAGAAAGAAAAAAAATGGACTCAAAAACGAATGAAAATTCATCCGGAGCAACGAAGGAGGGAGCATCGCTATGTTTGTATCCGGCAATGCTAGCCATGTTTGTTTCTCTTTTAATTAGTTTTCATTTATACAGTTGCAATTTTATCAACATCTTCTCAACAAAAATCTATTCTCTGGATCACAGTACAAATTGTGAAAACAGATTTCGAGTACGGAAATCAAAAGATGACGTTATTTTGTTATATGCTCAGGTTCTACCGGGGATTGGAGGAAAATATTGCTAGTATTCAGCTGCATATACAGTGTCTGCAATTTGAAAGAGCAAATTAAAGACGATGCACTTTAATGACGATGTCATTTTTGTTACAGAAAATTGAAAACTCCTAAATTCAAAATACCCTTGAATGAGGGAACTTGTAAAAACATTTGGAAAAACAACAACTTTGGCATACCACGTTTTGGAGATACGGCCTTTAATTCAACAGTTTGATAACGGAAAAAAATTTACAGCAGGCAAGCGAAACCACTTATATCGAAGAGCATAGTCAAATCTTCATGAAAAAATTTGAGCTTCATGACAAATAAAGAGACAAACAGAATTTCAACTTTTTTTGTGGATAACAGATACATCTCAAAAAAAATTGTACCAAAATCAGCAAAATAGCCTTTGATTGTATGAAGAAATTTGGACAAAAACCACGTATGCTCTGCAACCTGTGTGTTTTAAGGAAGAAACGCCACAAACAGATTGAATTAGCCAAAGCAATCAGACAACTCCAAGCCGTGGATGATAATAAGTTCAAAGCACTCTAAGCCAATTTCAACGAAATAATGAAGACTATCTCTGAAATCAAGAGATGGTACAAAAGAACACCAAAATTTTGCCGCTTCCTTTGATACATAAGCACGCCAAAACTCCCAAATCGAAACCCAAGGAATTGGATAGAACCTACTTTGTGGAACTGCCGGATGTACAGAAATCACCAAAGAGAGAGAGAGAGAGAGAGAGAGAGAGAGAGAGAAAAGAGCACAACATTAGCGAAATCCACAACACGCTGATATTCATGGACATCGATTTTAAAATCAGCAATATCAAGCTCCTTCGCAACTACAAGGAAAACAAGAAAAAGAGCATTCTGCTACGAGTGTTAAACAAGTATCATCGACGGCTGATACTATTTACAGTGGCAAAAACTGAAAAAGTATGACAAGGAGTACTTTATCGACAGACAAATCAACAAGGACAGACTGCAAAATTTTACCCTTGTGCTGAAGAAACTAAAAGAGCTGATAGATGAAGGAGTTGGTCGAAAAAACCTGCGCGTGAATGATTTAAGTCTACTCCAAAAAGTAGGAGGAAACTCGGAGAAAGTGTAATTGTTCAGGTCCAGTGCATGACTCGCTGACAACCGCAACAAAACAAGTGGTCTTTACCTCAGAAAATTCAATGTAAGAAGTCAATTAGATCTCACACGAAGACAGCTCTTTTCAAACGCTATAATTAACTGTGATTTCAATGACATCTTCTGCCTCACTGAGACTTGGCTCTTGCCAAATGTTCCCTACTCCTCACTCTTTTGTCAAACTGAGAAATTACCAAGAAACAATAAATGGGAGGTCAGAGCACGAAGGAGCAATAAAAACCTTGAACTCGTCGATACTACAAGCAAGGTTAACGCTCCCGGGTAGCTACACCGACACAGTATCAATCCAATTTGAAACAACGGAGCAAAGGGTTCTCAACGTGTGCATATACAAGGCACCAAAAACAGTCCGTATTGACTGCGTTTAAATTGATGAAATCAGTCTCCTCTGGAGGAAATCGTACATCTGAAAGAAAAGCTGTGCTGTGATACGGTCACAATAACTGGCGTTAAAAATTTCCTCTCCAACCGCTGGAATAAAATGGATTTTTCAGTGATTTATGCAGCATTTATTGTTGAATATCTCCTCAACGCCACAATTAAACAGCTAATAACAGGCAGGAGGAAACAACTGGATTTCGTACTGACAGACAATTCAGATCCAATTGCAAATACCAGCGTGGACAACCAAAAAAGCGCTTCTTCTCATCCGAACAATTTTCGTGATGAAGTTGATGAGTAACACATGATACAAAAATCGAAACAGCACCAACCAAGGTGAATGGGACTTCACAATTTTTCCTATACCAATGCGAACTGGCAAGACTTGGAGAAACACGTAGATCAAATTACACGTAGATTCTTGCCATACTGCTTCAGCAATGTCATCCTGATGATTGAACTGTGGTATGACTAGCTCTGTGAAAATTTCCAGACACACATTCCAATGAAAACCAAAAACAGGTGGTCACTGGCCCAGGGGTCAAAAATAATACTTAAACTTTGAATCTAAAAACTCAAAATGTAAACTGCTGAGCCTCAAGGGGCAAGCAAACTTTTAGTTTGGTGGGAATTTCTTAGAAGAACAAGAATTCAAGAGGGACCATCGATGGCTGTCTGTTCGGATATCTCCTGGACAACACAAGCAGAACAGATTGTCGAAAAAACTATCAAAATTTCTTGGAGCACCAAGCGTATTATCTTCAAAGTCTTGATTTGGGTTACTAGGAAAAACGTCTACCGCAGTTACGTTTTTCTAAAAATTTTGCTCAGGAAGTTTTTGTGAAAGGCAAGCAAAGCATACATCAGAAGTATAAAAGCTGTGCAGAAGAAAGTGGCCTCCTGGATCCTACAGAGCAGGCAACTGGAGTCCTTTGAGTGCCCCCAAAGACTCCACATTTTTCCATTGTCCTTGTATTATGAGGTTCACTTTCTTTTGTTTAAGGACATAATACAATCCGATGCAACAAGATATGAGAGGATTACGTCTTCAAAAAAATTCGATCGAACAAAACAAAACGGCGAGAACCACAATACGAGAAGACTCCTAGATTCCTAAAAGGAACACAGGGGAGCGATTTCTAAACGAAAGCAATGTACCTTGCAAATCTGTTGGGGAAGAATTCTAACAGTGATGTATAATGCATGAAAAACTTCAACGAACGGCTAAAAAGAGTGTTCTTCAAAAACTTTGACAAAAAATTGACTACGGAAGCATATGTACATAGAGACTATCATGAATCTCATCATTATTTGTGAACTCTCCTACGGTAAAAGTATGTTGCATGTTTACATTTTGCAGGCCTGTCATTCATTTTTTTGTTCCGGGCTATTACATTGTCATTTACACTAAAATCTAGCCAAGAAAATATTAGAAATTTATTGTTTTTTTCCCGTTTTTGTGCAAGTTTGTGGGGAATAATTGATGTTGTCACTCATCTGGCCTTTTTGTTTTATAACAAATAATCTGAAGTGGCTTACAAAAGAGACCAAGGTCAGTAATATCTTTTTCACAACATTGAGGTCTTAATTAGCTGCTGATAAAACTGTGCCTAGGGTGGAGGCAAATATGTGTTATGGGATGGTTGAAATCATCTTTTGTTGTTGTTTGTACAGTTTTCGATTGTGAGAAGTTGAGACTATATTTTGTTTGTATGAAATATAAGTTGAGAAGTTGAGACTATATTTTGTTCGTAGTTGTAATATTGGTAATAGAAGTAGTAGTTGTAGTTGTAGTAGTAGTCGTAAAAGTAGTAGTAGTAGTAGTAGTAAAAGTTGTAGTAGTAGTAGTAGTAGTAGTAGTAGTAGTAGTAGTAGTAGTAGTAGTAGTAGTAGTAGTAGTAGTAGTAGTAGCCATTTCTGAATTTGGGCAATTTCTTCGCCCATTTTCAGAACGGCCCTGAAAAACCGCCTCCCAAATTAAGAAGACCATTTTAGGAAAAACTTCCGCCTCCCAAATTCAGAAGAGGGTTGCCCAAATTCAGAAATGGATTTTTTGACCAATTTTGGAATTGGCCCGGTGCCCATTTTCCTACTCCACTCCTACTACTCCTTGGAATTTGGGTAAGTGTTCTGGGGATGGTGGCCGAATCAAAAAATGGGCTCAAAAGTGTTGTGAAACTACGACAAAAAAAAGACACGTCTCATTTTCAAGCCTTTCAAAAATTAAATGATCAAAATGCAATAATTCGAACAGAAATTTAACAAACGCGAAAAAAAAATTCGCCCAAATTAGGGTGGCAGTGCAGGTCAATTGGTAAACATAACTGGCATAACTTTGACAAACAGCTCTAACAAACATGTCTTTCCTCCATTTAAATCGAGGCATTCGACAGCAATTGTGAAGCCAGGAAATGACTTCCACGTGAATTTCAGTTTCACTTGTTAAATTTCCTATTTTTTTGGCAAAAAATCATTTGCACAAAAACATTAGAAAAATCTCCAGTGCGCCAATTTGCCCACTGGGGATTTTTTTGACCCCTTATCCCAAACCCCTCTCACGTACGACTTTTTGCGCTAATAAAAAAATCCAGGCATATTACGGAAAAACATTGCTCTAGGAAGCAAAAATACCTGGAGACACGAATTTCAAGGTTTCTATGTATTCTGTCATCATTTGGGGTATAAATAGGCGTCCAATGAATATAAAATTTATATTTTTGAATTCGCCCAATATAGGCGATTTCATAAAGACAATAAATTTTTACTTTCTTCTTCTAAACTTTTGCTCTGTGAAGCGAAAATACCTGGAGAAACGAATTATTTTCAAGTATTCTATGTATTCTGTCCAGCTGTTGGGTATAAATAGACACCCAATGTGTATTAAAATAATATTTTTGAACTCCCCTAACAAAGGAGGTTACGTAAGACGTGCGCTTTTTCGTGCTTTTTTCTTCTAAACGTTTGATCTAGGAAGCAAGAATACCTGAAGAAGCTAAATATTTTCAAGTTTTCTATCTATTCTGTCACACTGAGGGGTAAATCTGACCAATTTTAAGACAGAAATATTAGCTGTGTGTAAAGGTTTAATTGTTATTGTATATAAAATTGGGCGAAAATAACAAAAAAGGCAGTTTTTGGCCGCTTTGATCATGAAAAGACTCTTTGAACGCCTAGGTCCAAAAATGACAAGATGCCACTAGTACTTGTTTTGCTCAAAAGGTAACAATCATTGGCTCATATATTGCTTTATACATAACTCATTTTTTTGTTTTGTAAAAAACTTTGCAGTCATATATATTACTCAAATTAAATGATGGCTTCAAGGGTACCTGAAATGGCATCAATCATAAAAGAAAAATCGAGTCAATTATGGCTTGGTAAATAGTGGCTGAGTCCGCCCACTTTTAAGAATGGTACAATAGCTTTATATAACGTTTTGAAGGCTTCTTATGTAGACAATTGCGCGAGGATAAAAAACGGTTACATTTTGACCGTTTAGGTGCGTTTATGACTCCTGGAAACAGTTGTCACCTAGTTGAAAGTTCGATTTGTATATGATGTAAAGTTTTTCTACGAACTATCGCTAAAATGAATTGATATATAGTTCATTTTGATGACAAAAATCGCTTTTTGAACCAATAGCTAATTGGGATCTTAAGAGGGCGGTAAATATCAGTTTTTCTCAAAATTGTCATTTCTCGTGCTGAAGTCTAAAAACTTTTGTAAAAAGTAAAGATTTTGGATGTATAATGAATAACTCACGAAATGAAACACATATCGTTGCAAATCCCCTACGTTGTATTTTGCGCGGATATATTTGTTTTAACCAAATTCGGCCTTGATGAATCATCAAATTTTAGTATTGATTACACAAGAGCAAAACGACATATTTTTGATTCACAAATTTGTAGTAAATCCGAAAAATTATTTAAAAGTGGCACCAATGGCTCCTACTTTTTTTCAACGAAAATTATAGACACATGTGCTGCGATTATAAGAATGGCACTCATGGACCATTTAGGTAAGTTTAGGGTCTTAGAAAGCGGAGCGATATTGGAATGATTTTCTATACCCTAATTCAGAAAAACTGCTCTGATGCAATCAAAAGCTGTAAATATTACCAAAAACGTGTTTTTAAGATTTTTTATACTCTAGCCTCATCCCTGTATAAATAAATACCTGACTGTTGCAAGAAACTAGGCTTAGAACGAATAAAGTCAGTGTCCGTGACCATTCAAAAATGAGCTTCTCCAGGACTACCTAGCAGAAAAATTGTTTCAATTTTCCCCTTTCTAGAACTAGTGGGTCTGTTTCTTTTAATGTGCACTCCACTGTGTGAAAACAGCAATCGAAGGACGTTTTCTATAAAAGTTAAATGACTAATGCTTCGAAATGGCCGCAATTTTTCTGGCGCACGGTCTGACTTCGAAATCGACATCAACACAACTTCTTAAGAAAAAACTGTTACTGGAGTTTTTGTAATAGCCGCATTTGTCTGTGACATGTGGCCAACAACTCGACTTGCAATTGAGTTGTTTTAAATGGAAATTCTCATTGGTTCCGAAGAAACACTGAAGTGGCCAAACTAAAAGAAACTTCCCGGGCCGAAATTTGGAACGTTTTTTTCTCAAAACCGATTAGATAATATAATCCAATACTGTGCATATGAATTTTTAGAACCACAATTATGCCACAAGCCAGTTTCAGTTATGCCGATTGCAAATTGTGAGAAAAAGTTTTAAAAAACCAAAATTTGCAACAAAAAATTTGAAATATTTTCGATCAATTTGAAAATGGTCCTATGAGTTGTTTTTTTCTTGACTTTTTTGATTTTTGAGCTACAATTACGTTGATCTATCACTTTATGGCTTTTGTTTTGAACTTGAAACATGTTTTCGTTGTTTGCGGGGTATGCTAAATCCGCGGCTTCCGTGGACCAAATTCAGAAATTCTGTAATTGGTTTTGCCGTGGATTGTTCCTACTGAAAAAAACACAACGTTTTTTGTGTTGATTTCAAAGTTGTGGCTAAAATTGCAACGGTCTGTTTTTGTGAGTTTCAACTTTCCTGTTACGTTAGCCTTTCAAGTTTTTGGCGATTTATAAAGTTACTCTTTTCAAAAAAATTTTTGAAAAATTTTGCAATGCAGTCCTTTTTTGAAGAACTGTTTGCTCTATATCGCTCTTTTATGTCAAAAATTTTGAAATTCCTGGAATGCAAATGGCCGTGATAGAAGACCTGCTAACCTCTAGTTACTTCCAAATTGCAAATGTTTGCAAAAAAACTCAGTTTCACTTGTTAAATTGCCTATTTTTTTGGAAAAAATTATTTGCAAAAAAACATAAAAAAATCCCCAGTGGGCCAATTGGCCCACTGGGGATTTTTTTGACCCCTTATCTCAAACTCCTCTCACTTGCGTCTTTTTGCGCTAATAAAAATATCTAGGCATATTACGGAAAAACCTTGCTCTAGGAAGAAAAAATACCTGGAGAAACGAATTTCAAGGATTCTTTGTATTCTTCCATCCTGTGGGGTATCAATAGGCGTCGAATGAATATAAAATTTATGTTTTTGAATTTGCCCAATATAGGAGATTATATAAATACAAAAAATTTGCACTTTCCTTCTCTAAAATTTTGCTCTATGAAGCAAAAATACCTGGAGAAACGATTTTTTTTCAAGTATTCTATGTATTTTGTCCACTTGTGGGGTATAAATAGACACCCAGTGTGTATAAAAATATTATTTTTGAACTCCCCTAATAGAGGACGTTACGTAAAACGAATAAATGTGCTTTTTTTTCTAAACGTTTGCTCTAGGAAGCAAAAACACCTGAAGAAATGAAATATTTTCAAGTTTTCTATCTATTCTGTCATCCTGAGGGATATTTCTGACCAATTTTAAGATAGACATTGTTGCACTATATAAAGTTTTGAGGTTTTATTGTATTGAAAATTGGGCGAAGATAAAAAAACAGGCATTTTTTGGCCGCTTTGACCATGAAACGTCTCTTTGAACGCTTAGGTCCAAAAAAGACAAGATGCCACTAGTGATTGTTTTTTTGAAAAGGTAACAAATATTGTTTTACATTGCTTTATATATAGCTCATTTAAAAGCTCCTAAAATAGGATTTGCAGCCATTTTTTTTACCTTTTATGAATAAAAGCTTCAAGGGTACCTAAATTGGCATCAAACATAAAAGAAAAATCGAGTCGTTTATGACTTGGTAAATATTGGCTAAGTCCGCCCATTTTTTAGAATAGTACAATAGCCCTATATAAAGTTTCGAAAAGATCTTGTATACAAATTTGTGCGATGATAATATAACATGCGTTTTTTGACCGCTTTGACCATGAAACGACTCTTTGAACGCTTAGGCCCAAAATAGACAAGATGCGAATTTTGTTTGTTTTACTCAAAAAGGTAACAAATATTAGCTCAATTTGCTTCTTTTGTAGCTCATGTTAGTGCATTTGGGATTGGCTTTGCAGTCGTATGTATTATTCTCTGTAAACCATTGCTTCAAGGGTACCTAAAGTGGCTTCAAAGATAAAAGAAAAATCGAAGCTATTATGATTTGGTAAATAGTGGCTGAGTCCGCCCATTTTTAAGAATGGTACAATAGCCCTATATAAAGTTTTGAAAAGCTATTGTGTAGACAATTGCGCGAGGAAAAAGAAACGGGCACTTTTTGACCGTTTAGGTGCGTTTATGTCTCCTAGAAGCACTGGTCAGCGAGTTGAAATTTCGATTTGTATATGATGTAAAATTTCTCAACGAATATTCACTCAAGTGAATTGATATATAGTTCACTTTGAAGACAAGAATCCCTTTGTTGCAGCCATTATCTAATTGGGATCGTAAGAGGGCTGTAAGTATCACTTTTTCTCAAAATTGTTATTTTTCGTGCTGATTTCTAAAATTTTTTTTTTAAAAAGTAAAGATATTGGATGTTTAATGAATAACTAATCAAATGAAACACATATCGTTGCAAAGCTCCTACATTGCAGTTGACATGGACATATTTGTTTGTGTCCAAATGTTGCCTAGAAGATCTCAAGTACAGGATTGATTAGAGAAAAGCAAATTGAAATATTTTTGATTCATAAATTTGCAGTAAATCCGAATACTTATATAAAAGCAGAACCAATGGTTCATGTTTTTTTTCAATCCCATTTGCAGACAAATCTGCTAAAATTATAAAAATTGCGCTTTTGGACCATTTAGGTACGTTTAGGGTACCTAGAGTATTTTTATTTAAGCGGATTGGAATTGGAATTATTTTCCATACCCAAATTCAGAAAAACTGCGCTGATGCAATCAAAAGCTCTAAATATCACCAAAAACGTTTTTTTACAAATTTTTTCTACTTTAGCCTCATCCTGGTATAAATAAATACCTGATCGCTGCAAAAACGAGGCTTAGAATGAATTAAGTCAGTGTCAGTGATCATTCAAAAATGAAAAATTCTAGGACTTCCTTGCAGAAAAATTGTTTCAATTTGCCCCCTTCTAGAACTTGTAGGTCTGTTTTTTAAGGAGACCTCCACTGCATTACAGCAGCAATCAAAGGCAGCTTTCTTTAAAAGTTAAATAACTGTTGCTTTGAAATGTCCTCAAGTTTTCTGATGAACGGTCTGTTTTCGAAATTGACATCAACACAACTTCTTAAAAAAAAACTGTCACTGGCATTTTTTTTATGGCCGCATTTGTCTCCGGCATGTGCCCAAAAACTCGACTTTCAAATGAGTTGTTTCAGTGACAAAGTCTCATGGGTTCAGAAGAAATGCTGAAGTGGCCAGACTAAGGGAAACTTCCGCCTCCCAAATTTAGAACGCTTTTTTTCAACCCTTTTTTCTCAAAATCAATAATATCATTTGTTTCAAAATTTTGCATATGAATTTGTTGTACTAAAAGGAAGCCACATGCCAATTTTCAGTTTTCTATGATGATTTTTGCCAAATCACTTATTTTTGGATCCTTGGATTTTGCAGGTGAGGTCTACTAGTACAAATCTGAATCAAAAGCTGAAAAAACGGTCGTTTCTAAAAAGACTACGCACTATCTTGCAAATACCAAATACGCTTTAAAGTACTCCGACAGGGCACATATCAAAAAAATTTTGCGAAAGAACGTGTATTCACGGAGAAAATGCATTTTCTCGATTTCGCAGTTTTTGTGGTGTTTGGCCGCTTTTGGTACCCTACTCCGCTCGGTTCATACATCCTCGAATATTCAATTTACAACCATCAATCAATTTGCTACGAATTGTGCGTGAGCCGTACTTTATTCTGAATACAATTTGTTTGGAAAAATTGTGAGAAAAAGTTTAAAAAAATACCAAAATTTGCAAAAAAAAAAGAAATTTTGAAAAATTTTCGATCAACTTAAAAATGGTCCTATGAACTGTTTTTTCGGGGCTCTTTTTGATTTTTGAGCTACAAATACCTTAACCTATCATTTTATGGCTTGTGTTTTGGACCCGGAACGCGTTTTCATTGTTTGCGGGGGTATGCTAAATCCGTGGATTTGGTGGACCAAATTCAGAAATGCCGTAGTAGTAGTAGTAGTAGTAGTAGTAGTAGTAGTAGTAGTAGTAGTAGTAGTAGTAGTAGTAGTAGTAGTAGCCTTTTCTTAATTTGGGCAATTTCTTCGACCATTTTCAGAATAGCCGTGAAAAACATTTTACCCAAATTAAGAAGACCATTTTACGAAAAACTTCCGCCTCCCAAATTCAGAAGAGGGTTGCCCAAATTCAGAAATGGATTTTTTGACCAATTTCGGAATTGGCCCGGTGCCCATTTTCCTACTCCACTCCTACTACTCCTTGGAATTTGGGTAAGTGTTATGGGGATGATGGCCGAATCAAAAATTGGGCTAAAAAGGGTTGTGAAACTACGACAAAAGAAAGACACTTCTCATTTTCAAGACTTTCAAAAATTTAATGATTAAAATGCAAAAATTCGACCAGAAATTTAACAAACACCAAACACGAAAAAAAATTCGCCCAAATTTATGTGGCAGTGCAGGTCAATTGTTAAACATAACAGGCATAACTTTGACAAACAGTTATAACAAACATGTCTTTCCTCTATTTAAATCGAAGCAGTCGGCAGCAGTTGTGAAGCTAGGAAATGACTTCCTCGTGATGTATCTGTCCACGTAGGGCGAATTCTAAGATTATGTTGGGCATTCTCTCGAGCAAGCTTCTCATCGTGTTTTGGTCTTTCAGATTGTGCTAATGATGTTGTCATGGGTTATTTGGCGTGTTTTGCGTTTATTTTCAAATCAGTGAAGTCGTTTCCTAAAGATGAACGCATTCAGATCTTGCTAGAATATTTTGAGATGATTCAAAACTTGCAAGATACTTGCTGCAATCTTGCAAGATATCAACGCAAGAAAACAAGTAAAATACTTTTAAAAACACTCTAGAAAACTTTTTTGAGACACAATATCGCTAATAAAAACAAGTTACCAAATTGATAATCAAGAGAAATTTTTTTAATCCAGATTCAAAATCTTGCGAGAATCCGGCAACAATCTTGAGAATTTTTAATTTCTGGCAAACTTTTTTTTTGATTATTTTGGGCACCTAATTGAAAATCAGCTGAACTGTTTGTCAAGAGCATATCGAAATGCAGAACTCATTCTAATTGACTTTTCCTAAATACCGTTCAAACATGAAGATTATGAAAAATTGGGTATATTTGAGGAATTTGTTAAGAAGAACTGTCTTTTTGAAGAACTGTTTGCACTATATCACTGTTTTATCTCAAACATTTTGGCTTTCCAGGAAAAGAAATGGCCTTGAGAGAAGATGTGCTAACCGCCAGTTTCCTCCAAATGTCAAATTTTTGCACCGAAACTCAGTTTCACTTGATAAATTGCCTACTTTTAGAAAAAAAATTATTTGCAAAAAACATAAAAAAAGTCCCCAGTGGGCCATTTGGCCCACTGGGGATTTTTTTTTGACCCCTCATCCCAAACCTCTTTTGCGTGCGTCATTTTGCGCTAATAAAAATTTCCAGGCGTATTACGGAAAGACAGCCGTATTTCGTTCTGACGTGGAGAGCCGTGAAAAAAAATATTGTTCCTATTAAAAAAAACAATGTTTTTTGCGTTGTTTTGGAAGTTCTGGCTGCAATTGGACTAGTCTGTTATTTGTGAGTTTCAAGTGTTTTGTTACATTAGCGTTTCATGCATTTGGCGATTTGTAAAGTTACTCTTTTCACAAAAGTTTTCGAAAAATTTTTCAATGAGATCCTTTTTTGAAGAACTGTTTGCACGATATCACTGTTTTATCTCAAACATTTTGGCTTTCCAGGAAAAGAAATGGCCTTGAGAGAAGATGTGCCAAACGCCAGTTTCCTCCAAATGTCAAATTTTTGCACCGAAACTCAGTTTCACTTGATAAATTGCCTACTTTGAGAAAAAAAATTATTTGCAAAAAACATAAAAAAAATCTCCAGTGGGCCATTTGGCCCACTGGGGATTTTTTTTTGACCCCTCATCTCAAACCTCTTTTGCGTGCGTCATTTTGCGCTAATAAAAAATTCCAGGCGTATTACGGAAAGACAGCCGTATTTCGTTTTGACGTGGAGAGCCGTGAAAAAAAATATTGTTCCTATTAAAAAAACAACTAAAAAACAACGTTTTTTGCGTTTTTTTGGAAGTTCCGGCTGCAATTGGATTAGTCTGTTATTTGTGAGTTTCAAGTGTTTTGTTACATTAGCGTTTCATGCATTTGGCGATTTGTAAAAACACTCTTTTCACAAAAGTTTTCGAAAAATTTTTCAATGAGATCCTTTTTTGAAGAACTGTTTGCACGATATCACTGTTTTATCTCAAACATTTTGGCTTTCCAGGAAAAGAAATGGCCTTGAGAGAAGATCGGCTAACCGCCAGTTTCCTCCAAATGTCAAATTTTTGCACCGAAACTCAGTTTCACTTGATAAATTGCCTACTTTTAGAAAAAAAAATATTTGCAAAAAACATAAAAAAAAATCCCCAGTGGGCCATTTGGCCCACTGGGGATTTTTTTTTGACCCCTCATCCCAAACCTCTTTTGCGTGCGTCATTTTGCGCTAATAAAAAATTCCAGGCGTATTACGGAAAGACAGCCGTATTTCGTTCTGACGTGGAGAGCCGTGAAAAAAAATATTGTTCCTATTAAAAAAAACAAGTTTTTTGCGTTTTTTTGGAAGTTCTGGCCGCAATTGGATTAGTCTTTTATTTGTGAGTTTCAAGTGTTTTGTTACATTAGCGTTTCATGCATTTGGCGATTTGTAAAGTTACTCTTTTCACAAAAGTTTTCGAAAAATTTTTCGATGAGATCCTTTTTTGAAGAACTGTTTGCACTATATCACTGTTTTATCTCAAACATTTTGGCTTTCCAGGAAAACGAATGGCCTTGAGAGAAGATCGGCTAACCGCCAGTTTCCTCCAAATGTCAAATTTTTGCACCGAAACTCAGTTTCACTTGATAAATTGCCTACTTTTAGAAAAAAAAATATTTGCAAAAAACATAAAAAAAAATCCCCAGTGGGCCATTTGGCCCACTGGGGATTTTTTTTTGACCCCTCATCCCAAACCTCTTTTGCGTGCGTCATTTTGCGCTAATAAAAAATTCCAGGCGTATTACGGAAAGACAGCCGTATTTCGTTCTGACGTGGAGAGCCGTGAAAAAAAATATTGTTCCTATTAAAAAAAACAAGTTTTTTGCGTTTTTTTGGAAGTTCTGGCCGCAATTGGATTAGTCTTTTATTTGTGAGTTTCAAGTGTTTTGTTACATTAGCGTTTCATGCATTTGGCGATTTGTAAAGTTACTCTTTTCACAAAAGTTTTCGAAAAATTTTTCGATGAGATCCTTTTTTGAAGAACTGTTTGCACTATATCACTGTTTTATCTCAAACATTTTGGCTTTCCAGGAAAACGAATGGCCTTGAGAGAAAATCGGCTAACCGCCAGTTTCCTCCAAATGTCAAATTTTTGCACCGAAACTCAGTTTCACTTGATAAATTGCCTACTTTTAGAAAAAAATGATTTGCAAAAAACATTAAAAAAAACCCCAGTGGGCCATTTGGCCCACTGGGGATTTTTTTTGACCCCTCATCTCAAACCTCTTTTGCGTGCGTCATTTTGCGCTAATAAAAAATTCCAGGCGTATTACGGAAAGACAGCCGTATTTCGTTTTGACGTGGAGAGCCGTGAAAAAAAATATTGTTCCTATTAAAAAAACAACTAAAAAACAACGTTTTTTGCGTTTTTTTGGAAGTTCCGGCTGCAATTGGATTAGTCTGTTATTTGTGAGTTTCAAGTGTTTTGTTACATTAGCGTTTCATGCATTTGGCGATTTGTAAAGACACTCTTTTCACAAAAGTTTTCGAAAAATTTTTCAATGAGATCCTTTTTTGAAGAACTGTTTGCACGATATCACTGTTTTATCTCAAACATTTTGGCTTTCCAGGAAAAGAAATGGCCTTGAGAGAAGATCGGCTAACCGCCAGTTTCCTCCAAATGTCAAATTTTTGCACCGAAACTCAGTTTCACTTGATAAATTGCCTACTTTTAGAAAAAAATGATTTGCAAAAAACATTAAAAAAAACCCCAGTGGGCCATTTGGCCCACTGGGGATTTTTTTTTGACCCCTCATCCCAAACCTCTTTTGCGTGCGTCATTTTGCGCTAATAAAAAATTCCAGGCGTATTAAGGAAAGACAGCCGTATTTCGTTCTGACGTGGAGAGCCGTGAAAAAAAATATTGTTCCTATTAAAAAAAACAAGTTTTTTGCGTTTTTTTGGAAGTTCTGGCCGCAATTGGATTAGTCTTTTATTTGTGAGTTTCAAGTGTTTTGTTACATTAGCGTTTCATGCATTTGGCGATTTGTAAAGTTACTCTTTTCACAAAAGTTTTCGAAAAATTTTTCGATGAGATCCTTTTTTGAAGAACTGTTTGCACTATATCACTGTTTTATCTCAAACATTTTGGCTTTCCAGGAAAACGAATGGCCTTGAGAGAAGATCGGCTAACCGCCAGTTTCCTCCAAATGTCAAATTTTTGCACCGAAACTCAGTTTCACTTGATAAATTGCCTACTTTTAGAAAAAAAAATATTTGCAAAAAACATAAAAAAAAATCCCCAGTGGGCCATTTGGCCCACTGGGGATTTTTTTTTGACCCCTCATCCCAAACCTCTTTTGCGTGCGTCATTTTGCGCTAATAAAAAATTCCAGGCGTATTACGGAAAGACAGCCGTATTTCGTTCTGACGTGGAGAGCCGTGAAAAAAAATATTGTTCCTATTAAAAAAAACAAGTTTTTTGCGTTTTTTTGGAAGTTCTGGCCGCAATTGGATTAGTCTTTTATTTGTGAGTTTCAAGTGTTTTGTTACATTAGCGTTTCATGCATTTGGCGATTTGTAAAGTTACTCTTTTCACAAAAGTTTTCGAAAAATTTTTCGATGAGATCCTTTTTTGAAGAACTGTTTGCACTATATCACTGTTTTATCTCAAACATTTTGGCTTTCCAGGAAAACGAATGGCCTTGAGAGAAAATCGGCTAACCGCCAGTTTCCTCCAAATGTCAAATTTTTGCACCGAAACTCAGTTTCACTTGATAAATTGCCTACTTTTAGAAAAAAATGATTTGCAAAAAACATTAAAAAAAACCCCAGTGGGCCATTTGGCCCACTGGGGATTTTTTTTTGACCCCTCATCCCAAACCTCTTTTGCGTGCGTCATTTTGCGCTAATAAAAAATTCCAGGCGTATTACGGAAAGACAGCCGTATTTCGTTTTGACGTGGAGAGCCGTGAAAAAAAATATTGTTCCTATTAAAAAAACAACTAAAAAACAACGTTTTTTTGCGTTTTTTTGGAAGTTCCGGCTGCAATTGGATTAGTCTGTTATTTGTGAGTTTCAACTGTTTTGTTACATTAGCGTTTCATGCATTTGGCGATTTGTAAAAACACTCTTTTCACAAAAGTTTTCGAAAAATTTTTCAATGAGATCCTTTTTTGAAGAACTGTTTGCACGATATCACTGTTTTATCTCAAACATTTTGGCTTTCCAGGAAAAGAAATGGCCTTGAGAGAAGATGTCCTAACCGCCAGTTTCCTCCAAATGTCAAATTTTTGCACCGAAACTCAGTTTCACTTGATAAATTGCCTACTTTTAGAAAAAAAATTATTTGCAAAAAACATAAAAAAAAATCCCCAGTGGGCCATTTGGCCCACTGGGGATTTTTTTTGACCCCTCATCCCAAACCTCTTTTGCGTGCGTCATTTTGCGCTAATAAAAAATTCCAGGCGTATTACGGAAAGACAGCCGTATTTCGTTTTGACGTGGAGAGCCGTGAAAAAAAATATTGTTCCTATTAAAAAAACAACTAAAAAACAACGTTTTTTGCGTTTTTTTGGAAGTTCCGGCTGCAATTGGATTAGTCTGTTATTTGTGAGTTTCAAGTGTTTTGTTACATTAGCGTTTCATGCATTTGGCGATTTGTAAAAACACTCTTTTCACAAAAGTTTTCGAAAAATTTTTCAATGAGATCCTTTTTTGAAGAACTGTTTGCACGATATCACTGTTTTATCTCAAACATTTTGGCTTTCCAGGAAAACGAATGGCCTTGAGAGAAGATCGGCTAACCGCCAGTTTCCTCCAAATGTCAAATTTTTGCACCGAAACTCAGTTTCACTTGATAAATTGCCTATTTTTAGAAAAAAATTATTTGCAAAAAACATAAAAAAAAATCCCCAGTGGGCCATTTGGCCCACTGGGGATTTTTTTTTTGACCCCTCATCACAAACCTCTTTTGCGTGCGTCATTTTGCGCTAATAAAAAATTCCAGGCTTTTTGCGGAAAAACATTGCTTTAGGGAGAAAAATACCTGGAGAAACGAATTTCAAGGGTTCTATGTATTCTGTCATCCTGTGGTGTATAAATAGGCGTCCAATGAGTTAAAAATTGTATTTTTGAACTTCTTCAATGTGGGAGATTATATTAAAACAATAAATTTGCACTTTCTTTCTCTAAACTTTTGCTCTAGGAAGCAAAAATACCTGGAGAAACGAAATATTTTCAAGTTTTCTATCTATTCTGTCATCCTGAGGGTATTTTTGACCAATTTTAAGATCGACATTATTGCAGTATATA
>NC_134480.1:29287259-29357259 GCF_964194025.1 Convolutriloba macropyga | reverse complement strand
CTGTATTGTTCGCTCTTTTTGCGCTCTCTTTGTCTGCTTCATTGTCATGATGCCAGTCACACTTAGAGGTTACAATGGTATTATATATCATTACGATATTATGAAAGGAATGAAATTATGAAATCAAATACTGAATGGAATGTAGCAACATTATGAAATCAAATACTGTATGAATTATCGGTGCAATTTCATCACAAATGAGGGACGATTGTAACATAGTTCCCCAAATGAGGGACAATTGAAACATAAATATGTAAACGTACTGCATTTGGCAGAAAAGAAAATTGAACAACGAGAAAAGAAAATTGAACAACAAATGCATACTGCATTTGGCTACTGAATTACTCACAAAGTTATCAACATGGATCACAAATGATTATGAAAATTATGGATTTATCAACTGAAATATGTAAGAAAGTGAGGCACAGTAAATAAGTGAGGCCTTGGCACAGTGCTGTCAATTAAATCTTCAGAGCACTTACTAATTGCACTAATGAGTGTTTTATAGTTTTGACAAAGTTCTTACATTTGCTGGCAAACAGGATTACAGATCCTTGTGACCCAATTCATGATCCGAAATGTCAACCTCATATTCCTCGTATTCATCAAAATTTGAGTCCGAGTCACTATCCTCCTGAGGGCATTGTTGAATTGATCTTTTAATCATTTGACGATTGTCGGGTAATTGCGCGGGTTGGAATGATGATGCGCTGCAAGATGGCCCTTGTACCACGATTTCATCATCTATCTCTGTATCGGATGCTAGTTCCCCAAAACGGCTTGTTGTTTTGCGGAGACGTTTGCTTCTACGAAATCCAGTTTCTTGTCGAATGATCCTTACTGGGGGTGCTGAGTGATAAGAACTAACTGAATTATCTGGGCTAGCAATTCTTACTTGTTTATTGGTCGGAAATTCTTTCGAAGATTTTCTTTTGGAACTTCGTCTCTTACTTGTCCTTGATACTTTCCTTTCTGGAATTTTAATTCTGATCGCCTTTTTGGTGTTAGATTTCGATGGGTCTCGGCTGGGATCAGTCTCTGACTGTTTTCTAATTGAAATTTCCCCCGACATTTTCTTTAATGAAGTTGAGACGTGTTTCTGCATTCGTTCGACCATAGCGTCTATTGCGTTGCCACTCTTGTCCACTGGTTGGATGAACTGCTCAAGTGGAGTATTCCTCTGTTCTGGTGTTCCGAATTTTGCTAAGTCTGCTTTATGTATATCAGTGTCGGGTCTACCCGGTACGCGTATCGTAACGGTTGAGTCTGAAGTCTTTATAATTGATGCTCCCGCTGGTATTGTCTCATAAAGTCCTTCAAGACTTTTTCTCCTGCTCTTAACATTTGAGTTTTTCCGTGCGAATTTGATTCGGGTACTCGAAGGATTGACTGGCTGTGAACTCGATGACGGAAGAAATTTGAACAAGTTCTGAGCACTAGTTGCCTCTCTGATTCGGTCTTTATTTCGTTTAATTTCTTCTTCACTTAGTAAGTCTTCGTCCCTCCAATTTGAATCATCTATTAGTTCCTCTGAGCCGAATGTGTCATAATCTAAACAGTATTTCGCAACATTATCCCATGACATGTTTGTGTCTTAACATTATCCCTGTTTTAAAATTATAATATGTATATTTCTTTTGACCATCGTAAATAGGTCTGGTAGAATTGGTACTATTAGCTTAGTACAATTGGCTTTAAGTTCTTACCAAACTCTGTGCACGCTTTACACAGTCGAACCCTATTGAGTAAATCTCTGTTGCAAAATGGCCACCACACTCGCGTTGCCAGTTCCGTCATGCCCCAACTTCCAGGGTGTGTAGCATGGAATACATCTGAAACTGCCTCTTTAATGCTGTTAGGAATTGCGACTCTATTGTCGACAAATATGCAACCGTTCCTTGTGCTCAATGATCTCCAATGAGCATGCACTTGTTTACTAAGTTTGCGACATCTTTCTTCGTCGTTTGAAATAATGCAATCTCTGATTTCTCTTAGTATAGAATCTCTGTTGGTAAGGGCAGCTAAGAATTTTGAGTTAAACAATTGTCGTACATTTGAGTCTAGGTCGGAAAATGTGGGCATCATGATAGGAGTACTGGCTTGCGTTTGGTGACAAGTAGGAGGCTTTGAAGGAGACAAGTAATTTCTAAGATTGAAATTATTTACAATAGGGATTTCATTCGTGTAACTTGGTTCGGACGAATTATCAGACATATTAGTATAAACAGAAGGGGGGTTGCATACGAAATAATTTGATGAAGATGAATAGAAGAATTTGATGAATTAGAATTAATTTGACTTCAATAGAATGAATAGAGAAAATTTCTGAGCGAGTGATCTTTACTTGGCGAGTTTGAATTAGAATTAGAACTAATTTGACTTGAATAAATTGAGCGACTGATCTGTACTTGGAGAATTTGGCAAAAGCGAGTTATTAGCGCGTGATTCACTTTCTACGCTTTGGTAATTACATTCTTTGCATTCTTTGCATTCTATCGTCCTACGCTTGCGTAAGTAATAGAGTTGTTTGAGTCATGTGGTTTCTGAACGATCTGAACGTGCGGCGTTTGTTTACTTGTATTGTAAATGTTCTGCGTTTGCTTCAAATTGTTCCGCGTTGTTGCACACGTGCTTTGATTGAAGCTACCCCTGACTGGGAAGTGTATTAGCTATGAAAATTAGCTATACCAAATTATACTAAATGTTCCGCGTTGTTGCAAACGTGCTTTGATTGAAGCTACCTCTGACTGGGAAGTGTATAACCTATGAAAATTAGCTATACCAAATTATAATTAATTTGAACGATTGAACAAATGCAAAACAAATTTAGAAATTCAATATCACCCAACAACAAGCTACCCTTGACTGGGAAGTGTTTTAGCTATAAAAATTAGCTATACCAAAATATACTAAAGGTGAACAATTGAACAAATGCAAAACAAATTTAGAAATTCAATATCACCCAACAACAAGCTACCCTTGACTGGGAAGTGTATTAGCTATAAAAATTATCTATACCAAAAAATACTAAAGGTGAACAATTGAACTTCATCGCGTTTCATGGTTGCATACTTTGTGTTTCACAAATGCAAAACAGATTAAGAAATTCAATAAGATCACCCGCTCGTCTTCAGCGAGGAAACCCCAGCACGGAAAGTGCTGTATTCGTTATGGAGACGGGCTGTCATGGTGGTGGGTATAGGTACACATACGGATTGTTAACGGTCAACAACTTGAGACAGCGTAGTTAGTTTTCCAGCAGTGAACGAGTGACCTTAGTTGTTAGTATATATCAAACACCTAGTTTCCATGGTACAAAAATTAAGTATTCTTGCTCATTGTTTTCACGCTAAATGTCGGATACCTATCATCATTCTTCAGTCCTGAAAAGCTCAGCTAATAAAAATAATTATATCAATTCCTAGCTTTAAACGGTTTAAAATCAAATTACAATGTATTACTTTGCAGTTGTTGAACAAAGGGCTCAGTTACATTTGACTTACATTATAAGCAAGTTTTAATTGCCGTCTGTGTTTTAATTTCAACACTTCGCTGTATTGTAAATGCAATCGTGCGACCTCTATTGGAAAATGTTTTCATTTGTTTTACAATCGTCAAACGATTGTTATTGATACATAATTAAATCAATTCAAAGGTCGATTGTGACATTCAATCATCACCAAAGAAATGGTCAATCATCAATGAAACTTATCATTTATGTAATAATAGCCAGTAGGTGATGCCCAAAAACTTGATCGATAAAAGAAAATTGATTGACCCCCGTTTGGCCCCTATCACGTCAAAATGAATATATTTTCATTTGGGTTTCTACTCATCTAAGTAGATTAGTTTAATATTTAATATTTAATATTATGACTCCAAATCTACAATGCTCTGAATCATCATCTAAAGTTCGGTTTGAGGGGACCGTCACCTTGAACTGGGCAATTTTTGAAAGGGGGATTTTTACAATCCCCCACCCAAGAACAATTGCATATTATATATCATTTACAATCGTGTAACGATTGATGAACAATCGTGTAACGATTGATACATGCAATCGTGTAACGGTTGATGAACAACTTCAAAAGAGACATTTCTAATGATCATTTCTAATGGTAAAAGATAATGGTAATTATAACCGATAATCAGTCATATTTTTATTGACGCTAATCGATTAAAAGTTAATAACTAGTACTTGCACAATAAACAAATAGATGAACAAAGTTAATAACTAGTACTTGCCTCATAAACAATTAGATAAACAAATTATCGCAGACTCTTTTTCTTTTTGGACTCAAATTTCAGGCCACTAAAACTATTTCAAAATTATGCCATTTTAAAGTAAACTCTTACAACAATAAGATTCAAATCTTTGTCAGATTCAAATCCAAAAATGGTTAAATTGCGAAGTCAGACAGCACGTACGCGAACCCTCAGAAACAGAGTTATTGCTGATGACAATCACAATAACAACAACAATAATAATAGGAAGGGTAAGTTGAGCAAGAAACGAAGTCGCGAGCAGCAGTCCGACGAAACAAGTGCTGGAAAACGATTTCAGCCCGACAGCCCGACGATAGACGATAGACAACCCGTACAAGATGTACACGAGGAACCCGAAGATGTTGGCACAGATATCGTAAACGCAAACTGGCAAATTCTTGGTTTTATAGATGCTGAGCTCACTGAAAAGTTAATTGACTGCCAAACGTTGGAAACAAACAAGCTCTGTTTTCATTCAGACTTTCAATCTCTTTTATTGAGAGATCCGAAAGCAAAAGCTCTGTACACGCAGATGTTCAAATCATATCTCGACTCCCTTGAAAATGTTAGTTTCCTCACTACTTCAAAATATGAACCACAAGATGGCTTTACACAGATGCGCGTTGTCGCCAAGAAGAAATTCAGGCCGAAAACAGTCATCTCAGGTCTGGAGGGTTTTACAGAAACTGTCTCTGATGACGAGCTCACGGAGGACATGTCTTTTTCGGTTTTTGCCCCCACAAACAATTTTAAGAGCACCGGACCTGCTTCATTCGTCAATCACGAATGCAACCCAAACGCCCGATATGTTGTGTCCGGTGAAAAGAACAAAACGATCATATCAATTCAGGCAATTAGAACAGTCGAAATTGACGAAGAAATTTCAGTTTTTTATAGCCCTGATTATTTTGGAGATAATAATAGGAATTGCCAGTGCACCACATGCATGAAAGAAGCACCGAGTGATGAAGCAATCGTTCAAGTGTCACCCAGTGAAGCAATCGTCGAGGAAGCACCGAGTGATGAAGCAATCGTTCAAGTGTCACCCAGTGAAGCAATCGTCGAGGAAGCACCAAGTGATGAAGCAATCGTTCAAGTGTCACCCAGTGAAGCAATCGTCGAGGAAGCACCGCCTGATGAAGCAATCGTTCAAGTGTTACCCAGTGAAGCAATCGTTGAAATCGTACCCATCCGTGAAGCAATCGTTGAAATGTTACCAAATGTTGAACAAGCAGACGTCGAGGAAGCACCGAATGATGAAGCAATCGTTGAAATGTTACCAAACGTCGAGGAGAAGGCTCGACTCCAACGACCAAAGAAAGTTAAAACTGATCCCGTTCTGGAGTGCCTAATTTGTCATGCCGTTGTCAAGAGAATGGACAAGCACTTGCAGCAACACAATGACATTCTCGAAAAAGCAGAGATAACCTTTATCATCGATTTCTACAGGACAAAAAATGTACAGAAGAAGCACAAAATCTACGACTGTATGGCTTGCTACAGACGATTTGCTTCTCTGGTGACGCACAAGTACACCAACAAGTGCGATTGTTCTGCAGTCACGAGAGTGGAGAATCCGGAAAGCAGGGCGTAAGTGATAAAGTTATTTTACTCGGAGACCATTTTTGTTGAGTCAAATGTAAGACAATTGCATAAACAATCCAATGTTAAATCAAACGTCTGACAATTGCAAAACAATTAAATGTTGAATCAAAATTGCATAAACAATATAATGTTGAGTCAAACGTTTAACAATTGCATAATAAACACTCCAATGCATAACCAATTTATTGTTTACTAAAACGTCTGACAATTGCACAATAAACAATCCAATGTTGAGTCAAACGTCTGACAATTGCATAAACACTCCAATGTTGAGTCGAACGTCTGACAATGTTGGGCAATAAATTACAATGTATTTCGGTTGAGTTATATTTTTGTTTGTTTTAGTTCACTTCCAGACAATCTAAGAGCCAAATTGAAGTCCTCAGTAATTGCGAGGACCAGCGATTTAGAAATTGCCCGCAGGTTCACTGAGCACCAAAAACAGTTGGCAAAATGTGCGGGCAATGAATATTGCAACGAGGACAGATCAGGCTTAATTCAGTTGATGGCTGTATTGTATGGGGAAACACAAGGTCTGAGGCGACCACAGCAACTATTACAAGCTTGCCTCCAGTTGCAAGAGCGAAGAGGATTGAAGCCTCAAACGATGCTAAACTATCTCGCAACTTTCAGCAACTTCGTTGATTACTGTTTTTTGTATTCAGACGGTGTCTCCAACAGGATGGAACGAGAGCACTCAACGATGTTGGCGGCAATTAAAAGTGTAAGGAAAGCGTTCTCCACTGCAGCTATTAAGAACTATCGTACCACAGCCAAACAATTGCGAGCCCGGGTCCCGTCGATTGCTCTGGTACGAAATCGTCACAAGCTGGCCTTGAGTCATCTAAAGGACAACTTAGCAACATCTACCTTAACGTACAAGCAACAACAGGCCCTAAATTTCTTTGTGCTACAAGGTAGACTTAATGTACGGTCTGGACCCTTACTGGCACTCACTTGGGAGGACGTCAAGTACATTGAAGAAAACAGCGTTCTGGAAACTGATAGGCACAAGACGGGAAAGTTTTATACGCTGTATTTGAAAATAAAGGCCGATCAAATACCGCTGCTTTACAAGTTAAAGGAGACATTTGCCGACGAGAATGATGCAATGGAGTCGAAGTATGTCTTCAGCTCGAAGCAGAACAAAATTGAGCGGTCCATTTCAAAACACATTCAGGAAACTTTCTTTACTCTATTCGGCGATGACCCAAACGAAGTGCGATTTAACGCCAACTCCATCAGAAAGTATTGGGAACGCCGATGGAAAAGTTTCATTGGCAAGGTTCCAGAAGGGGTGACAAAAGCGCATTTGGCACAAACGGCTCACAACAAGACAACAGCTGAGGATATCTACATTGGTAGAGAGGGAACCTCAGAGGACCGCGACCAGCTGTTGTCGATATATTGTGACGATTTGTCGTCAGATATCCCACCGGAAGAAGCCGAAGAAGCAGAAGTAGACGACAAAGAGTCTGATGTAGAGTCTGACTTTGAAGCGCCCGAAGAGCCACATCCCATTGATCCACAGACGCCAATGGAGACGCCTATATGTTCGGAACCAATCGTACGGCGATTCAATGCAATTAGGCCGTCAGTTAACCTAACTCCAATTAACCCGGTTACTCCAACAGAACAACCTGCTGCAAACGTGACTCGGGAACAAACGGTTACTGCAGACGCTCGACGGAGGTCAACTATAGGTCAGAGTAGTGAAGACGTTCTCCGAGAGCAGTTTATAAAGTCTTTGAAATCATTCCGCGTCAAATCGGGAGCCCCCGCGTGGACTGACCCCGAAAAGAAAGCATGCTTGCTGTTTTCCGGAGTCAGTTCCACAGTTTCAGTTCCCGACATCAAGGCACGATGTGAGGAAGCTGGAATTAGATTATCGAACGATGCGCATTTGCGGATATACACAAAACTAAAGTCTGCTGTTCAAGTATTCAAAAATAGATAAATTTTTTATTGTTTTAGCCATTATATTTGTTTAACCTTGTTTAACCTAGTTTAATTGTTTAACCTTGTAACTTAACATGTTTAACCTTGTAATCACAACTTACCTTGTAATCACAACTTAATGTTTAACCTTGTAATTGTTTAACGTTATTTAATTGTTCAATCATAACTTACCTAAAGTACCTGTCTTTTCTACCAAGAGTACTATGTTTAATCAGTCGTCCGACGATTTTAGTAGTGAAAAATAGACCAAACGTCCCTGTAAAATTTGAGAAAAAAGTCTGTAAAATTTGAGAAAAAGTTAATTTTTTTAAAAAATAGTCTGTAACTACTGTAAAAAATTTGGTAGTAAAAAACGTATTCTCAATACCAATTTGAAAAATATTGTAAAAATTTAGTAGTAAAAAACTTAATCTCAATATCATATTAAAAAAATTGATCTGAAATGCCAATTTGAAACCCTTACAACCACCCTTACTACTTTTTTAAATTGGCATTTCAACAAAAATGTTTTTTCAAATTGGTATGAGCTTTACACTTTTCGCTTCAAATTGTCCTTCAGATCATGTAGTAGTAGTAGTAGTGGTAGTAGTAGTAGTAGTAGTAGTAGTAGTAGTAGTAGTAGTAGTAGTAGTAGTAGTAGTAGTAGTAGTAGTAGTAGTAGTAGTAGTAGTAGTAGTAGTAGTAGTAGTAGTAGTAGTAGTAGTAGTAGTAGTAGTAGTAGTAGTAGTAGTAGTAGTAGTAGTAGTAGTAGTAGTAGTAGTAGTAGTAGTAGTAGTAGTAGTAGTAGTAGTAGTAGTAGTAGTAGTAGTAGTAGTAGTAGTAGTAGTAGTAGTAGTAGTAGTAGTAGTAGTAGTAGTAGTAGTAGTAGTAGTAGTAGTCTGTAAAATTTGAGAAAAAAGTCTGTAAAATTTGAGAAAAAGTTAATTTTTTTAAAAAATAGTCTGTAACTACTGTAAAAATTTGGTAGTAAAAAACGTATTCTCAATACCAATTTGAAAAATATTGTAAAAATTTAGTAGTAAAAAACTTAATCTCAATATCATATTAAAAAAATTGATCTGAAATGCCAATTTGAAACCCTTACAACCACCCTTACTACTTTTTTAAATTGGCATTTCAACAAAAATGTTTTTTCAAATTGGTATGAGCTTTACACTTTTCGCTTCAAATTGTCCTTCAGATCATGTAGTAGTAGTAGTAGTGGTAGTAGTAGTAGTAGTAGTAGTAGTAGTAGTAGTAGTAGTAGTAGTAGTAGTAGTAGTAGTAGTAGTAGTAGTAGTAGTAGTAGTAGTAGTAGTAGTAGTAGTAGTAGTAATTGCAACTTTAAACGTCAGAACACTGACCCAAGCCGGATCTTTAGAGGCATTGAAAATGGATCTGCCGCAATACAAGTTGGATATTCGGGGAGTGCAGGAGACGAGATTGCAGGAGCAAGAAATTGATCTCGGAGACCACAAGCTCTACCTGTCTGACTCGTGGTTGTCTGGTGTAAAGTCGAGACAAGGAGGAGTGGGCGTTGCTGTAAAGAAGTCATTGATAAACAGCATCGTAGAACAAGTGGCTCTAAGTGAACGTATTTGCTAAGTCAAGTTCGCGGCTCGGAGGAGAGCCAATCTAGCTGTTGTTGTCTGCTACGCACCTACGAATGAAGCTAGTCTCCAAGAGAAGGATTTGTTTTGGAGTCAACTTTCAGACCTAGTTTCCAGCTTCAAACATAGGGAGCGTATTTGTGTCATCGGTGACCTCAATGCAGAGCCTGGACACCAGTTGAATGACACCATGAGCTGCAGAGGCCCGTTTGGAATGGGTGAAGAAAATGAAAACTCGGAAAAGTTGTTATCATTTTGCACTTCACACAAATTGCTCGTAGGTGGTACATGGTTCCAGCATCGACAAGTGCATCGGTACACCTACAACCCTCCCGATCCGAGTTGTCGAAAAAAGATGCTGGATCACATTCTGTTTGCAGAGAGATACAGAGGATGTCTGACGAATGTGAGGACCAGAAGAGGGAAAACCACAATTACCGATCATGAAATGGTCATTGCGGAAGTATCTATGAAACTTTTGTCTAAAAAGCTATGTTTCACGCCCAGAATCAGTTCTGCAAAGCTGCAAGATGAAACAACGCGTGACTTATTCACGCAGGAGGTCAAGTTACATCTGGATAAGAGCGGCGATTTCGAGAATACAGAGCAGTCTTGGGACAATTTTCGAAAAGCCCTGAACCAAGCAGCAGTGAAATGCCTCCTTCCGGACAAGCGAGTGAACAAACCTTGGATTTCTCCATATTCTCTGGAACTTATCCGGAAACGAGCTGATCTACAGTTGAAGAAACACAGCAGAGATACAGCAGAAATACAGCAAACTGCTGTAAGGAAGTCAGAAAAGCTCTACGTGCAGACAAACGGGCATGGCTTGAACGCAAAGGCCAAGAAGTGCAGAGCTTTGCGGACAGAGGCAACTTGAAGGAGGTTTTTGGGGCATCACAGCAGATTTGCCGAAAATGGAGGCCCCAGTTGACCAAATTAGTTTCAAGCACTGGCATCAACTTACGGACGAAAGAGGAACGACTTGAACGCTGGACGGAACATTTTAGTCAACTCCTGAATCCCTCAACATCCGGTTGCAGTACGAGATTGGATCCCGAAGAAGCAGCTGAAAGCTTGTCGATTGACCTGAGCCCAATTCGATTTGAAGAAGTGCTTGAAGCTGTCCATAGGTTGAAGAATGGCAAGGCAAGTGGACCCGATAACATTTCCTGTGAGATGTTGAAAGCACACAAGGGTATTGTCGAGTGGCTCTGGGACATCATAGATAAGTGTTGGTCGACGGAAGTTCTGCCCGAAGACTGGAAGGTAGCAGAAATTGTCCCATTCAATTGGATATTAGCTTTTGTTTCATAGACTTTCGAGCGGCATTCGATTCTGTCGATCGTGAGCAGATGTACCAGATAATGAAACACTATGGTCTTCCGCAAAAAGTGATAAACATCATAAGAAACAGCTATGATGGATTCAAATGTCGAGTCAAAGCCGAAGGTGAGAAAGGACGCTTATTTGATGTCAGAACGGGCGTTAGGCAGGGTGATGTGTGGTCCCCAATCCTATTCGGCCTTGTCATCAACTACATTTTGGCTAACTCGGTGCATGGAGGATTAGACATTGGGAGATTGGTGGCTGACTTAGATTTTGCTGATGATGTTGCTCTCGTGGGGGTCTCAGACAGTGAGGTGCAAGAAAACCTACATCGAATCGAGGCCCTTGCGGAAGCCGCTGGTCTGAAGATTAATGTGGCCAAAACAAAGAATATGGGCGTAAAATGCGACAGCCCAAATGTTATTGTAGTGCCTAGTATCCAACAGAACTTGGAGATACTCACTGGAACACATAAAGGCAAACTAGGACTCCTGGCAGAGACATCTAGCCAGTCACGACTAACCATCAGCACGGAGGTGCTGCTGGGAACGAAAAAGAAAGCGGGCTGGTTCGAAACACAAGATGGCCGGAAGCTAAGATTGAAAAGCTTAGCGGTGGCTAAGCCAGCGTTGGTAGCTTCACAACAACAATCTGCGGTAGCAGATTCAGAGTCGCTAGAAAATGAGAGTCGGTCAGTGGTGGCTGACCAAGAGTCTTTGAGATGTCAGAATTGTCAGCGGCAATTCAGTACAGTTACCGGACGCAAAGTGCACCAAACAAGATTCTGCAAAGCCGGTTTGTCAAAGAATGTCGTCGACAAGTCAAAGTTCGAGCAACTAGAGGCGAGCCTTACCTGTGACAAGTGTGAAAGAAAGTTCAAAACAGTCAATGGCCGAAAAGTTCACCAATCGAGATACTGTGGCAAACCTAAAGCAGTTGCCACACGCGTGTTTTCCTGCAAAGTACAAGATGTTCTCGGAAACGAGTTTGAAAACATAGAAGCGTTCAAGTATCTCGGATCATATGTCAGCCTCAATCATGGAGACCTGCAGGAAGTAAATTGCAAACTTGCAGAAGGTAGACAACGGTTTGCTAACTTCCAAAATCTCTGGAAGAGCAAGCAGCTCAGCGTGCACCTCAAGTGCAATTTGTACAAAGCACTCGTTTTATCAGCCGTGCTGTACAGCTCAGAGACTTGGACTCTTTCGAAATTAATGGAGAGAAAACTTGAGAGTTTCCACTGTGGTTGTCTTCGGAGAATTCTACGTGTGTCATATCTGGAGAAAGCAACGAACGAAGAAATTATGTCAAGATCACGAATGCCCCAACTATCCACGATGATCATGCTCAAACGGATAAAATGGTACGGACACATCCAGAGAATGGAACCAGGAAGATTAGCCCGCAGTGCCTTCGATTGGGACCCGCCCGATCAATACGCCTATGCTAGACGCGCTCCTGGGGGGCAACGGAAAACGTGGATGAGTCAAATCGAAGGAGACTGTGTACGAAACAAAGTATCGTTCACCAGATTGCAGGAGAAAGCAGCAACCGGGTCAAAGAATGCCTTCAACAATTTCGTCGTACAGCACTTCACAGAATAACCAAACAAATAACTCTTCTTGTTTTGTTTGTATTTGTTGCCAACCGTGCCTTTATTTCATATTTGGAATTGAAGTGTTGAAACAGTAGTAGTAGTAGTAGTAGTAGTAGTAGTAGTAGTAGTAGTAGTAGTAGTAGTAGTAGTAGTAGTAGTAGTAGTAGTAGTAGTAGTAGTAGTAGTAGTAGTAGTAGTAGTAGTAGTAGTAGTAGTAGTAGTAGTAGTAGTAGTAGTAGTAGTAGTAGTAGTAGTAGTAGTAGTAGTAGTAGTAGTAGTAGTAGTAGTAGTAGTAGTAGTAGTAGTAGTAGTAGTAGTAGTAGTAGTAGTAGTAGTAGTAGTAGTAGTAGTAGTAGTAGTAGTAGTAGTAGTAGTAGTAGTAGTAGTAGTAGTAGTAGTAGTAGTAGTAGTAGTAGTAGTAGTAGTAGTAGTAGTAGTAGTAGTAGTAGTAGTAGTAGTAGTAGTAGTAGTAGTAATTGCAACTTTAAACGTCAGAACACTGACCCAAGCCGGATCTTTAGAGGCATTGAAAATGGATCTGCCGCAATACAAGTTGGATATTCGGGGAGTGCAGGAATTAAGCGTGGTAAAGTACTTTCTGAATTTTTGTAGAAGAAACTGCCAATATGCTCATATTTATACAAAAATTTCAAAAGACTCTCAAATTATTGAAAAAAAAATCAATTTCCACTAAAAACGTTCGTTAATAACTTTTTGACAAAGAAAAATTAGATATTGATAGCTCATTTAAAACTCGTGGCAATTTATTTTTTGACTCTTTGCAAAAGTAACTGCCAATATGCTCATTTTTATTCAAAAAATGCAAAACACTGTCAAGCTACTGAAAAAAAAATCGAATTCGATGGAAAACGTTTTTTAATAATTTTTTGAAGAAGACGAGTTATAAAGTGTATTATAGCTCATTTTAATGCTGAAATAATGCACAATTTGAATTGTTAAGAAATGACAGCCAATTTTTTCACTTTTATACAAAAATTTTAAAAAACAGTCAAATTACTGGAAAAAAAAATCAGTATCCATGAAAAACGTTCGTTAAAAACTTTTTGAAAAAGACAGATTAGAAAGTGTATGATAGCTCATTTTAGAGCCATGGCAATGTACTTTTGAATATTTGTAGATACAAAAATTTCAAAAGACTGTCAAATTACTGAAAAAAAAATTGAATTCGATATAAAACGTTTGTTAATAACTCTTTGAAAAAGACGAGTTAGAAGGTGTATGATAGCTCATTTTAGAGCCGTGGCAATGTACTTTATGAATATTTGAAGAAGAAACTCCCAATATGCTCATTTTTATACAAAAATTTCAAAAGACTGTCAAATTACTGAAAAAAAAATCGAAGTCGATATAAAACGTTTGTTAATAACTCTTTAAAAAAGACAAGTTAGAAGGTGTATGATAGCTCATTTTAGAGCCGTGTTAATGTACTTTTTGAATATTTGAAGAAGAAACTCCCAATATGCTCATTTTTATACAAAAATTTCAAAAGACTGTCAAGTTACTGAAAAAAAAATCAAATTCGATGGAAAACGTTTGTTAATAACTCTTTGAAAGAGACGAGTTAGAAGGTGTATGGTAGCTCATTTTAGAGCCGTGGCAATGTACTTTTTGAATATTTGTAGAAAAAACTCCCAATATGCCCATTTTTATACAAAAATTTTAAAAGACTGTCAAATTACTGAAAAAAAAATCGAATTCGATATAAAACATTTGTTAATAACTCTTTGAAAAAGACGAGTTAGAAGGTGAATGATAGCTCATTTTAAAGCCGTGACAATGTACTTTGTGATTTTGTGTAGTTATAAATGCAAATATGCTCATTTGGGTAAGAAATTTTCAAAGAACTTACGATTTTGGCGCTAAAATTTTGTCATTTTTGTCGAACTTCGACCAATTTCTCCCAATTAATAGCACAAAACATGCAAGTTTTTGGTATCATAAGAACTACAATTTACGCTTCCAACAACCATATAATTTGTTTTTTAAATTATTTCCAAACAAGAGAATGCGAAAGCAATGTAGAGACCGAAATCAGGGTCGATTTTCGCAAAATTTTCAAATTTTCAAAGTTGTTTAGTTTAATAGCTTTTTTGTTACGAATCGTTTCTGGAAGTATTTTAGATCATTTTCTTGCTCATTTAATTCTCTTTACGAATATATAAGGGTTAAAAAGTTTCCGTTTAATTTCCTTGCCTAATTTTCCGATTATGCAAACTTTGCTGAAAATAGGCCAATTTCAGCCGAAATGTCAAAAATCGAGTTTTTTTCCCTTCAATTTTTTAACTTTTTTAACGTCAAGTTGATGCCCCAGTTCATGCTGATTCCAAAATATATTCATTTTTTAAATTTGGTTCAGTAGTTTTCGAGATATAAGCCTTTATCGGAGGCATACCAGGGCTCCTCTTCGTCCCAGCTACCCACCCGCCCACTGCAAACCTTTTTTTATGTGTTCCCGTTCGAATTCTGAAATCCCACTTGCTTAGTTAGATTCTATGTGAAACCAGCTTTCAAATGATATACTTTTTAAATTTCAAGTTTAGAAGTGCTCTCTTCATAGTTGTTCACTGTAAAGCAGGGTATGAAATTTTCGTTTGAAGTGTTGCCTCACGGTAACGTGACATGCTAATTGTGAGGCAACACAGGTGGAGACAGCATCACCTGCATCCACTCACTGAACTGCCATGAATAGAGCATTTGAAATTGCGCAACGTATACGAAAGTTCCAAAAGCTCACACAGTAAGCCGGAAATAATTTAATTGGTTCCAATAGGTCGGCAGGACGGAACGGATCGGCAGGACAGGGAGTTGCGATGACGGGACCGGATCGCCATCAGGTGGCCGGGTCCCGATCAGGGGGACGGGACCGGGTCGCGATCAGGGGGCCATCGCTCCGTTTCGATGGCACCCATACAAAAGTTATATCGTTGGAAAGCTCTCGTCAAGGCGAATTTGATAGGCTATGTGGCAGTACCCAATAAGGGCGTACTATGATATCTCTACTATTATACTATTGGTTGTTTAATGATGTTTTGTTAGAGACTTTGATATTTTTAAATAAATTTTCAGATTAGATGATTGCCTTCTCGTTGTTGCCTTGCTATTGCCAATGCCTACCTACAGTGAGCTTCTTAGAGGAAATATCCAAAGAATACGTCATAGCCGATGTGCAATTCCAAATCCGGGACATTTGAAATTGTCTGTATTTGTACCCGAAGGAATGCAAGATTGTACCTTTGTCGGAATGGAAGATGTTTGGAAACCCGTTAATGTTTTATTAGCTCGAGTGAAATTTAGTGTTTCTTGTTAAATTCAGGGTCAATTTTTTATTCTAAAATTGACGATGAGAAGTCTTAAATTTGATATACAGACGATATTGTGTTTTGTTAAAGACACCGATTTGAATTGCTATAATTCAGAGGTGATTTGCTAACATCCGGGTTTTTATTGGCAATTTAGTAGGCCCGCTCCTCAAAGCCTTTCCGGTCTAGAGGAATTGCATTTTCAGAGAGCCCGTGTCGAAATTACCCCTTATTACCCCCAAACTGATGTAAGAGTAGAGGGTTAATCGGTTCACGAGTATGAGTAAGTTATCGAGTATGAGTACGAGTATAAGTATAAGTACGAGTATAAGTATAAGTATAAGTATAAGTATAAGTATAAGTATAAGTATAAGTATAAGTATAAGTATAAGTATAAGTATAAGTATAAGTATAAGTATAAGTATGTAAATAACCATACTTATAAATACCATTTACCTCTCTTTATAAATACCATTTACATCTTGTAGCAGTCATAGGAGATATGAATTGTACGAGTAGTAGTTTTTGCTTAAAATACATTTGTCGAAAGATGTAAATTACATTTCTTCATTTTTTCCACTGTATTGTGTAGATAGTAGTTCATTTGATTTAAATAAAGTATTAGTATAAGTATAAGTACGAGTATAAGTACGAGTATGAGTAAACGAGTTTGAGTAGAGGGTTAGTTGGTTAACGGGTAATGGGGGATAAAACGATGTAAAATTACGGGGACAATGGGCGGTTGTGGGGGAATTTTCAGATTTTACCCTCTTGCAAGTTTTTCATACGGATATTAGCGAATAACGAATTTTGAAAATAGGTCTTTTTCATCGGGTCAAGGAGTTTTCCGAATCAAACCAAACTTGGTATGGAGTATCAGCAGTGTAATGATAGTGCAATGCAAAAATAATTTTTGCTATGGCTTGCCTAGGAAAAAAGTTAGTATTTCACACAGAAATTTGCGTATTTCTCGAAAAACGAATTTTAAAAATAGGTCTTTTTCATCGGGTCAAGGAGTTTTTCAAAGTGAACCAAATTGATATCCCAGACTACCAGTACTATTTAGGTTGTGATGCCGAAAAGTATGGTCCGCCTAACTTTCCTAGAAAAAAAGTTCGTATTTCAATCGGAATTTTCGACTTTTTCGCTTATTATATTTTAAAAAAATTGTTAAATTTTATCGGATCTTAGAATTGTTGAAAGGGAACCAAATTGATATACCAGACTACCAGTACTGTTTAGGTGGTAATGCAAAAAGAATAGTCCGCCTAACTTTCATAGAAAAAAGTTCGTATTGCAATCGGAAATATCGACTTTTTCGCTGATTGAATTTTTAAAAATAGTTAAGTTTTATCGGATCTTAGAGTTGTTGAAAGGGAACCAAATTCATATCTCAGACTACCAGTACTATTTAGATTGTAATGCAAAAAGAATGGTCCGCCTAACTTCCCTAGAGAAAAAGTTCGTACTTCAATCGGAATTTTCGACTTTTTCGCTTATTATTTTTTAGAAAATAGTTAAATTTTATCGGATCTTAGAGTTGTTGAAAGGGAACCAAATTGTTATCCCAGACCACCAGTACTATTTAAGTTGTAATGCAAAAAGAATGGTCCGCCTAACTTTTCTAGAAAAAAGTTCATATTTCAATCGGAAATATCGACTTTTTCGCGTTTTCTATTTTCAAGAAAATAGAAATTTTATCGGGTCAAGGAGTTGTTCAAAGTGAACCAAACTCGGCATGGAGTACCCCATGTGTATCTAGAGTGTAAAACAAAACGAATTTTTGCTATAGCTTGCCTAGGAAAAAAGTTAACTTTTACTACGGAAATTTGCAATTATTTCTAATAAATTGCGCTTGAATGTTAAAAATAGGTCTTTTTCATCGGGTCAAGGAGTTGTCCAAATCAAACCAACCTTGGCATAGAGTATCCCCTGTGAACCTAGAATCTAAAATAAAAAGAGTTTTTGCTACAGCTTGTCTAGGAAAAAAGTTAGCTTTTCATACGGAAATTTGCGATTAATTCGAAAATTCAATTTTAAATAATTTTGAAAAATAGGTCTTTTTGATTAGGTAATAGAGTTGTCCAAATCGAACCAAACTTGGTATCGAGTATCCCCTGTGTAATTAGAGTGTAAAACAAAAAGAATTTTTGGTATAGCTTGCCTAGCAAAAAAGTTAGTTTTTCATACGGAAATTTGCGTATTTCTCGAATAACGAATTTTAAAAATAGGTCTTTTTCATTGGGTCAAGGACTTGTCCAAATCGTATCAAACTCTGTACGGAGTATCCCCTGTGAACCTAAAATCTTAATCAAAAAGAGTTTTTGCTATAGCTTGTCTAGGAAAAAAGTTAGTTTTTCATACGGAAATTTGCGATTATTTCAAATAAGTAATTTTAAAAATAGGTCTTTTTGATTAGGTCATAGAGTTGTCCAAATCGAATCAAACTTAGTATGGAGTATCCCCAGGGTAGGTAGACTCTGAGACAAAAAAAATTTTTGGTATAGCTTGCCTAGGAAAAAAGTTAGTTTCTCTTACGGAAATTTGCGGTTACTTCAAATAAATTGCGATAATAGAATTTTAAAAATAGGTCTTTTTTATCGGGCCAAGGAGTTGTTCAAAACAAACCAAACTCGGCATGGAATATCACCAGTATAATTAGAGTGTAAAACAAAAAGATTTGTTGGCATAGCTTGCCTAGGAAAAAAGTTAGTATTTCATACGGAACTTTTTGAATTTCTCAAAAAAGAAATTTCAAAAATAAGTCTTTTTCATCGGGTCAAGGAGTTGTCCAAATCAAACCAAATTTGATAAGGAGTATCCCCAGGGTAGGTAGAATCTGGGACAAGAAAAATTTTTGGTATAGCTTGCCTAGGAAAAAAGTTAGTTTTTCGTACGGAAATTTGTGGTTATTTCAAATAAGTTGCGATAATGAATTTTGAAAAATAGGTCTTTTTTATCGGCTCAAAGATTTGTTCAAATCCAACCAAACTTGGCATGGAGTATCACCATTGTAATTAGAGTGTAAAACAAACAGATTTTTTGGCATAGCTGCCTAGGAAAAAGTTAATATTTCATACGGAACTTTTTGAATTTCTCTAAAAAGGAATTTTAAAAATAAGTCTTTTCCATCGGGTCGAGGAGTTGTTCAAAGTGAACCAAATTGATATCCCAGACTACCACTACTGTTTAGGTGGTAATGCAAAAAGAATAGTCCGCCTAACTTTCATAGAAAAAAGTTCGTATTGCAATCGGAAATATCGACTTTTTCGCTGATTGAATTTTTAAAAATAGTTAAGTTTTATCGGATCTTAGAGTTGTTGAAAGGGAACCAAATTCATATCTCAGACTACCAGTACTATTTAGATTGTAATGCAAAAAAAATGGGCCGCGTAACTTTCCTAGAAAAAAAGTTCGTACTTCAATCGTAATTTTCGACTTTTTCGCTTATTATATTTTAAAAAATAGTTAAATTTTATCGGATATTAGAGCTGTTGAAAGGGAACCAAATTGATATCCCAGTCTACCAGTTTTATTTAAGTTGTAATGCCAAAAGAATGGTCCGCCTAACTTTCCTAGAAAAAAGTTCGTATTTCAATCGGAATTTTCGACTTTTTCGCTTATTATATTTTAAGAAATAGTTAAATTTTATCGGATCTTAGAGTTGTTGAAAGGGAACCAAAGTGATATCTCAGACTACCAGTACTGTTTAGGTTGTAATGCAAAAAGAATGGGCCGCCTAACTTTCCTAGAAAAAAGTTCGTATTTCAATCGGAATTTTCGACTTTTTCGCTTATTATATTTTAAAAAATAGTTAAATTTTATCGGATCTTAGAGTTGTTGAAAGGGAACCAAAGTGATATCTCAGACTACCAGTACTGTTTAGGTTGTAATGCAAAAAGAATGGTCCGCCTAACTTTTCTAGAAAAAAGTTCATATTTCAATCGGAAATATCGACTTTTTCGCGTTTTCTATTTTCAAGAAAATAGAAATTTTATCGGGTCAAGGAGTTGTTCAAAGTGAACCAAACTCGGCATGGAGTATCCCATGTGTATCTAGAGTGTAAAACAAAACGAATTTTTGCTATAGCTTGCCTAGGAAAAAAGTTAACTTTTACTACGGAAATTTGCAATTATTTCTAATAAATTGCGCTTGAATGTTAAAAATAGGTCTTTTTCATCGGGTCAAGGAGTTGTCCAAATCAAACCAAACTTGGCATAAAGTATCCCCTGTGAACCTAGAATCTAAAATAAAAAGAGTTTTTGCTACAGCTTGTCTAGGAAAAAAGTTAGCTTTTCATACGGAAATTTGCGATTAATTCGAAAATTCAATTTTAAATAATTTTGAAAAATAGGTCTTTTTGATTAGGTAATAGAGTTGTCCAAATCGAACCAAACTTGGTATCGAGTATCCCCTGTGTAGTTAGAGTGTAAAACAAAAAGAATTTTTGGTATAGCTTGCCTAGCAAAAAAGTTAGTTTTTCATACGGAAATTTGCGTATTTCTCGAATAACGAATTTTAAAAATAGGTCTTTCTCATTGGGTCAAGGACTTGTCCAAATCGTACCAAACTCTGTACGGAGTATCCCCTGTGAACCTAAAATCTAAATCAAAAAAAGTTTTTGCTATAGCTTGTCTAGGAAAAAAGTTAGTTTTTCATACGGAAATTTGCGATTATTTCAAATAAGTAATTTTAAAAATAGGTCTTCTTGATTAGGTCATAGAGTTGTCCAAATCGAATCAAACTTGGTATGGAGTATCCCCAGGGTAGGTAGACTCTGAGACAAAAAGAATTTTTGGTATAGCGTGCCTAGGAAAAAAGTTAGTTTCTCTTACGGAAATTTGCGGTTACTTCAAATAAATTGCGATAATAGAATTTTAAAAATAGGTCTTTTTTATCGGGCCAAGGAGTTGTTCAAAACAAACCAAACTCGGCCTGGAATATCACCAGTATAATTAGAGTGTAAAACAAAAAGATTTGTTGGCATAGCTTGCCTAGGAAAAAAGTTAGTATTTCATACGGAACTTTTTGAATTTCTCAAAAAAGAAATTTCAAAAATAAGTCTTTTTCATCGGGTCAAGGAGTTGTCCAAATCAAACCAAACTTGGTATGGAGTATCCCCAGGGTAGGTAGAATCTGGGACAAGAAAAATTTTTGGTATAGCTTGCCTAGGAAAAAAGTTAGTTTTTCGTACGGAAATTTGTGGTTATTTCAAATAAGTTGCGATAATGAATTTTAAAAAATAGGTCTTTTTTATCGGCTCAAGGATTTGTTCAAATCCAACCAAACTTGGCATGGATTATCACCATTGTAATTAGAGTGTAAAACAAACAGATTTTTTGGCATAGCTTGCCTAGGAAAAAGTTAATATTTCATACGGAACTTTTTGAATTTCTCTAAAAAGGAATTTTAAAAATAAGTCTTTTCCATCGGGTCGAGGAGTTGTTCAAAGTGAACCAAATTGATATCCCAGACTACCAGTACTGTTTAGGTGGTAATGCAAAAAGAATAGTCCGCCTAACTTTCATAGAAAAAAGTTCGTATTGCAATCGGAAATATCGACTTTTTCGCTGATTGAATTTTTAAAAATAGTTAAGTTTTATCGGATCTTAGAGTTGTTGAAAGGGAACCAAATTGATATCTCAGACTACCAGTACTATTTAGATTGTAATGCAAAAAGAATGGGCCGCCTAACTTTCCTAGAAAAAAAGTTCGTACTTCAATCGTAATTTTCGACTTTTTCGCTTATTATATTTTAAAAAATAGTTAAAGTTTATCGGATATTAGAGTTGTTGAAAGGGAACCAAATTGATATCCCAGTCTACCAGTACTATTTAAGTTGTAATGCAAAAAGAATGGTCCGCCTAACTTTCCTAGAAAAAAAGTTCGTATTTCAATCGGAATTTTCGACTTTTTCGCTTATTATATTTTAAGAAATAGTTAAATTTTATCGGATCTTAGAGTTGTTGAAAGGGAACCAAATTGATATCCCAGTCTACCAGTACTATTTAAGTTGTAATGCAAAAAGAATGGTCCGCCTAACTTTCCTAGAAAAAAAGTTCGTATTTCAATCGGAATTTTCGACTTTTTCGCTTATTATATTTTAAGAAATAGTTAAATTTTATCGGATCTTAGAGTTGTTGAAAGGGAACCAAAGTGATATCTCAGACTACCAGTACTGTTTAGGTTGTAATGCAAAAAAAATGGGCCGCCTAACTTTCCTAGAAAAAAGTTCGTATTTCAATCGGAATTTTCGACTTTTTCGCTTATTATTTTTTAAAAAATAGTTAATTTTATCGGGTCTTAGAGTTGTTGAAAGGGAACCAAATTGATATCTCAGACTACCAGTACTATTTAGATTGTAATGCAAAAAGAATGGGCCGCCTAACTTTCCTAGAAAAAAAGTTCGTACTTCAATCGGAATTTTCGACTTTTTCGCTTATTATATTTTAAAAAATAGTTAAATTTTATCGGATATTAGAGTTGTTGAAAGGGAACCAAATTGATATCCCAGACTACCAGTACTATTTAAGTTGTAATGCAAAAAGAATGGTCCGCCTAACTTTCCTAGAAAAAAGTTCGTATTTCAATCGGAATTTTCGACTTTTTCGCTTATTATATTTTAAGAAATAGTTAAAATTTATCGGATCTTAGAGTTGTTAAAAGGGAACCAAATTGATATCTCAGACTACCAGTACTGTTTAGGTTGTAATGCAAAAAGAATGGGCCGCCTAACTTTCCTAGAAAAAAGTTCGTATTTCAATCGGAATTTTCGACTTTTTCGCTTATTATATTTTAAAAAATAGTTAAATTTTATCGGATCTTAGAGTTGTTGAAAGGGAACCAAATTGATATCTCAGACTACCAGTACTGTTTAGGTTGTAATGCAAAAAGAATGGGCCGCCCAACTTTCCTAGAAAAAAGTTCGTATTTCAATCGGAATTTTCGACTTTTTCGCTTATTATATTTTAAAAAATAGTTAAATTTTATCGGATCTTAGAGTTGTTGAAAGGGAACCAAACTGATATCCCAGTCTACCAGTACTATTTAGGTTGTAATGCAAAAAGAATGGTCCGCCTAACTTTCCTAGAAAAAAAGTTCGTTATTCAATCGGAATTTTCGACTTTTTCGCTTATTATATTTTAAAAAATAGTTAAATTTTATCGGATCTTAGAGTTGTTGAAAGGGAACCAAATTGATATCCCAGACTACCAGTACTATTTAGGTTGTAATGCAAAAAAATGGTCGCCTAACTTTCCTGGAGAAAAAATTCGTATTTCAATCGGAATTTTCGACTTTTTCGCTTATTATATTTTAAATAATAGTTAAATTTTATCGGGTCTTGTTTAACAAAACTCCTTTAACAAGGAGTTTTGTTTTTGTTTGGAGATAGAGTCTGAGCCTAGTTTTTTTGCTAGGTCACTGCTCATTTCTCCTATATTTGTGTTTGTAACTCCGCCGTAGCCGGTCCCCAGCCCGGTTGAGATAAGGAGGAGGGGAACACACCCAGAACATACTGGAAAAATCTCAACAAAGTCAGTTTTTTAAAACAGACTTGAGATAATTTTCCGACAATGTTATGCTATATTGTTTAAATTTGTGCTGTTATTTTATTTAATTTGTTTTATTTTAATTTGTTTTATTTTTGGAGATGGAGCGTGGAGCCCGGATTTTTTTACCGAATGCTCTGCTCAAAATCTCCTATAGTTGTTTGTTTGTAACTCCGCCGTAGCCGGTCCCCAGCCCGGTTGAGATAAGGAGGAGGGAAACACACCCAGAACATACTGGAAAATCTCAAAAAGTTGATTTTTCTAATCAACTTGAGATAATTTTCCGACAGTACTTTATAAAAAAATGTTTAAAAAGTGTATGGTGAAGACCTTAGCTCGCCTATGATAAGGTATCTAGCTCGTCTGTGGGGTTGAAGGTGGCTCGTGTATGTGGCAGAACGTGGCTCGTCTAGTGGGCATTTTTTGGCTCGTCTATGCTGCAGAGTTGGTGCGTCTATGGGGCAGTTTTTGGCTCGTCTATGGGGCAGACTTTGGCTCGACCGTAAGTACTTGGTGCGTTTATGTTGCTCGTTCAAAAAAATTCCTCGCCTGTGTATGTTTGAACGCACCATACCCCCTGTGTGCGTTCAAAAACGGTCTGCGTCATAAACGAGGAAAAATTATAACCTCGACCTGGGTAGTGTTGCACTGGTCTGAATTGAAAAGAAGCACGGTGAACACTTTTGACGGATCTGTGAAAGTGAAGTTGTTGAAAGTGTTTAGCTGCAAATAAACTGTTGTTCAATGACTTGGGAATCTTTGGTGCCTAAATAACTGGGAAAACGGCAAAACAAGCTATACTTTACGTTAATTTAAAAGAGCTTTCAAAGTACTTCTATTGGTAAGTGCAAGACCATAAGATGATAAAATTTTTGCTCTACCTTTCCATACTCTACTTGAAAACACAAATTTTTTTTGCATTTTTGCAAAATCTTCAGTATTTCTGCTTTGCTACTTGACTGTTTCATAGAAAAAATCTTTCTCCACAAATTTTGTTACTTGCCTGCATTTTAACAACGTCTGTTATTGAATCAGTTTCTGCTTTGGACCTCCTTGATTAATTGATTTTCAAACACATTTCGGCACAACAAACAGTTTTTCCAGTTCGATTCCTCAACTCGAATCTCAGGGTAGTGGATAAAACAAGGGATTCAACCACCAATAAAATTTGTCCCTTTCTCCTAACGCTAATCGCGCATGTCGAATCGGGCCGAATTTTACTGTTTGTTGAATCCCTTGTTTTATCCACTACTATATTCACCACTATAAATACATACTACACGCACAATTTTGTGTACAAAAATGTACATAGCTAGTATAATTTATGCAATTCATACACTAATATCCAAAAGTTCTCAAAGCTAGATTTAAGCCTAATTTCATATCTAATATGCCAAACTATAGTGAAACAAATCAGGTTAATCATCTCACTAAGTTTTTTTTTCAATAGAATCGGATGGACTGAGAGTAACTCAAAATTGCTTGGAATTGGATAATAAGAAACAAATTTCTTTAAAATTTTGACTTTAATCAGGAGACGATTGATCTATGATGTTTAACTGAGTGATTTTATGTACCTGGTTACATTTTTGAGCCGAGTATTGGGAGGTCTTGTTAAAAGGTTGACTCGCCTTTGCCACGCTACGGCAGTACCGCTCGACCTTTCTTAATGGCAACTGTGGGGGAGGGTGCAACTACAGAATGCTTGAACACTTTTAATTTTAATTATTAGGCTGACTGAAGTCTAATATTAAGCTGACTGAACAATATTAATATATCATTTGTAGGGATATCGATATCAATATTAATATTAATATTAAATATTTTTCTGAAAAAACAATCACTCATTTATCATTTATGAAAATTGTAGTTCTGTCATGCACCTAGATTGTAACTGGCTATCCTTCTGAACTTCTGCCAAAAACATTGTTAGGAAATTTTTCCATTCTGAGTAGTAGTCTAATGAGACTAGGATCCTCGGATAGCTTTCACATGCCTGAGAGAAGTTGATATAACTCTGGATGGTAGAGTAGGAATATCCTTTATCAACCAGCAGTTGTTTCCAAGGAACATCCTTATTGTTTTCTTGATGATTTTGTTTCACTTCCCCCCATATGTATCCTCTGTCAGAAACTGTCAGTAGATATAAACGATTCAGCTTTCCCTCCATGTTATTGACTGTGGTGAGATATGACTCAAATTCACCAATATTGAAACTGAGTTTATTGTGGAAAGATAAATATTCCGGCACATTCACTTCAAACTTATCCAGTGTTTCCTGATGCTCGTAACTTAGTAGGTCCTTCTTGAACTTGGAAAAGAACAACTGGAAGAGTTCTGTTTTAATTCGTTTTCCAGTCTCACTTTCATGTTCGGCGGTGTTGTCGGGTTTGCATTTGTTCTCCTTACAAAATGTAATCTTTTGAGTTGTTAAATTAATCAACTCGTTTATATTCTCTTCAGATAAAGAAGTGGATGATAAAGCCCCAGTTATTAAAGTCTCGTCAAATGACGAAAATTGTTTAAAATTTTTCGCTAGTTTTTGTTGTGAAGTGAAACTCATGATGAAAAGCCAAAAAATTCCGTGGAGAATAAAGGTCCCCACGTGGAGAATTATTCTAGAACATTCTTTTTTCTAGAATATTCTGACATGATTTTTAACTTAAAATTAGTTATCATTTCCCAAGTAATTACATCTTTTAAAGTAAAATAATAATTAAATCCTTCTATTAAATTGAATGATTTGTATAATCTATTAAAAATAAATAAAGATTTTAATAAATACTCACTTTACTAGCTAACTTTTAAGGGTATCTTATATTCGAAATTTTCACTTGTTTTCATTCTGTTAGTGGTGGTGGCTTTCTTTTTCAATGGCGGCGGCCATTTTAGCATGATATGCACTTTTCATTCGATCTGCTAAGCAGTGTAATGCGATGTTAAACCAAGATTGTTGACTTCTTGTACTATTAGTGGTTGCTAAATATGAAAGAAAGCGAACAATAATAGCACAGTCAAAAACACTGAGATCGGGGGAAAGACAGTGATTAGTGTTTTTCTATGTCTTCTTGAATACTATACTTATAAACATGCTCTCTGAATTGATTTCTAGTGTGACCTTATCTATATCTATGAAGATAAATAGATAGTCTACATTTCCTATTTCTAAATCTATATAATGATGTATGTTTATAAACATTACACATACTACACGTTAGATAATGATCAGGATCAGAATAATGATATCCCAAATGTTCTATATAATCTTTAACCTTAACCATATTTTTACATACATAAAAAGAGTTTTCTAATTCTTTAATATCATTACAACATTCTTTCCAATGTTTATTTATGCATTTATTGCATTTCATTTTCATATTTCGAAAAATTATTTTTTGATCATTTCCCTGTCTCATACCTCAAATAAATACCTCATGTCTCAATCAACTAATTCTAGTGTCATAAACTTCTGCGATGTCTGTAATCTATCCTTTGAATCAAAGAAGGGTTTATACAGACACCAATCTTATGATCTCAAACATAAGGAACTATTGGAGAAACTGTTTGAGTCTGAAGAAGAAGAAATCTTGGAGAGGGTGTATAATCCGGATGAAGATGATTATATTATTAAAACTAAACCAGCCACCAAACCTCAAACTAAAACTGAAGAGGATATCTACACCAGAATTAATTAAGAATGTAAAGAATGTCATGAAGAATTTAGAAGTAAAGTAGCTCTAACTACTCATTCATATAGTCACAATCGCATGTATCTAGAAAACACAGAAGACTTCGATATAAACTCAAGTCAGAACATGAGAGAATTTTATATTACTGATAAAGGTGGGAATTACATTGAAGATATAGATGAAGCAACTAATTACTCTTTAGAAGAAATTAAAAACTGTGACCAGTTTTGTAAAGTTAAGAGTTTTAAGTATAAGATCATGGCTGAATGTGATTATAAGAAGAGAACCAAAGAAGACGTTAAAACTACTAAAATACTTTTCAACACTGATCATATTAATAATAATGCAATATATGAATATGGTTTTGTCTTTGGGTTTCTTGGAATAAGAAGTATTCAGTTAAACATTGAACCAACTAAAGCGTCTATTGGTAGTTATATAGATTTACCTCCTGATCTCAAAAACTCTAAATCGATATTAAATATACGTAGTTATAAATACAATTGCTTACAACTAACTATAACTGCTTGGCTACATCCCGCCCCACACCATGCAACTCGAGAAAGTAAATGTGTAGATAAACTAAATGAATCCAGACAACAACATGAAGATGATTTTGCTTATATAATAAGAATACAGAAATTGTATAATATTAATATTTGGGTATACACACCTTGTGGTAATGGTAAAATAGAATTGTTTAAACAAGTGGATGATTTTATTAAAGATAGAAAAGATGTAAGAATACTAGTTTGGAGTAATGGTCAAATAGAACACTGTGCCCTGATAAAAAATTGAGAAACCCTGTTAGAACGACCAAATAAAAAAAACATAAACCATTATTATTGCGATAGATGTACCAATTGGTTTAACTCACAAATTAAAAATGATAAACACGAAAGCAGCACCTCATTCAAACCAGAGATTGTTTGTCCTAAAAAAAAATTTATAAATGAACACAAACGTCAGAATAAAAAAAATATTATAACTACCGATATAGAATGTTGCATTGTTGAAGTAACAATTAATGACTGTAAATATGTAATAGCTGAACATATTCCAATAGCTGTGGGTTACACCTGGCAAGGTAACTTCAAGCACTACTTCGGTCTAGGCTGCATCAAAAAATTTGCTAGAGATCTGTTAGAAAAAGAAACTGAGAATAATTTCAAACATAATGAAAAGATGATATTGACAGAAGAAGATAAATTATATCATGAAACTAATAACACTTGTCATATCTGCAGCAAAACATGTAATAACAAAGTAAGAGATCTTTGTCATGAAACTGGTAAATATAGAGGACCAGCATGTAAAATATGTAAACTAAGATACAAACAACAAAACTTTATTCCAGTAATATTCCATAATGGCTCTGGCTATGATTTCAACCTACTATACAGTGAACTCTTTAAACAGAATAATGATAAAAGAAAAGTAGATAACATACCGCTAGCTGCTGGTAAATCTAAGATGTTTAGCATTGGTTGTCTTAAATTCTTAGATAGTTATAACTTCTTAGCTATGCCCCTAGATCAAATGGCAAAGATATATGGGTGTAAAACTAAAACATTATATCCATATGAATACTTTGTTTTAGACTCCTATAATAATCTTATAGGTAATCTAAAAAAAGAAGACTTCAAATCCTCACTACATAATAAATTACCAACACAAGAAGAAGTAGATAACTTTAATAATGAAAACAGTCGTAAAACTGGAAAAAATCTAACTATTGAGTATTTACAGAATGATGTGGAAATATTAGACTATTGCATGAATGAAAATTTTAAACTAAGTATGAAAGAATTTAAGCTCAATCCACTACATTACGTTAGTCTCTCGGGTTATAGTTTTGATTGTTTGTTAATGTCAAGCGGTGTAACATTAGATACATTACAAGATAAACAAATGCTAGAAGATTTTGTTGGAGCAAAGAGAGGCGGTATATGTGGAATAATGGGAGATAGATATATAAATATTAGTAATAATAATATTAATGCTAATATTATTGATAATACTAATACTAATACTAATACTAATACTAATACTAATACTAATACTAATACTAAAACTAATACTAATACTAATACTAATACTAATACTAATACTAATACTAATACTAATACTAATACTAATACTAATACTAATACTAATACTAATACTAGTACTAATACTAATACTAATACTAATGATAAAGTTTTTAATAGAAATATATGGTACATAGACGCAAACAACCTATATGGTTATGTAATGATGCAAAAGTTACCTTATAAGGGTTTTAAGTTTATTACTACTACTAATTTAGATGTAATATTGAATACTCCAGATGATAGTGATCATGGTTACTATAAAGTTTGTGATATTGATTATACTAATGAATGTAAAGAGAGAACAGAACAGTTAGCACTAATGCCTAATAAGAGAAAGATAAATGATAATGAATTGGGATACCGACAAAAAGAGAAAAATAAAGCAAGATCCGAGAAATTAATCTTAGATCAAAACAACAAAACAGAATATATGGTTCATCATAGGATGTTAAAGTTCTATGTTCAGATGGGAGTAAAAAGAACAAAAATACATAGAGTAATTAAATTTAAACAAGATTATATATGCAGCGATTATATAAAAAACAATACAAATAAAAGAGCAACAGCAAAAACTGAAGCAGAAAAGGATGTAAGGAAATTAATGAATAACTCATTATATGGAAGAATGCGCATGAATCCTCTACACTTATTTCAAAGCAAGTTCTTGCATGATGAAGAAAAGATAATGAAAAGTGTAAGTAAACCAACATTTAAGAATATAACTAGATATAGAGATTATAGCCAAATAGAATATATAAAGAAAAATATAGAATATGATTCTCAAGTATATGTAGGTGTTACTATCTTAGAATTAAGTAAATTACACATGTATGATGTATTCTATAATATTCTACAACCATCTCTCAAAGATCTACAACTCCATTATATGGATACAGACAGTTTCGTATTAAGTTACAGTGAAGGTAAAGTTAGTAATGAGCATATGGACTTATCTAATTTAGAAGTACATAAAAAAACTAATAATAAAGTCCCCGGCAACTTTAAGCACGAGCTGGGAAGTAGGATTATTGAGGAATTTATAGCATTGTCCCCCAAAACATATAGCTTCAAAAATAATCCTAAAAACCCTAAAGAAAAAGGAATAAAGAAGCATAATAATGCTAGGCACATAGATAATTATGATGCATTAATGAATAATACACAGAGAACATTTGATGAATGTAGAATACAAAAAGTTGGCGATAACATGACAACAACAAAAACAAGTAAGATTAGTTTAAATATATTTGATGATAAAAGATTTTATGTAAATAATATTAAAAGCTATCCTCATGATGAGAATCTATATCTATTCAAAAGAGATTTAATAAAAATGATCCACCAAGCATCATTAGATGAAGACAAAAACCTACTGGTTAATAATATTCCAGAACTAACCTTTAATGATGATAGAAAGTTAATTGAAGTTGCTATTATATTATATAACGAGCTTTGTTAATTTTTATAACAAATAATTATAGACCTAATTCATTCATTAAATCCATATGGTTGGTAGTTAGTATATTATAAATCATTATCTGAGCCATATATTTTTCCATAATGTCTCCCATGATTGTATTCTTATATAGTGCAGCTCCAACTATTATATTTTTATTATATTCTAGAAATTTTATTATCTTCTTAGCCCCATCTACATATTTAGAATAAGTTGAAATTATTAAATCCTCATGATTTGGTTCCTTAATATGATCAATAAACTCATCTATAGTATTACAACGTCTTTTACAAGCTAAACATTTTTTTAGATTAAGAGAGAAGCTGTTTTCATTATCCATTTTTTACTCTTATTATAATTTTTCAATACATATAAAATGACTAAACTAGATAAACTTATAGAATTAAACAATCTAGAAAAACAAAACAGAAGAAATAGATTAGAAGATAAATCAAAACAACAAGAATATTATGGTGAAATAGAAGAGTTATTTGATCCTCTAACCAAAACTATCAGTGAAACTGCTTCGCAGATAAACGCAAACAATGAACAGAATCTAGCATTAAGTGAACAAACATTAAGAGCAATAGATTGGCAAAATCAAGAGTTAGATAAACAAACTAAGATGACCGAGCAAGCTGGTTCCCAGTTTAATGAAACTGCTTCCAAGATTGGTGAAACGTTAAAGGGGACCATAAAGCAAACTCAAGATATAGCACCAGTTTATGTTGATACAAAAACAGCCAAACTTCTTCATGACATGGGGGCTCAAACTAATCCTCAATTAAAATTAGAACTCTTAGGTTTACCTAGTAGGAGATATAAAATGAATGATGTTGATATAACTCTAGAGCAGGGTGCATTTTTAGTAAGGGATAATGTATATGAGTTTTCAGAAGGATTTACTGATTTTCTTACTAAATCAAATGTAACATATGATGATAAGGTTGAGGAAGATGAAAAAAAAATTAAATGGTTTTAAAAGGATATTAGATATGATTTAGGATAAGGGGATAAGAAAAGCGCTGGAAATAAAACAATAAAACGTATAATGGAGGTAAGAGATGATATATTTGGCAGGGGATTAAAAGGCAACCCAAATAATTTAGTAGAAAGACTAGAATTATTAATACTAGAAACAAAATCTGGTCATGATGGGTTATATGATGAAATGCTAGATATATCTAAGCAACTTTTATCTATGAATATTATTAATCAAAACCAACTAGATAATTTTGTTCTTAATTATGGTAAATAGGTGAAACCATGACTACGTCCATCAGGGAACCTGCTTCGCAGATGACTATGTTCATAAATAAAATGATAGAAAAACAACAACAACAACAACTAGCTTAAGAAGTATTCAGTCCTCAAATAACAAAGTTTAAAAGACAGAGAATAATACCACTGTATAAAGATGAAACATGGTCAGCTGATGTAATTGATAAGTCATCTCTAAGTAAATACAATAATAATTATAAGTTTATATTAACAGTTATAGATATATTCACAAAATATGCATGGGCTATTCCATAAAAGAATAAATCTGGTTTATATATAACTAATGGTTTTAAAATAGTATTAAGTGAACATCCACAAGGTGGCTCTGAACCTAGAAAACCAGAAAAGTTAGATAGAGGGTAGATAGAGGTAGTGAGTTTTACAATAAAACATTTAAATCTTTACTTAAAGAATATGAAACAAAACTATATTCTACTTATAGTGATTTAAAGGCTGTATTCATAGAGAGATTCAACAGAACATTATTACACATAATAAATAAACCTATGTTCATCAATGGCGATGGTAATTGGGTAGTTATATTAAATGATGCTGTTGTAACATATAACAATAACATTCACTCAACAATTATTATGACACCAGTTGATGCTTCTAATAATCCTGATAAAGTTAAATACTATGTTAATTCTACCAAAGCAACACCAAAATTTAAAGTTGGTGATTATGTTAGAAATGCAGATAAACGTAATATCTTCTCTAAAGGTTACACTTTTAATTGGAATAGAGAATTGTTTAAAGTTAATGAAGTTCTAAAAACACAACAACGAACTTATAAAATAGGAGATATTAAAGTGAGATAATAGAAGGTAAATATTGCGAACAGGAACTACTAAAATCTGAGTTTGATTTTGAATCTAATAATAATGTTTTAGAATCGTTAAATATATTTCTTAAAATAAATAATGACAAGAAATAGATTCAATCAAGCTAAACATAAATCAACATCAACATCAACAAACAACTTAACACTAAGTAAGGATCGTGGGTTATTCCTAGAAGATAATGATAATAATAACATGAAGGATACCTATAAAATTACAAATGATCATCCTCCCACAGATGAAAAAGATGTTGTTAATAAAGAGTTTTGTGACAATAACTTATTATCCTCTTCTAATAAAATAGACATTTTAAGTAAAAACATAACTGAACTAAGAAAAAGTGACTTTGACAAAGTTACAACTAAAACATTACAACTAAATGAAACACAAGTTAATGAAGAACTAATTAATGAGTTTATTGAATCAACAAATGAAGTCAGAAATACTGCTAAGTTTTGTGATAAAGTTGCTGCAGATACTATCTCTAGATATAATCAATTAAAGCAAGAATTTGATAATAATAAGTTTAATCAGAATATAACTAACATACACATAAATGAAATGTTTACTAACTGTCTGAGACAAATGAAAGAATACAATAAATCTCTTAGAGGTGTTATAGTACAATGTATAATTGCTATACTTTTACAAAGTAAGTTACTTGATAATAAAGAGAAAGATAGACTTGAGATGCATTATAGTTTTAATCAAGAAGATATAATGAAAGAAATAGAAAGACTTTTTACTAGTGAAAATAAGCAAAGCAATGACCAATCCAACAGCACCGAATGAGAGATCACTATATCCAGATTTATCATCAGTATCAGAACGATTGATACGTGAAGCTGCTGAGAAACAGATCAGCAATGCTGCAACTGCCAATGAACAGTTGATAAACGAAAAGACTCAAGCTAATAATAAATTTAACAACAATATTACCATTATAAAAGATATTAGAAATTACTATGAAACTGAAACTAATAACTATAATAAGAAGCTAAGCAGATATAAGAATTATGTTAACGTAGCTGAGATAACAGAAATAGTATTATCATCTATAGCAACAACTGCAACAACAACATCAGTTGCATTAACAGGTATAGGATTAGCTTATTCTATACCAACAGCTTTTGCTACAGCAACTGGTTGTGGTTCATTATCAAAAACAATTAATACTAAAATTAGAAATAAAATTATAAAGTATTCACAAATGTATATTTTAAGTAAACAGTTTAGTGATAAGTTTAATAAACTATATACTAAATCAATGAATGATAATAAAATAGATAATGATGAGTATAATGAATTAGTTAAGGTATATGAGGATTATAAGAAGAACAAGAAAAATAAGTTGAGTATTCTTTTAGATTAAAGATATTAGTGCTTAGTAATAACAATGCTTTTAGTAATAAGAATATTAGTATTAATATTTATTGATAAATATATAATCATAATCATAGCTATAATCATAATCATAATCATAAACATAATCATGGATATAATCATGGATATAATCATAATCATAATCATAATCATAAACATAAATATAAACTTAATATAACCATAATCATAATCATAATCAAATAATTATCTTTTCTTTGTACCTAAGTATAACCCTCTTCTTTTTTGTACTACTTTTATACCTTCACCAGTAGTTGCAAATTTAATTAAATCAGGTGTGGCTGATAAAGCAGCTCTAGGGTTTCTAGATGCATCTGCACTTCCTATTTTACTTGCTATTTCTAATGCTCTTACTGGATTATTAGCTACTTTCTTTCCAAAGTTAACTGTAGCCCTACCAACACTTTTAAAGAAATCTTTAAGTCCTTCTGCTTCTATTGTTGCATGAGATACTGTCATTGATTTATTCCTTCTACATAAAACACAATTACCTTTTAACATCTTAGTTCCTTTTGAAGTAATAGCTCCTCTTATATTAACAGTACCACTATAATGTCTACCTCCAACACAATATGAATTAGTTTTGAACTTATTTAAAAGATTCATTTCTATATATAAAAAATAATGGAAGTTAAAAAGTATAATCCCTTTGTTGTTATTAAGCCTAAGCCTACGGGTTCCACCCGCGAGCGAAGCTCGAAGACCGAGCCTAAGCCTAAGGTTAAGCCCAAGCCCAAGGTTAAGCTTGAAGCTAGAGGCTTGGCACTAGAGAATAAAAAGAAATTAGACAATATTTATGCTAAGGGTTTTGTTAGTACTAATAAGAAATAGTTAGCTATTAACAAGAGTAACAATTAGAGCTGACTAGCTATAAATATAAGTATAGGTATATGGTTATGTATAAGTATAAGTATATAATTATAACAATAACTATATTATACTATAAAAATTATAATTATTGCTAGAGTTATATCTAAAATTATCATTATCGCTAGAGTTATATCTATGAAATAAATTATATCTATGACTTAAATTATATCTATGATATTATGTCTACAATCTTATTACCATCACTATTCACACTAATAACCTTTCTAGTTAATACTAATGCATGACATATAACATCTGCAACTGCAGCACTAAATTTAAATTTAAGTTGTATTGGTTGTGGACCTATATGATCCCTTTGATATCTAGTAGCGAATACATATATTTTATAATTACTTTTGAATGTTCTATGATTTATATATGGTTTTATATTATGTGGTAGCCCATTATAATCTTTATTAAAGCTAACAATCTCTTTAAGAGCCTCATTATATTTATTGGTTCCATAATTAATATTCATTCTATCCTCGGGATAAAACTCACTACCAATCTTACAATAACATTCAGTAACATTCATTACATAAAATGTACTTGCATCATGAGTTTGTTCATTAACATTATTATTTTCAAAACCAACTATTATATATTGCGGTCATTCCATACCACTTTCCATAACTAGATCAAACAAGAAGTTAGTAACATTGGGTACATTCTTATAAAATGTCTTTCTTTCATAATAGCTAAAGTCTACATTATTCTTTTTACTTAAACCCTTTTGCACAATAATTCTATTATCATTACTAGGATCAATACTAGGTACACACCATGATATATCTCTAATTTTTATATTACCATCATCGGCAACTGCACCAGGATTAGCATTAACTCTATATAGAGCTCTATCATTATTATTTCTTTTTAAAATTAGTTTAAATCCTAAGCCATATATAAACTTTTCTAAATCATTTACGCAAATTTAAGTGATTTTCTTCTCTATTGAGTATGATATTAATGTTAGTATTAACCGTATTCATTGTTGCTAGATTATTAGGTTTATATTTTATAATCTTACTTTTATGTATATCATTATTATAACCATAAGTTGCATCCAAATTAAAATCCATTTTTATTAGATATAAAATGACAGACACCTTGATTTTAAATGAACTACAAAATATACACGAAGCTTTAACTAAAACTAAAGAAGAGCATACACTTAACTTTAGAATGATAAAACCAACAGAAAAGTTTAACTTTAGTGAACCTATACTTAATACAACAAAATTAGGTTTAATTAGATTATCTGTTTATAATTCAGTGTTTAATGTGAATAGGAGAAACAATCAATTCTTATATGCTAATACTGTTATAGAAGATGATGAAGCTTTACCTCGGGCTCTTAGCTCTGACCCTAACCTTAACCCTGTCTCTACCTCAAGCCCAAACATAACATCTATGATTAATCATAATTATAAAGGAATCCAGTTGCTATATTCAACTATTACACCGGGAGCATATGAGTTAACTGACATAGCAGAATTAATAAAAGAAGAAACTGATGGTAATGTTATAATAGATCCTGATAAGAATACGATGAAATGTTTAATGGAAATAAAACAAGGAGCACTCAGCTTTGATATAGAAAACTCACTAGCCTCATTACTAGGATTTAGAAAAATAATTTACAAAAAAGTTAGATAAAAATCTCAGAAAATTATTGATATTATGGGTTTTAGTACTATTAACATTCATTGTAATGTGATATCTGGATCTAAAGATAATGGTAAAGATACAGACATAATATATACTTTTAATTTAACTGAACCACCAGGTTACTTGATAAATATTACACCAACTAATATCTTGTATCAAAATGTAACTAAAGATAGAATAGAATATATAGAATTTCATATAAAAGAGGAGCATGGAAGACCTATAGACTTTAATGGTGATGTATTAAGTTTTACTTTACATTTGATTTAGACTTATACTTATACTTACACTTAGACTTATCTGTGAAGCAGGTTCCCTGATACTTATACTTATACTTACCTGCGAAGCAGGTTCCCGATACTTATACTTATACGTATACTTAGACTTGTACTTAGACTTACACTTATCTGCGAAGCGGGTTCCCTGATACTTAAACTTTACTACAAAACTCTCCGATCCCAATTAATTCTTAGTTTACCATTAATATTTTTGTTTTTAGTTATATCAATGACAATATAATTATAAGACTCTTTCCATACCTTATTACATATATTAGCAAAATCAATATAACTAAGTTCAACATTATTAAAGAAATCTTGATATATAGATATGAGGACTTTACCTCTCAGTTCAAATAAAATAAATAGATTACAGTTCTCTCTAACACTCTGCCTATCCAGAGAGAACAGGTTTTGATTAAGATATATCATATTACAGTTATTATGTCTACCTCTACAAAAGTATTCATTAATAACTGGTTCTTTGGCTCTAACATCATCAAATATCATTAGTTTCTTTAAGTCTTTGGGTAGTTTATCAGGAGATGGTAAATCTTTTATATCTTCAATAAATTGAACATCTGCTTTTGGGTTTATTCTTTCTATACCATGGTACTGATCACAAGTAGGTCCAATGATGTATAGCTTATCAAAGTATATACTAGCTAGAATTAGTTTTTTCAATAAGAATGTCTTACCACATTCACTAGGACCAGATACTATACATCTAAAGTTATCTGGGAATGCGGCTTCAGTAATTATATCATCATCATTTAACCATGAATATAGATCATCATTTATGTTTACAGACAACGGTGAAACAGCTTCACGGATATTATTAGTAGGACTATTACTAATGCTATTACTATTGCTATTCCTATTAGATTTACTCCTTTGATATTTTTCATCAAATAGATCTGCGAAGCAGGTTCCCTGATATATAAAATTATCATTATCAATATCATTATCATTATCATTATCAATGACATTATCCTTATCATTAACATTATTAGCAAAGCTACTTCGTAGATCATTATCCTTAACATTATCATTATCATTATTAGCAAAGCTACTTCGTAGATCATTAACATTATCATTAACATTATCCTTATCTTTATCACCACCTCTACTACAACTTAAACAAGAACACTCATTATATATTCCCGGATATTTACATTGATTAACTAGAATTTTCAAAGCACTTTTAATTCTAAATACTCTATCAATAAGATAGATCATATATAAACAATAAGCCCCACAATAAGATTCATCATATTGTTGTATTCTCTCATTAGAGCCTAGATCAACATATTCTTCTAAAAATAAAGGTGGATTTTCTACACCAAAACTATCAAAGTTATATGTTGGACCACCTTCTCTTCTTATAACTAAAACCCAATGTGTACCTTCATTTGGATGTAGGTTTACAATAATGTTAGAGTTAGGTTCACTTACCATTTCTGGTTTATCATCTCTCATTACAATCTCAATTGGTGTTATACTTATATCTCTACCTATATCTTTTATTCTGATATCACTCATAGCATTATTATCAATATTAAATTTATTATTGAATTCCTCAAAAGTTAGGATGAGCATTTTTATATAATAAATTTAATAAATCTAAGTCTAATTATAAGTCTAAGTCTAAATCTAAATCAAATCTAAATTTATTATATAAAAATGGAAACAGGTATTGCAGTTTTTTTTTTATTATTATAATTTTTATTATAATCTAAGTCTAATTATAAGTCTAAGTCTAAACCTAAATCAAATCTATATTTATTATATAAAAATGGAAACAGGTAGTGCAGTTTTTATTTTTATTATTGTAATTGGAATTTGTTATATAATATATGATTCAAGACCAAGTAAATATACAAAACTAGAAGAAAGCTTTGGTGGATTTAGGAATAGGAGTCTAGTTAGATTTGAGTATGAAAAGTCACCACTACATACTATTGTTTATGGAGGAACTGGTACTGGCAAAACATATTTTATTAGACAATACTTAAAGTTATACTTAGACCAAGATCAAGTTCAAGACCAAGTTCAAGATCAAGTTCAAGGTCAAGTTCAACATCAAGTTCAAGATCAAGATCAATTTCAAGATCAAGACCAAAGGTCCATAGTTATAGTTTGTAAAGATGACAGAGACTGGATAGATCCTGAGTCTAATAAGTTTTATACTGGGTTTAATAAACGTGATATATATATGATCACAAAAAATAATATGCATAAATTTCAAAATTGTGTAACAGTACTTGATGATATGGGTGATAGGTTAAATAAGGATATAGGTTATTATTTTACTGAAGGTAGACATTATAATATTCAAATGATTGTAATGTGTCGTAAACCAGCTCAAATAATTAATACAGCAAGAATGAGTTGTGATACTATTTATTTAACAACTTATAATAGACCTGAATTATTTAAAAACTTTAATGAGATATATAAATATGAACATGACTTCAATAAAATAATTAGTGAATTAAATAGTAACTATTATAATTGTACAGATGGAATGTCAGATGAACTTCGTTGTGGTATAATTAAATATAATAAAAAGGAAAATATTTTTATTATTATTAGTAGTAATAGAACAATGATATATGATTCAAGAGTTGGTTTCCTTGATTTAAAAGCTCTTAGTTTAAAAGATGATTTAGAAAAAGATATAAATAAACTTATAGCATATATGAAACCACTAATGATTAATGCAACAGATAGAAATGTTATTCATGATAATTATCAGTTTTATTTTAATAAACTTCTTACTTTAAATAACATTAAAATTCAGAACGATGTTTTAACAAAAGAGATGATTAAGGGAAAGGGTATAAAAATTTTATCAAATATTGGTGGAATTATAGGCACAGGTTTATTTATATTTAATTGTTTTTATCCTGATTCAATATCAAGAAATGCTAAAACTGTAGCAATGGGAGCAAGTACAATGTTGAGTAGAGTAAATACATTAGTTAATGTTGGATATGGAGAAGACTTGGAAGGTGAAACACGAAGCAGTTATACTGATAGTGAAACATGGTCAAAGACCTATCAGGGAAGCAGTTTGGTAAACCACGAACAAAGTTCGTATACTGATCAGTGTAACTGTGACTTCGTCAATGAAGAGATGGGAATTTTGAATAGAAAGGGAGGAAAGTTTTTAAAAAGACTATATATAAAAAATGAAGAATTTAGAGAAGATTACAAATTTTGTTAAAGATAAAAAAGAATTAGACCTTGATTTGATCTTAGATAAGAGATGTAAAGCTAATACACTCAATACTTTAGGAAACAAATGTTTAGCAGAGTGTATCACATCTAAAGATAATACTAAAGATTTAATTGAAGTCATGGCTAAATATTATCCACAAAGTTTGTACACCGATTCTACAGCATAGCTAATATTATCTGCGTATAGTTCTAGTTCTAATTCTAGTTCTAACCCTAGTTGTAATTCTTTTTCTAATTCTAGTTCTAACCTTAGTTCTAGTTCTAGTTCTAGTTCTGGTTCTGGTTCTAACCCCAGTTCTAGCTCTAGTTCTGGTTCTGGTTCTATCTATGACTATAACTCTAACTCAGATCCTAACCCCAACCCTAACCCTAACCTTATCCCCATCCTTAACCCAAACTTTATCCCTAACGCTAACCTTAACCCCAGCTCAGAAGTATTAACTAGATGTTGTAGTAAGTGTAATTATATAAAACCACTAAATATTTTTGATGAGGGTAAGTATACATGTAGAAGTTGTACTTCAGCTAAAGTTAATTGTCCATATTGTACTTCTGTTGTGAGATATGATGGGATACGGGCTCATGTAAAGAAACAACATCCAGATATAGAATTGACTAGAGGATTTAGTAGAAACATAACTGATCGGTGTAACCGCTTCACGGATAAAACAATTAATCCTAGTTGGCAAAGTCCTAGAGCTGTAAGTCCTTTAGTTATTAACCAAACAGAGGAAATTTGTTCATGTAAATACTATAATTTTGTATCATTTCTTATTAATAAAGGAATAAATTTAGAAAAAATAAAAGAAAATATAAATTTATTGAAAAGTATAGATAATTTGAAATAAAAAGTATAAAAAATAAAAAAAATATCAAAAAAGAGGGATTCACTCTTTAAGAGCGAAAAAGAGCAATCTTTTCTACTGGGGATTACTCCGAATAAGAGTGAATCACTCTTAAAGAGTGAAATGTAAATTTTGCTTTGATTTTTTGATTTTTTGTTTTTATTTTTGATTTTAATTGATTTTTTTTATTGAATTTAGAGCTAATATATAGTAGTGGATAAAACAAGGGATTCAACAAACAGTAAAATTTGGCCCGATTCGACATGCGCGATTAGCGTTAGGAGAAAGGGACAAATTTTACTGGTGGTTGAATCCCTTGTTTTATCCACTACTTCTCAGTAATTTCGTTTCTGAGATTCCATTTTGGTTGAGACCACTTGTACCTATTTTCAACAGGTACAAAAACCATTATTTGGGAGCTAAGTGCTCAGGAGGGTCAATAGTTTGGTATTATTTCAGCATCCGCTCTTATGTCCGCTCCCATTCTCTTGTTGTTGAGCTCGCATATTGTCTCAACTTCGTCAATATTTTTGGACAATTCTGACGTAATTTTTTAAAACTGGTAAATTGTTATTTTTATTGCGAATATGAACTTCAAATCATATAGAGATCCCAAACAAAAAAATCTAAAATTTTTTTAGTTTTCATACTTTTCAGTTAAATATACCATGTCCAGTTTGTTAGCTGTATCCGGGAAAATTTTTCTCCTGGACATGTGCGTTAATTATTTTCAAAACTTAAACTATGGAGTCTTTGGTTTGAACCCGTATGATCTTCAGTATGAGAATTGATTACAAAACAGAAATTATACAACCTTACATATTAGATATTTACATTCGCTACTCTCAGATAGCTTTCAGGTAAAGTGACTTGAACTCAATTGTCAACTAAAAAAATATCTCCAAATTGTTTCGAAGTGTTCGCGTTTTTCGAAAAACCTGCCAAATCATCAAACTTGAAGGAGAGCGACCAATCGCAACGAACGCGCATTCATAATTCAGTTCAGAAAAAAATCAGGCAAAAAAAAATTGTTTACAGAAAAACCAAAATTAAACGTTATTGAAGCCAAAAAGTACTTTTTGCATAAATAGAACCCTTTCGATGACGTCATATCTACGATATTTACGACGATTCCTTAAAACACAAGGAAATCTAAAAACGAAATAATCAACATTGACATAAACGAAACAGTCAATCACCATTCTATTTTTAATTAAAAAAACGAATGCTCAAGTCCAGATACTGAGAAAACTCAGAAAGAACTAAATAATTTGAGAAAAAAACAATTGACCACATGACAAAAGAAAGTTTGAATATAGGCAAATTTTCATCACTTGAAACATATTATCTGGTAACGTTGCCAAAAAAAAAGCCATTGGCCAAAAACAAAACAATGAAACATAAACCGACTAATGTGGGAAGAATTGCTCTCGAACGAGACGGGTAGAACAAATTTGACCCAACCGGGATTCGAACCATTGACCTCCAGGTCCTTAACCACATGCACTGACCAATCAGCTACCAGTCCCTTGTTTTCACTGTTCTGCAACCGATTCTATTTTAGCAACAAGCTTTACTGCGGAGTAAGAGCAATATCGATTACACAAAAATGAAGAGCGAAAGCGTGAAAAAGTCACTCGAAAAGTCAAAGAAAATCGCAAAATGATCAAGCGAAAAATTTGCATAAAAAGAAAGACCAACAAGTTTACAATAATTGCTATGAACTTCGTCCAAGAGCAATTAAAAAAGTTAAACAGCCAAAAAAATCTAAAAAGGAGGTCTCGAATATCTAATTAACTTCAAATGACATTGGTGTTCCAAGAAAACTATTTAAAATGTTATTCTTAAAACAGTCTCAGAAGTTGAAGCGCATTGAAAACGACAGAAAAATTAACATTCTGTTTGCCAAGTAGAACAATCGAAGAAAATATAAATACAAACAAAGCTGAGTTTTAGTGTCACAGCGTTTCAAACTTTTGCAGCTAGTTGGATCTGGCTGAAGCAAGTTTTGAATAGAAAAATTCAATCTCTCGCGAAAAAACCTAACAAGAAGATTAAAAAGAGCATTTGAAGTTCCAAACCAAATAATTCTTTAACAGTAAATCCTAGCTCCCGGAGATTCTTAGAAAACAAATTAAACAACGAATCAAAACCAAAAGCAACTCCAAAACTATAAAGATGAAGCTACAGTTACGTTAAAAAAAGGCAGATAGAAAAGGCTGAAAATAAAGTTGAAATGTATAATGAATAGATAAAATAGAATGGGTGATTTTCAGTATATGACCCTAACGAGTCAATCAAAAAATTGAGCCGTCCTTCGGTCAAAATAAAGCCCTCACAACATCAACATTTTATAGATTACGTACCATCACGCAAAATCAGAATTGATGGTCCGATATGTTGAGCTTAAAATTCCTAACGTTGTACGAAACTTTTTCCAACAACAGAAAACAAAAAGAGTTAAAATAAATCGAAGAAAAACACAATTTGGATAGTTTTATAGACTCAAAAGTTTGAAACGAAATCTGGTCAGAAAATACAGAAACGCTTCCCATCATTTAAAGAAAAGACCTGTACCGCAAAAACTGATTGCAGGAAGGTCCGTTCAAAGACAAAAAACAATACAAACACAAACAAGTAGAAGTAATCAAAATATAAAATTGCAAACGATGAAAATACCCATGAAACAATGTAAAACCATCTGCATAGTGACAAAAAGACTTCAGCTATGATTTTCAAAGTTTAGAATAAACCTAACCACAAGCCGAACTGTTTGGCTTCCATAGCATCTAAGTCTGTCCCCTAATTAATCACATGAAAAAGTTATTATTAATACATGATTGAACGTTAGAACCTGCTGCAAAAGTGTCTATTTTTTAACCTATTTTTCCGTTTAGACATTTTTGCAGCAGGTTCTAACGTTCAATCATGTATTAATAATAACTTTTTCATGTGATTACTTAGGGGACAGACTTAGATGCTATGGAAGCCAAAATTTTTAAAATTCAATAAATTAATTTTCGATTTTTCATGAAATGTTTTCCTTTTTTCCTTTTTTGTTTGTCTTTAGAGCATGCAAACCACCGCTTGTTTTAAATTCTTTTTAACTCATAGTGCTCGTTTTTAGACCATAAAGTAAATTTAGCACACTATCAATCGCGAAATATTGAATTGAATTTTGAAGTTCTGAGAAACTTTTGAAAAATAACATCAGATTTTGCTTTTTAATGTTTCAATGAGTAGTTGGTCGAACAGGAACTAAATAAAATACTTTTCTGAGTCAATGGAGTTATCTTACGTTTGCTTTTTTAGCCAGGAAAGCTCTTTTCAGGCGGCTGTTTAACATAAAAGCCAAATGCGTAGAGGTTGCTGTGTGATTAAATTGTTATTAAAGTCTATTTTTTTGTTTACCTATTTTTCCGTTTAAAGACTTTAAAAACAGACACAATAGGCAAAAATTTATTGTTATAGGTTAACGCACCATTTGCAAACTCAAAAAATTGGAATCGACAAGGTTCAGTAAAGGTTCCCCTGATACAATCGGCATTGATAAGGATACAAAACTGATACAAAAATATTTTAACACGAAGCATAAATCAAAGCTTTATTGTACCAATTATGTCACACGTGCTCAATATTTTTTGCACATTTCTCTCTTTCCTTCGAAAACCGGTATGAACAAAACTACCGTGCGCGATCGATGCTCCGACCTTCAATTTTGTGCAACAGCCAAATGGTATCTTAGTTTTGACACGTTTGGCCTAGACTTTTACATACTGTTTAAAATCTCCAAAACTCCTCTTCGTTTTGAATACCTGAAAACCAAAATTCTTCGAGTCGCAGAAATCAACAGAATGGCATAAAGAAGTAATAACTGACTATCTCAGCTATTGGCACTTAAGGATGCTTGTTTGAGGTTGAACACTCAAGGGTACTTGTCTACGAAGCATCTGTGTTGGCATGCACGATACGTTTAAAAAAAGGTTTGTGAATTTTCAAAGCCAGCAAATGGGACCAACCTTTCAATCCTCTCTGTTTATCTTACAAATCGATACAAAACATATTTTTGACATATCTTATGCTACAAGACATCATTCTGAAAATAGAACAATTGTCTGTTTGTAAATCTGGCGCATCGAAATAGAAACAAAGATGTAACTGAGTTCTTTGTGCCATTTGAATCTCCTCGCTTTTCTCTAGATTGCTCATCATTATTCAGCAATCCAAACTAAATTTGAAGATGAATTTTGAAATCTGTAGTCATGACACGTTTTCGTGTATTTCACGTTTATGGTATATCATACGTATTGGTTTGTTCAATTTCACTTTGTACTTGCTCAGTATGTTCTTAACCCCAAAATCGTATAGTTCTGTTTACTAGAGAAAAAATTAAATCTTTCGAGGCTTTTTGAATACGAAAGTTAATGTCCTGTCCTAAAATGCGGCGCCAATTGAGCACAAAGGAGCTTTATCTGTTCAAAAAGAGAACAGTCTTAGTTTTCTTCGGAAGACGACTTCACTTCAAATTTTGTTCTTCAGAATCTGGATTATACGACAAGATCACAATTCATAAGCTTCTGCTCAGTCGAAATGCGATCTGCCAATTAAGACAAAATTTGTGCGTTGCACTGAATTCCATGCTAGCATATCAGTTGCCATAAACCGTAGTCCAGTTAAAACAAGCAAACAACAATTAAGAGCTTACGGAAAAGCTTTTGCTTTCAAATCAAATGATCACATGGTTCTTTAATTCCAATAATATCTTTCGACCATTCGCTTGTTTCTATTTTAGATAGATTTTTCTCTATCAGGGTCAGATAATTGCTACTATTACTGATATTTAAAAACAAATTGAATTGCAAAAAGTTGTATTGTGACGCGATCAAAGATTGCAAAAACAAATGCTTGGTTACAGTTCATTCACAGGATAGAAAGTAGAACAAATCACACATTTTAGACAAGCAAAACTTGCAACTCCTGAACTTAAAAGTCGCCGCAAGACAGTAGCAAATCCTCATGCAGATTTATCAGAGTCTATCTAGGGAAAAGATCAAGTTGGAGTACGGTGGCTTCTTAGGCCTCACCCTCCTCCTCTTCCTCCTCGAATTCGCCCTCCTCTTCGGCGGTGGCATCCTGGTACTGTTGGTACTCAGAAACCAAGTCGTTCATGTTGCTCTCGGCTTCAGTGAATTCCATCTCGTCCATACCCTCACCAGTGTACCAATGCAAGAAAGCCTTTCGTCGGAACATAGCAGTGAACTGTTCGCTAACTCGCTTGAACAGCTCCTGGATGGCGGTGCTGTTACCGATGAAGGTGGCGGACATCTTAAGACCTCGGGGCGGGATGTCACAGACAGCGGTCTTAACGTTGTTGGGGATCCATTCAACGAAGTAGCTGCTGTTCTTGTTCTGCACGTTCAACATCTGTTCATCAACCTCCTTCATGCTCATTCGGCCTCGGAACATGGCGGCGACAGTCAAGTATCGTCCATGACGAGGGTCGCATGCGGCCATCATGTTCTTGGCATCGAATATCTGTTGGGTCAGCTCGGGCACGGTCAGAGCTCGGTATTGCTGAGATCCACGAGAAGTGAGAGGGGCGAACCCAGGCATGAAGAAATGGAGACGAGGGAAGGGCACCATGTTCACAGCCAATTTCCTCAAGTCAGCGTTCAACTGACCTGGGAATCGGAGGCAGGTGGTGACACCAGACATGGTGGCGGAGACCAGGTGGTTCAAGTCACCGTAGGTGGGGGTGGTCAGCTTCAGGGTTCGGAAGCAGATATCATACAAAGCCTCGTTATCAATGCAGTAGGTCTCATCGGTGTTCTCGACCAGCTGATGGACTGAAAGGGTGGCGTTGTAGGGTTCCACGACAGTGTCGGACACCTTGGGTGAGGGCACGACGGAGAAGGTGTTCATGATTCTGTCGGGGTATTCCTCTCGGATCTTGGAGATGAGGAGAGTTCCCATTCCGGATCCGGTACCACCACCGAGCGAGTGGGTCAGCTGGAATCCCTGAAGACAATCACAGCCCTCGGCTTCCTTTCGGACAACATCCAAGACTGAGTCGACCAGCTCAGCACCCTCGGTGTAGTGTCCCTTGGCCCAGTTGTTTCCAGCACCAGACTGGCCGAACACGAAGTTATCGGGTCTGAAGATCTGACCAAAAGGTCCAGATTGGACCGAGTCCGTGGTTCCTGGCTCCAGATCGACAAGGACAGCCCTGGGGACGTACTTGCCACCAGTGGCCTCATTGTAGTACACGTTAATCCTCTCAAGCTGGAGGTCAGAGTCTCCATGGTAGGTTCCGGTGGGGTCTACACCATGTTCGTCAGAGATGACTTCCCAGAACTAAAACAACGATCTCATTTTTAAGACACACTGCCTTGATAAATATTTAAAAACCTGCAATTTAACAACTTCAAAAAAGCAAATTCCACCTCCAGTTAACAAAATAATTCTGCTAAAAACGCAAATATCTACCATATTATGATACCACCCACTAATCAGTTAATTTCAATCTACAATCGAAATTTTAAAAAAGCGTTGCAAAAAAAACAGATAGGGAGAGGGTTTAAGTAAGGTATTGAGCTTATATGAAGGTAAACGTTTATTTATTTACTTTGGCACCAATCTGGTTTCCGCACTGGCCGGCTTGTAAGTGGACGATTTCTCTCATTTTGAGGCTAGTTTACTAAGAAGTGATTCTACGACTAAGAAAAGAAAGAGAGCGAGCAACTGAATCTGAAATCAGAATGCAGAATTATGATCACACACCACTCACTCGTTTCAACGAGCAGAGAGAACTATTTGTTGCCAAGCAATCACCAAAACACACAGACACGTCACTCGTATGCGACCATTAAGCAAATGGCCATAGCCTGGCCATTGTTGTATACAACAACAAAGCAATTTAGTCCTGACAACATCAACAAAGCCACAAACTTTTTCACAACCGAACAGCAATTAAATATTAAACTAATAAACCGCATATCTACATGTTTAAAACTAAAGCTTTGACAAGTCAGGAGAGCATATTTGCACGCATGTTATAATAAAAAAAGGTCTGAAAAACTCAAAGAATGCATACATTCACTGCTTATTATAATCATGATTTAAAAAGCTATTTAAAATTTGGCGCACAACTTCATATCTTTACACACTTAAGACAAAAGTTTCAATAAGAGAATATAACTTTTTTACCATCAGTTACTCATTCTTTTCGAAGCTACACGTGCAAAATTGTTTGCACAAAAAATAAAATAAATTATTACGTGAAAAAATTTGAGATCAACTCAAATCAATCAATTCGTTCATTCAACCTCAGATTCTTCACATGCCGCCGAATAAATATAGACTCAAAAATAAAGTGGACGGACCTCTTGAGTTTAAAGTTTCCATAAAAGGTCAGAAAAATGTCCGCAAGCCACCACTGCCAAACGAAAGCTTGTGTACAAACAAATTTTAGCTGATTTTAGGAGACCAACATGGAAAATATTGCTATGATTACGAGACTTTCCATTTTGATCTCAAAACCTAAATAAAAGCCTGCATACATTGAACGATGCAAAATTTTAAATATTTCCAGAAAATATTTAAATTTAATATTGATAAAAATTTTGGGAAAAACAGCATATGGCCGATCTAAATACAGTGCACTCTAAACACTTGCACTACAATAACTTCTCTTCATTTAGTGACGATATTGAATAAAAATGCTAACTTTTGTTAAGGAAAACGCAACAAAACCAAATTATATATCTGTTTAATGAGACTGATGACAATAAAAGCCAGATTAATTGATTCAATCTTTTTATCATAAAAAATTGTAAGCTTAAAATTAAAGACACAATATTTTGTCTATTCGTCGTCTTTCTGTCTTCACTTCTTTTCTGAAGACTATGCCAAGAAAAAATATTAGGTTTCTAAAGTTTCCAAAAGATAATAAAAGATGGCTCATTTTTCATTAATAAAACCTAATGTCTGTTCAAAATTAACGTCGAACAAAAGCTTGAAGTCCTCCTATTAAGTTAAGAAAACATCTCAACTTCCATTAAAAACAATGTTATCCAGCAATTCTTGGAGTCATAAAAACTTTCATCTCATGACTCTTAACGTTACCAGATCCTTAATACACAAAAAAGAACCAAAGAGGCCGGTAATGTGCGTTTGCACATAATGTTCCGACCTCGCTCAATCACTTTCACTTTTTTGACTTAATTATCTACCAAAAGGGGAAGAGATAGAAAACTTTTTAAAAAAACTACATTGTTTGAAAAAATGTACCGATTATAGCTTTAATTGGTGTACCTAAAATCGCTTTAAGCTCAATCTGTACAAATTAAATAATAACTCACTAGAGGCCCAATGATACCTGCCATTAGGAAGAAAAAGCGAAACGAAAACAAGACCAAATAAAAAAACATTACTTAAACTAAAAAACTTAATATGAAACCTAATATGATCACAATAAAAAAGAGGGAGAAATGATAAATACTTTTTGAGGATTTTTTAAAATTTATGAAAACCATTAGCTATAAACTGAGACCAGTGAATGGCTTCACTGATATCTTTATACGAAGCCATTGAGACCTGTCATTATCGAGAATGTCATACGACGACAAGAACAAATATAGGTAAAAGACCAAAAAGTGATCAAAATTTTGCGAGAAAACAATGTCTAAGCCAAAGAACACATTCTTTTCGATAAAAAAATATTCAGCATATGTATTTGCAGCTTCTTCAACGCCATTATTGTGATATGTGATTTGTCATTAATAAGCCATTGAGGTGGTCGTCGCTAAAGGGCCGACATAGGATTAAAAGTGACACATTTCAAAAACTTTTTTCTTTTTGAAACCAATAAATTTCTAAAACCATAAGTCACAACAACCACAAAACATCACAAAAGTTTATTAGTCTTCACTTGCACTTAAATTTTACCTATTAATAATTGAGCTTTGATTTGAAATCATTATAGGCTAGGAACATTAAAATCAAAAAAGCGAATATATTTATAAGAATATAGCACCCCATTACAATCTGACTAACTTTTGAAATATAAAAATCCACGATTGCAACAAACTTGTCTCGGTAATGCTGCTTGTCCATTATAACAAAAAATTGTTGAAAATTTTACCAAACTAGATAATGTGACCAGAAAGTCAATATCAGAAACAAACGATGAATGTTGGAAACTTATCGAGTTATGTTACCAAAAAAACATGATCTGGCAACTGAAATCATTTGATAGTTTCTTTAATTACTCATTAGATACATACCCAATGAGACATTTGATTAATTAGACCCAGTCATAATATCGCTGCGGAGCTGTTGAAAACCAATTGCTCAAAATAATTAATCTAGCGAAAGATCACTATAATGTTAGATCCAGAACTCTTTCGTAGGAACCAGAGTTCTCATCTGGATAAACGAAGGTTGTGCAAGCAGTTTTTATGTCTGCACAACCAGTCAATTTGGTCAAAGTGGGTCAAATAAGCATATTTGATTCCATTTTTTATAACAAAACAAACGTTGAGTTTACAAAAAATTGAGAGCACAAAACAGTTGATTCAAATAAATCAGCAATTATCTTTCATCTTAAAATGTAAAACCAATGAGACTACCGTTAACAATTTTATCAAATTTTTCAGCAAAAACTGACCAAAAATTATGAAAAATGTGAACAGAACAGTGAAATTAGTAGTACTAGTAGTAGAATAGACTTCAGGGCAAATGCCCTAGGTGGTTTCCCCCTTTCGCAGTCCGAGTTTTAAGTTTGTCGTAGCTTTTCAAAGATGGTGCAGTTTCAACATCTGCATAATAGTCTCCATGTGCATTTGTTTGTCTCGTTGTACTTCCTTTTGAAGAAGTTCACATAACTGTTAGTTAGAGTCCGTTTGTCGGGTTTTTCGTAAAAGCTGGGACAGGCGCGGATAAGGCAGTTGTAGTCTCATAGTTCGTACGACGAAGTTGTCATCGGTCTTTTGCAGCCTGGTTTTAGCTATTGGTAGCTCACCTCTTTGGAACTGTCTTGTGACGTCATAGGCACTTTGTACGGCTTTCCCGATCTCAATGTCATATTTGTTCTGGACGTTCACAAAAATTTAAACCTGGGATTTAAACCTGAGCGTAGAGTATGTCGACCTTCAAAAACTGACTGAACAAAAAACTAGTTGAGCATATAGTTCCTCCCACACTGAAGGGGGTCGGAACAAAGAACATAGCCCAATACAGTCTGACAAATCGCTTGTCAGTGAGAGACAAGGGGTTGACTATGGTTGTAGCTAGATTAACTACAACAAAGCTAGTCGCACATGCCAAGGAAAAAAAACGGGGGCGGGGTGCAGTCCAAGATCGCCCTTTACAATGACCTTTGACTTTAACAGTTTGTTTTTAAACGAATAAGCAAAAATTCTGGAGAAATGTGAAAAGACACGTTTTACAATAATTGCTTCAAACTTCGCTGCAAAGTCTTTCAAATGCTCAAATTCGAGCTGTCTTTTAGGATCAAAGATACATGACAAGTGCAATAAATCCAGCATTTGAGGTGGTATCCTTTTGATTTGACTTTTTGCAGCTCGATAGCCACGAACTACAAATTAAAAAAACTTAGAAAAACATCCAAGCATCTAACTTTCTTGCATACAGACAATTTTTTACTAAGGATGTCTCAAAAAAGAAACTTCGTGAAGATCGAATTATCTCGTATTCTCAGGTCTACAATCGGAGCCGGAGGTTTTTGTTACTTCAGATACGTGTGCTCCTGGTCATTTGGATGTTTAAATGTCAACTTTTTCGATACAAAAATGAAAAAAAAAGTTTAAACATATTTACCTAAAGCATATTTAGCACATTTTAAGTGCTTAACGCAAAAATTGCAATTTTACATGGTAACTGCCTGTTTTCGAAGTCATCTTTAGACCAATTTTGGCCGTTTCGATTGATTTATACCAGATTGATTATCACCAGAAATTTTGTTCCCGCATAAAATTTGCTCAACTTGGTCATAAAATTGTCGAATTCACAACGCAAAAAAATGAAGGCATGACCAATTTAAACAAGCAGCCTCGAGTGTGTCTTCCTCTGATCAAATGATTCTATTTTTTTTAAATAAAGAAAAGCAAATTAAGAAACAATGAAGCATCAAACAATGAAGATTTAAGAAATCAAGTATTTGCTCATAGCATCGTCAAACAGAAGCTAAACACAATGGATTTATAGAAAAGGTCATTGACCTAAGTTGAAACAAATAGCTAGTTTTAGCAATTTCTAGTAAAGTAGTTAAACAAATCGGAGGTAGTCAAGCATAATAAAACAAAGCATTAGAGGCGAGTGAATTATGAACCGTGCAGCCTTCCTTCTAAAACAATAATTGAAGACAGAAAAATAGTCGCGCGTGTATGACTTCTTGAGGGCTCTACATCCCCCGAGACAGCTTCGCAGGAGTGCAAAACTTACCTTGGTTTGGATTATGGATTAAGTTTATGGTGTCTGCATATCGTTACGTTTTCTTATCGGCTAGTTTTTCGTCTAACTTTTTCATGACTTTGGTGGCGGAGGAGTCAGCAACACCAATGCATGCAAAAACTAGAGATTAATAGAACTGTCTTCAACTTCGACAATGCGGGTCTCATATTTCAGATTTTTAAGCTGTCCGTGATATGAGTAGGCATCTTTGATGGTATTTGGGCATAGAGATGCGAATGGACTGAAAGTGCTTCTTATGTTGTCAGGAAAGGATTCACCTTGAGGCGACTGAAGCTTTGGCTCTAATACGACATCATAATATGACTCGCTCATCAAACGCGCGAATGTGTCATGGATTTCTTTATGGCGCATGTGAGCGCACCCGCCTTTTGTACAAAGGCGAGCATGCGTTATGTTGAAATTTTCGCCACATTGAAATATTCTTTATGTTTGCGTTAACCCGCGACCATATCGTAAGTCTAGTCCATCTCGGAAATCTAATTTGATTAAGCAAAAATTGTGCTTTTTGAGTGGTAGATCGATTATCCCGCTAGAGGCTCTCTTTTGTGCAGCGATTTGCAAGGAGCATTTCGTCTGCTGATCTATTGCGTTTTTTTAATGTGAAAGAAACCGATTTGTCAAATTAAAATTACTTCCGATATTTAAAACAAACGTTTTCGAACTTTACCTTCATCGTCAGGTTAAAAATGTTTCTAAATTGTTAAAAGATAAATTGAATATGTATTTACATTTGTCTGAGACCACAATTAAAACAAATTTAGGAACTATTCTAAAAAATTCAATCAAAAATTTTTCCTTATATACAATATTTAGCCTGTTTAAAACTAATATTTATATACGTTATCAATTTATTTGAAAACATTTCTATTCCGGATTATTCGATCTGGCCATGCTCTTGTATTTTTAGGGTTATTCCGAATTTGCCCTAAACTTAAGTATCTCTCTTGTAGAGGTGTTGCAAATGTCGTTTTGTCATGCGCAAAATTTTTTTTGCCCTATGTATCCTCATCTAGTCAAAATTATATTTTGAACTAATATTTTAACGTGAGTTCCCGACCCCTATATTCAACGCGTGTGTTTAGTGCCGGCTTCAACTTGCTGATGAATATCGCTTCGATAACCATTAGTTTTTCTATTGTACTACAGGTGTCCAGAATTTTCCATTCATTGTCATTCGTGGCGCCACGAAATTCAATCAGATGTTGACTCACATGTGAATCTTTCTTTTGATGTTTTCTTATCCTTGAGGTAACATGCCGGCTTGTTTGCCCAACATAGATGGATCCGCATCCGTTATATTTAATCTCCTATACCACGTGGGATTTCAGGTCTCTATCGAAAAATGATTTCAGGCTGGAGAGGCATGATCTTAATTTCCGCTTTGTAACAACCACTTGCAATCCGCATAGTTTCTTCAATTTGCTGGCAAAGTTTTGAGTAAGGATGCCTCTGTATTGTAGAAAAATAGTTAGCTTATCATGAGATCTAGTCTTGCTTTTTGATGCTCTTTTGGTGTTGTTCTCAATTGGTCTTTACCGCCACTTATTATCTTTTCTAGAGTCTGGTTCACTATTTTTGAAGACCATTCCTCTGGATATTGATTTTTGGTCCAGCAAGGTTTGTTCTTTTCAAGAGCTTCAACGAAGGCCAACCAATTCGAGGTTGCATTAAAAACACTATGAAGCGTCCCTTGAATCACACTTTTTTTATGCTGAAGTGATGCACAACTGCGAAAAATCAATATTATTCCAGTGTCAGTTCGTTTTTGATACCAATGGCAGGTGATATTACTTTTGATGCTCACACTTACGTTAATGTCAAGAAAAGCCAAATCCCCTTCTATGTTAACTTTTTCTAAGGTAAATTGCGGGTTGTTGTGTAATGAATTCGCAATTTTTAAAAACTCGTCCGGGTCGCCACGAACCGTTCAGATAATATCATCCACATACCTTTTAAACAATTTCATCTCCTCATAATGCCCCACTGTCTGTTCGTTGCTGCAATAAGTACAAATCCAAACAACATACTGCATGTTAGCGTATTCCTCATTCGATATCTTTTGACATCTTGCATGAAACCAATTTTTGCATGACTCACATTCTACTCCTCTTCCTAGGAAAGTCACTCTTCTGTTACAGTCTTTGCCCTTCCCGTTTTGGTCGGATATGGAAGTTTTTTCACTGAGCTCTGGTTTTTGCAGTGATGCCTCAAACGATTTCTTCCACACGTTTGCTAGTATTACAGCCAGTGATGCACCCATAGCCAGACCATCTGATTGTACATACCAAATCCCATTACATTTGAAAAGAACATTCGTCACCGCAAGCTTTAGCAAACTTTTCATGGCGGATCTTGGGATATCTGGAGCTAGGTTGCCTAAATAGAGTTCTCTTAGAGCAATTTCTATAGCCTCTCCAACCGGAACGTTGGCGTACAAACTTTTTACGTCAAGACATACTATCTGCTCGTCGTTTTCAAGAGTGAGAGACTCTAAGGCCTTTTCTAGCACCTTGCGTGTTGGTTTCAATGTTCGCGACCGGTAGTATCTGGAAAAATGGTGTCAAAAATCTGTTTAAGTTTTTGTAGCTGCTACCAGGTATCGAAAGAACAAGTCGGATAGGTATATCTTTTGTATGTACCTTTGCCAGGCCATAAAGCCTCGCTGGTTGTGAACCCATTGACCTGAGTCTTTGATAAATTTTGTCACCAATTTTCCCTTGCTTCATTAATTGTTGCAGGCTAATTTTGATCTGTTTTTCATTTTTGATCACAATATCATCTTTCGATTCATTGATTTTTTGAAACTGATCTGATTTGAGCACCTCATCAAGTTTTTCCCTGAATGTTGACTTCTTCATCACACAGAAACCGCAGCCTTTGTCAAATGGTACCGCCAGCAAATCATTGGTTTTTAGGTAATCATGCACATTTTTGACTCCTCTATCCATTGGGGTTTCGCGTACATTTTTTGCATATCATTTTGTGGACGCTTCAATTTAACAAAGTTTCTCGCTATCAGTGTTCTTCTCGCGTAACTCACATACAAGTTTGTCTACGTCTGCAAGGAAGTGCACCTCATTAAACTTGTCTCTCACAGGGTGTTTAGGTCCCAACTATAGGATGTCAAGTACAAAATTTTGGAAGTTCACGGCCATACATTATCACATTATTACTATGGGAGCCATTCCGCAGTGGTCTATCCTGTCTCTCTGACAGTTTATCAAGTTTTCCATTAAGTCTGTTTTGAACCATTGCGGGACGATTCCTCATTTCATGCCTAATGCTGCCAACAACGGATGACATCAGTTCTGGTCTCACATTCTCCCTGAAATTACTCCTATCTGTCTCAATTTTTTCCTTGAACACTTTACGGCCTGTCTCCGTACGGTTTACTTCTTGTTTCAGGAGCTTTAATTGAAAAATGTGCAACGTTTGTTCAAAAAAATTTCATTTTTAGGAGCGCGAAACCTCAAAAAATCCGGAATTGTATCATTGTGAAGGCATTGTTTTAAAAACTTGATTTGGTAATTGCAGCTAGTGGCCTTGTTTAGGGTTTTCAAGTAATCAAGATAAAGTTTGTAACAGTTTGATTTTTTCAAAATATACCTGAGCCACGTCTTTGGTAGCTGCAACCTCAAAGAAGCTCAAGGACAGGGGGCAATGAAGCCCGATTGTTCAGGGGCTCCTCCTCAGTCTGTGTCTGTTGCACCTTCCTTGCCTTAGCTCTCGCTTTCCTCTGCTGTTTGCCCCAGTTCTTGCTTTTTTCCTCTCTTGAGCGGCCCTTTTAACTTGTACTGATGGTGTAATACTGTCTCAAGGTCCCTAATCTCCAGCCCAGCTTCCAGATTCAGCTGGGCATACTTTCCTGGCTTCTTCGTCCTCCTTCTCTTCGAAATCAGTTGCTTATTACTCTAAGCACCAGTATCTCAGACTTCAGCAGCTCCTGAAAAAAATCCTCTGTGTCTATACATCGAAAATAAACAATAGCACTGAAGCCATCTTTGTTCATTCTAACAAATGATGTCAACTCCGATACGTTGCGGCGTTGGTAGTTGTTTGACATGAGACGTTAGATTGTGTTATTTATCAGGTGGTTCCGCACTACCAAGTCTTTCCTCTTGCTCAGATGAACCTTCTGATGGAGATTTCTTGCGTTTTTGACACAGTTTTTGGAATTTCTGTTAAAGGAGAATCCGGGAACCGATGTAACTTTCCCTAAAAACTGTTTTCTGCTTGAATATGGGAGACTACTTACAGCCTGGTGAAGCGAGCTTGCAGCCAAAATATGCACCGTCTTGGGAAATCTACAAAATTCATCGTCAGGTTAAAACTGTTTTACAAATTGTTAAAAGATAAAATGAATATGTATTTACATTTGTCTGAGGCCGAACTCAAAACAATTCTAGGAAATATTCTAAAAGATTCAATCGAAAATTTTTCCTTATATACATTTTTTAGCCTATTTACAACTCATATATACATCTGTTATCAATTTATTTAAAAACATTCGTATTCCGGATTTTTCGATTTTGGCCATGTTATTGTATTTTTAGGGTTACTCCGACTTTGCCCTAAACATAAGTATCCCTCCTGTGGAGATTTTGCAAATTTCTTTTCGTCATGCTGAAAACGTTTTCTGCCCTATGTGTCCTCATCTAGTTAAAATTATAATTTGAACTAATATTATAACGTGAATTCCCGCTTTAACTTATATTTTAACGTGAGTTTTTTTAGTTTTTAAATTTTGGCAAATTTTATATCATTTCGCAAACAATTTTGAGAGAGCTAAGCCACAACAAGGTTGTTCAATGGGTTGGAGAGCTCATGTTGAAATGGCCACGTTGAAGAAATCATGTGTACTTGCGGTCGGGATAGCTATATTCAACCCAAACAGGCGCAACGTTAGGGCGTAAATACTTCGAATATTTCCATCCGTGGCTTGCAGACTGCTTATTGATAGTACAAATTTTTCATTCTGTGTGGTCTCCACGACCGTCAGAGCCTCGGTTAAGGCGGGCGTTGTTTGGCTGAGGTAGGCGAAATTCTGTTGGACCTAGTTGGGTAAACAGCTGGGAACAATCTGCGGATATGTTTGCAGAAACGTCGAGAATTTCTCAGCCATAGACGTGTTTTTACGCCAAGAAGCCAGGACTAGGAAAAATTAGATCGCATTGAGCTACCACCAATCACAGATCCTAAAAAAACCTGCTGTGGAGATTTCGACATCAAAAATGACAAGTTTTCTCTCTTCTTCCAGTTTATAAACTCTAATCACTAACTGACAATTAGGACGGTTAAACAGATATCCGAAACCCTTGCCACTCAGAGAAATGCATTCAAAAAAATTTTGTAGTTCCATTAATTTTCCGACAGCTGAGCCGATGTCTGGATGAGCCTTCTATATTAAGCTGCAGTTTGAACACAAGTTATCAACGGTAACGTGGCTATGCCGTATATTGCCATAGGAAAGGGATTGTCCAGAATTGACCCTTGTTTAGACAAAATTGTGGTTTTCTTGACGAACAACTTAAAAGGTGCTTGGTAAGAGTTATTCAGAGTGTTTGCGAGTGAAGGGTACTGCTTTGAGATGTTGTGATGCGCGAGACTTCTGATCATTTGACTGAAAATTTTTTTTCTCAACGTGAATATAGTATTCTATGCCACACTTTTTCCCAAGACACAACTGGGCATTGCCGCCAAGAAATTGTTGATATTGTTTACCACACAATACATCGCCCGATTTTTCTCCACAACACCTCTCCGTTTCCTATAGGTTGGACAACAGGGTTCTTTTCAAGCGTAATTAGGCAACAGGCAATCCAAGAGGCTAAATGATGTGGGGGAAAAATTTTGTGGCAATTCGATTTGCCAATTTCGCAGAGAATTTGTAAAGGTCAGTAGAGTATTTGTCAAATGCAATAAGTCGACCAAAACTTGAGGGTTTTTGTTTATCATTAGGTTATAATGCAGCTTGTTCGAGGTTTTTTGTGCGTATATTTTCATAAACTAAAGGATGATAATGAATAATTTGCGTTTTTGCGATATTGATTTTTATTGCGGGTTCGGCTTCGCTTAAAGTGGGGTGCTTTTGTTTGAGAAATTCTAATTGAATGTACAATTCTATTGACCCACTGTTCGATATAATTCTTTATGATCTGAGTCTAGCTGCAGGATAACTCTGTTGACTTTACCCAGGTTCATGAGGCAGTTGAAGTGGCGCACTTCCTTTTGACTGTTTTTTGAAGCCTTTGGTACTGAGAGGTGAAGGGCTTTGCTTTCAGAAAACGGCTTATATACTTGTCTTTGGCTCCAAATCTCGAGCCGCCTGCTAATGCTTTTATTGACAAAAATTGTTGTTGCTCTTCTTGGTGCAGGGCAGTATGAAATGTGGAGGAGCATAGCAATAGAGAGGGCAATATCTGCATTTTGCTTATTTGGTCAGAACATGGTCGGCGTAGCTCATTCAGGGTATCCACAACTTTACAACGTTTTTTTTGTACAAAAATAAGAACTGTGTTTTTCAGTGGGCTTTGGTGTTTCAGTATCTTTTGATTTTGTCTTGGAAAGCGTTGCTGGACATTGTCATGAAAGTCCAATGACAAAGGACAGGTTTGACAAGTTTAAAAGATGTCAGAATTTGCAGAGTCAGTGCCAGATGAGGATTTAAAGGTTTATATATAATCGGCAGTGCGTTTAGCGTTGCAGTGTCGTCATTCAAAACCATCAAATTAATCACGGCTAGTGGCCGAACAACTACAAATATTGTTGATATAACCACAAGAAACGCAACTATATACCACCGCTTCCTTATATGTCGTTGGCATTGGCTAGAGTGAGACTGGGTTGACATGAGGAAGGAAGTATACATAGGACTAGAAGTTGCACCTGACTAGAACATTATTGGCAATCTTATAGAGATGAGATATATAGAGCTAGAACCATAAATTTAGAACAAGGGAGAACAACTGGTTGCCATTAAAACGAAATGCAGAGAATCTTAAAAGATTGTCCGAGATATTTAAATATTATCAAATGCAGGGGCAAATATGAAATTTTTAAAGTGCCAAAATGTCAATATAGTCATAATGCGCAAGATTTATTTGTGTTTTTTGTTAAAGAAACAGTTATGATCAAATGTGAATGATTAAATGTTACATGAAGTGTTTGAATGAAAACTTTGATATGTTCTGTAAAAAAAGAAGGGGAAAAGCGAGGGTCATTAAAGCCGGCTATTACTAAAACGGGGACAAAATTTTGGTCGGGGTAGTAGTAGTTCAAAAGACTGCACAAGTCCACCAGCCTAGCTCCTCTGTATCCATGAACTGCTCCTCCTAAATTTTTTAATGTAATTGTGATTTACATTTTTCTGGATGTGCCTCTTGCCAAATTCGTGCACATCTTTTATAGTTCATGTGGTGAGAACTTTTAGCTCTTCCTCCACATATAAACAAACCATACGCAACGGGGTGAAGGAAAATGTGAAGAGAGGACGGTTGTAGTGAATAAAAAGTAAGAGTAGAGGAACAGTTTAACCTGGTGATTTGATGGTGTGGGCAAAGATCTGCGTACAAAATGGGACCAGTGACTCAAAACCAATGTGCCAATGTGGCACGGTCAAAATTCGGTCAATAGAGAGTCAACATCAACATCAACATATCCAACATGAAACTATTTAGTAAGTTTATCACAACAATTAAGCTCAAACAAAATACGGCAAATTTTGCTGTGCATTTTTAACACATGCATTCAGATTGGAATCAGGTTTAGGATTTTTTTCCAGACCCATATTAGTTCCGTCAATTTTGGTCAACCCATAATCCAAATCCAGATTCAGCGTAGTAGCGTCCCTCAGTTTCAGAGCACGTGTCATTACATCGCAAATCATTATGTAAACCATAACATGTGCCTCTGGGGGCGCAAATAATTTTCACCCACTAAGCTTGGGGGAGGGGAACGAACGGAAAACATCCAGAACTTAGACAATCGATAAAAAGCAACAGATAAATTACTCAAATATGCAAATGAAACCTTATTTTTATTCAAACATCCATCCAAATAGCCTGTTTATATAAGTAGTAAACTTTACCAACAAAGCAAGCAGATTACCAAAATGCCGAATAGCTTCGTAAAGTTTTAGTCTGAAAAACCATTGAATATCATGCAGCCTTAAAAATTTCAAAGACAGGTTTTTCTACAGATCGCTTTGATTTTTTAATTGAATTAGATGAAGCAAAAAAGGTGGCCTATGCATAAACTCCAGTTACGGATCATTGTCGAGCTTGAAACATTTCTACAATGGTAGATTATTTTCCATTCAATTTGAAAGGAAACTGATAATAAAAAAAATACTGGTAGCTCTATTGGACTTATCGAAAGGTTTCGGTTCTTTGTCTCATTTAAAGGTCCAGCGAATATTGATGGAATTGAGTCTCACTCCAAACTCCAACAAAAATTGAAGGAACGGCGATTAGATCTTGATTAATAAGTTTATTTGAAAACTATCTAATCAGAACGTATCAGCAAGCACGCGTCAATGATGATTACTCTAAAAGCTACCATGTGAAACAAGGCCTTTCCCCCCGAGAACAGTGCTTGGGTCCATTAGTTCTAAATTTATACGCTAACAACGTCAAGAACTCAATTAATTCTAATACAAAATTTATGCAGTAAGCAGACGATATTGTGTTATTTTCTTCATATGAAGTCAATTACTTAGCTAAACAAGATCTATCGGAAGGCCTTAGCAACGATAGTTTCTCACTTTAAAAAGCATAGATCATCAAACTGTTGTTTTAAAACCAAAAATTTGGAAACAACATTAGTTGACAACAATACTCTAATTGAAAAAATCAAATGCAAAAACTTTTGCGTAATAATTAATGACAAACTTCCGTTGGAATCTCAAGTGATAAAATCTTTTTAAAAAACTTGCTGTAGAAAAAAAATTGCAGACATTCGTACGATAAACTTTCAAGTTATGGATATAGTCAATGAAAGGAGCAGCATCAAATTGCAATGAACGTAGCAGCAACCGCCGCAGCAACCCAAAATGTGGATGACGATAAATTGAGCAGAAAATTTAATGTACTTACTAGTAGTAAAAGGCCTTTTTGTAATACTGCACAAGGCTTCTGAACCTCTTCTACTCCCGAGTTTTAAACCTCAAGTGGGCTTCTACAGTTGTTTGTTGTTCAATATTATGGCAATTTCCAAAAAAATTTTTTCCTATTGTCGTAGTTGTCCCAGAAAAGGCGAAACCCATCTTTTATTAAATCCATTTGCATGATTCATATTGACGGGGAGAACATCAGACAATAAGCATCTCCTATGGGATTTTTGACGACTTGTCTTTACAACTGAAACAAATTGTTGCACGAACTCACTCTATAGGAATTTTGAGTAAACTGGCATCGCAGAGACCTTCAACTAATTTAGCCAAAGTTAGAAGGTTGTTGTTCCGACCCTCTTGAGGGGGGAGGAACTATATACTCAACTGGGTTTTTTTTTTGTTCCGTGAATTTTCGCCGCTCGATATATTCATCGTAGAGAGTTGAGACTGGTATCATTAGAAAGCTCGTCCAGCGTAGAATATGGAATTAAAAAGATTTTTTATTTTTCGTTTTCTACAGGGAGTTATCGAGGCTTAAACTTCTGAGAAAAGAAGAGTGAATTCACGTTGTTTTTATTCACATTTTCCGGAATTTTTGCCTAAATTTTCGTCAATTTTGCTAAAATTTGTTATAATTTTTACGAATAGTGTCGTTGATTTTATTTTTGAAGACGAACAAGCATTTTTGATTGTTTTGATTTAATTTTTTGGTCAAAAAATCTGGATAAACATTTCAAAATTTAGCCTTTTTCATCAACAACAGCACGAAATAAGCTACTTTAGTCCACTTTGATTAAATTTGCCTACAGTACACCCCCAAACAACACTCATACAATCCTTGTAGACTCAGAGGGGGGCTATTTCTACTTCAGAGTCCGCATAGAGTGCCTTGTAGTTAAAACTTTGCCGTTTTTTGCTAACTTTACTCGTTGATTATCAAAAATGGAAAATTTATTTTGAGTTTCAACTCAGAAATTATCTATATCTACAACATTCGAAAAATCAATTGTTCTTAACGGACAATAAGTTTTAACAGGGGTAGTTTTGGGCCATTCTTGGACTGTTACAATCCAACAAAAATCGGGTTGTAATCAGTCGGTCTTTTTTTTTAAAAAAAAGACTTTTTTTAATAATAAAGAACAGAACACATCAAATCAAAGCTCAGGAGTGATAAGTCCAACCAATTCGCTTGCTCAACAACTCCAGGCTAATGCATTTAGTTTTTTAATTGAAAGTTTATGGTCGTTTCTTTTTTAAAAATAATTGACTTTTCAATAATTGATGGCTTAATTAACTTTTCCTCTATTTTTTCTTAATTTGTTCAACTTCCAGCTTAGTGTCAGCAAAAAAAGACTGCTTCTTCTTTCTACTGAGTTAACATTTGTTCTCGGTTGCAGTTTTAAGCCTGAAATTATTGTTTTCTGGCTTTGATAATACAGGATTTTAGATTTTTGTTTGTTTTGATATTTGCCAGTTTTTCGCGTTTTCTAATTTTGTCACATTATCACATTATTGACAGTTCTCATGTCACCTTATTAGCATTCAAATTAAAGCACAATTGAACATATTAAAATCCTGAAAGATATAAATTATCGTTTTAATGGCCTCGACGCCTCTTTCTTGAAGAAATCAATTGAATTTTTTAATTTTGTCTTAACTGTCATTTATACTTTGTCGTTTCGGTCGTATGAAGTTTCCTGTTTAGTGATAGCTTTCATTGGCTTTTCATGGAAGAATAGAAAAACCGATATTCTGATATTAGCAGATAGCTGATGGCTTTTATGACTTTCAAACCCATCGTTTTCCGAAATTAAAAAAAAACTTTTTTAACTTCGCAATTTTGTTCCTTTTATGTTTCTTTTTGTTACCTAATCTCGTTAGTTGATTACAAGTCAAATATGACATTATGGGTGTCAAGGGAATAAAAGGGATTGGTGTCCCAAAATCTTTTTTTAAAAGATTTTGTTATGACCTTACTGGGTTCGACACCGCTTTTTCACAAAAAAAAAATTAAATTAATTTGATTTTTGTCATACTTGACGTTCTTTTTGTAGATGCAAGAAATATTCTGGATAATTACAGGTCTCGAGGGTTTCTTTTTCACGAAAAAACGACGATATTGAAATAGCTCTTGTTGTAATTAATGCCTTTCATGACATTGAATGTAATTTTGTTTCGAAAAAAAATTAAAAGTATTACATACTTTAGCACTTCGCTTTTTTGTCTACTTGTTACCTAGTCTTACTAATGAATGGCCACGTACAACATTATAGCTGTTTGAAGAAGGCGCAATAAAATATATTTTGAGTGCCAAAATTTGGCTTGACGGTTTTGACAGCGTTTTCTGGCAAGTTTCAATTGAAATTTTGTTTGTTCTTTGTTGTTCTTTTTAGCCGCTCTAAAAAATGAACAAGGTCAGGTCCTAAAGCCCTTCTTTAGAAGCAGTGGTAATCGCAAATTTGTGGTAATATTAATTTATTCCTAATGGTATTTATTACTTTGAAGTTAATTGTTTCAAAAAAATGAGTTAATTTTTTTTTACTTTTCTGTTTTTGTTCTTTTTTGTATAATTGTTACCAAACCTTTTTATGGACTGGTCGCATATGTTTCCTGGTGATTTATAAGTTATTTTTGTTTAGTGTCAGGTTTATCTGACGGTATGTTGACTTTGTTATTAAATTTAGTTTTTAAGAGGGACATAAATTTTTTGATGTAATTAATGTTTGTTGTTGTTGTTGTTTGATTTTGCTGTTCGTTTTGACTCGCTTTCTTAATATTGACATATTACAGCAATCTAATGCATCAATTTTTACTCCACTGATTTATTTGTTTTGGAGGTTATCTTATCGTTCATACAGAATTTTTTGAAAAAGACTTGGGCTTTTTTGGGATTCGCAAAAAATAATTTTTGGGTTTTTCTATCTGTTCCTCATTTGGTAGACAATTATGCCAATATTGTGGATGGGCGGGGTCGGAACCTTATGTGCCATTGCACATTACCGAGCCGCCTTGTTTATCTCTATGTACATAGGCATTGGTAGAATCAACAGAGACAAAGTAGCATCCTCATTAGTTAGTTCATCAGAGACAATCTTTTTTTCTATTTTGTACAATTCGAAGTTGTGTTAGAAGAACAATCAAAAACGTTGCATCATCGGCAAAAGGCAGAAGAAAAAGGCTTGTGCATATTTTTTGTAAGTTCTCGAGATTTTTGAAGAACAAAGGGCCTAAAATGCTACCTTGAGGCACTCCTCTGAGTGCCCTAAATTAAGAAGAATTGCTATTGACATTTATTTGCAGCGAATGACGGGATTCTACGTATAATTTTCTGGTATGTGATAACCCGAGTGAAGACAAATGTGTAATATGTGGTCAAGAGTGTGGTACCCCGAAAGAATTTAGAAAAAGTTTGTGAAAATACATTTTCCATGTAAGTTCTGTGTCAACAAAATTTTGCTCAGGTTACGTCTCCGCAAAATATTCCTCCCACTGCGGTAAATATATCTTTGCGGCAAATGCAAATGGGGAATACTGACGGTGGAAAGATATTCGCGTCAATGGTGGCCGGAAACAGTAGTTGCAATTGCCAAACGATCTAAAATCTCCTATCAAGAAACTATGTTAGTATCTGCCATGAGTTGCAGATTTGGTTGAAGAAAAAACCGTGTTATTAAAGTCAGATTTGTCAGACAAGACAAGAAACGACAAGATAAAATAACATTAAAAGAGGAGGATAACAGAAAAGCTCTGTCCGTTAATAATGATTGTACTCTCTTTGAGAACCGACTTTCCATTGGGATCATTGTACTTTCTCAAGATCCAACTTCGGAGTCTTCCAAATGTTAAATCCGATTTCTCAATTGATGAAAAATTGATCTCATATGACACCAACGATAAAAAAAAAGAATTGTACGAAAAATGTAGGAAATTCAAATCGCATCTCCAAATAATGTGCATGATGCAATATCTGCTCGCCAGTTTTAAAAGGGGAATCCTCTTTTAGTTCCTATTTATCTTAATAAATGTATTAAAAATTTTCACTGTTTGAATGCGGACGAAAAGAATCACACCAAAAAGCCTCAAGCTCAAGAAATAGGTGAAGCATGACAACATATCAAAACCATTGGCTGTAAGAAATGCAATAATTGGCATATATGGTACTCTCGTGTCACTATGCAGCCAGAATTAGTGTTTGGGAGCATCAAAAATTCAGACGTGGATCTGTGATGCAGGCAGCCGCAGCTTATTTAATTCCAAAGCTGATTTATTGTCTGTGGTTACGAAATCAAGTTCATTATTACTGACATAGTTGGAAATTCCATTCCAATGTTTATTGAACAAAATTTGTCCAACATGATATCCAAAAGAACTTTGAAAGCTGTAGAGGTACAATTGCTGCCAAAGGGAGCGTCAGCAGAGGGGTTGAGTCCTGTCACAGCTTTAAAATCTGTTTTCCGAAAAACATTTATTCTACTGGAGGTCCTCAGAATGGTAACACATTTAATATTTGCGTTGATGATGATCTCTCCGAAGTGGACGAATTTACGAAACACTTCGGTCTGAAAATAATTGGTCAGATTATTACTGTTAGAGGCTTAGGGATGTTATTGCCGAGAGGTGCCAAAAACGACGTGAGTTCCTCCTTCTGATCATTACATAGAGCAAATCGCTCATTATGTGATCAATGTGATCCCTTACTTTTCATGGTATTAGCTTCAAGACCACAAAATGAAAAATGCCTTCTTCTAAACTGCCAGTCTGTTCGTAACATTTAAAAGCACCACAATCAGTAAAAATTGTTTACATTTTGTGACTTTTAATTGTTTTTCCTCACTTAAAACCTATATATCAAGCCAAATAAAGGTATTTCAGAAGTTTTCTTAGGAGATAACCTTGGAGTTTACTCACTCAGTGACCGATTTTATGACGAGAACGATGGAATTTGAAAGCTAATGGAGAAGTCGATTCTTTCAATTGCTTCGACATCTCTGTCAACAAATTTCGAAGTTCTTGTGCATCTGCCAGCTCAACTAACCGTTAACTTAAATTTTATGACGTTCCCTACGACCCAACCACCAATTGTTGTTATCATATCAGTATCTGTCCTTTAACGGGGTGTAAGCTGTGAGGAAAGCTAAAGCCGAATATCAGAAAGGACAACTGAGGATTAAAACTTCAGCTTGTACGTTTTTTTACTTTTAGAGGATTCAAATTTACCAGCTATTGTTTGCAAATATTCGTCTCGTTCTCAACAATTTGAAAATAAGTTTCTTGAATTAATCATTGTTTGCTGAATCAATCAGTGCTTTGATTGCGTGATGCAGAACAAGAACACCATTTTAGATTTTGGATACGGTTTAGTCAACCAAGATAACTTTGGCTATTACCGCTTATCTTTAATCAGGTAACTTTTAATCAGAAATTGCTTTCTTTATACAATTGTATCACAAATCGTTGCCCTGTTGATACTACATATTTTTGTTGACTTCATTTTGAAATAGGCTGAAACACGCCCACGTTTTGTTTGCAATTTACTCAGAGCTTTTTTAAAGATAACAAAATGATGCGATTGGCCAAATATATTGAAATGTTTTACACTACTTACCAAAAGTTTCTAAAAGTTGTCGCCCTTGGATAATGAAATATATTTTTCCATAAAAATATATTGAAAAAATTTTCTCTGGCAATTGAGAAAAAACTGTTTAATTTCATTTATCCAAGGATGAGAAATTGATGGTAATATGAGACGCAGAAGTAGCGTATCGCTGTTGCTGAAATAATTGTAGAATGTTTACGAAGCATTTGAGCACACTTTTTCTTCATGGGCGTTTGTTTTTTGATTTTTAAGAAAGCGTTCGCTTCTATTCTCCACATTTTACTGCTCAAGAAGTGATAATATTTTGACGATAAACTTTTGTTGTGAATTCAAACTTACATTCACAATCGAATGCAGAATATTGTCAAAGTAAGTACTTTTTTTCTTTTTTCAAGGTTATGTCTCAAAGCGTGCCTCAAAGAAGTGTCTCGGCGTCTTGGATCTCAATTTTTTCTAAGCAATATGTCGCTAGCTATTAATCACAGCGCCTTCCATCTTTATCGCGATGACTACAATATAATGGCAGCGAAGGACCTCTCAAATGCACAGATTGATTTTTATACTTTCTTACTCTGTTGCAAACACATTTGTCTCAAATTTTACTATGGCAGAGGTAAAACGGTGTATTTCACATGCTCTGAATCCATTGATTTGCTATTGACCGACTATGTCTTGGATAGTATTACAAGCATTCGTGATATAGGTGTTGAGTTCTGCTCAAATCTCTCATGGAACCACAAAATTAGTCTCAAGTTGGCAAAATGAAACAGCATTTTTTTTCTTAAAAAAGAATGAACCAATTAGTGTCTCCTTTTTGCCGCAAAAAGCTACTGATGTCTCTCTAGTGTTATCATTTCTCATCTACTCATATTCTTCATGTAGACTTAATAAATTTGATGGGATGGATGTAGAAACTCCAACGACGGGTTGCTCGCTGGATTTTAAACAACTCGAATAAATCCTATGTTGAATTGTCTGTTAATGTAGCGAATAGCATATCAGGGAATGCGTCAAGTCCTTATTGCACTAAACAAAGTTTTTTTGTAATTAAAGTTTTTGAAACAGAGCTTGGTTAAAATTTATTGCGTTCAAAAGAAATGGAGCACGTTTGATGGAACTTTGATGATGTAACCTGTTTTTCGCCAATTAGGCCCATTGTTTTTCATATCGAAACCAGGTTGTTTGATGATGCAAATGAAAAACTTCTGCCTCAAAAAAATATAGCTTTCACTTTCAACGGCATCAACGTTTGGGTATCATTGTTCATAGCCCGCAAAAAATAAAACAAGCAACCCCGAAATTTGCATGGCAACAAACGTTTTTCTACTATGCTGTATGCCAAAATCTTACTCGAAGCTTCTTCTAATTGATGTGTGTATAACTCGTTTTTTAATGCAAATGTGGCTATAAGTGCCATACTGCTTCAGCAATGTCAACCTGATGGTTGAACTGTGGTATGACTGACTCTGTGAAAATTTCCAGACACACATTCCAATGAAAACCAAACACAGGTGGTCACTGGCCCATGGGTCAAAAATAAGACTTAAAATTTGAATCTAAAAACTCAAAATGTAAACTGCTGAGCCTCAGGGGGCAGGCAAACGTTTAGTTTGGTGGGATTTTCTTAGAAAAACAAGAATTCGAGAGGGACCCTCGATGGCTGTCTGTTCGGATATCTCCTGGACAACACAAGCAGAACAGATTGTCGAAAAAACTATCAAAATTTCTTGGAGCACCAAGCGTATTATCTTCAAAGTCTTGATTTGGGTTACTAGGAAAAACGTCTACCGCAGTTACGTTTTTCTAAAAATTTTGCTCAGGAAGTTTTTGTGAAAGGCAAGCAAAGCATACATCAGAAGTATAAAAGCTGTGCAGAAGAAAGTGGCCTCCTGGATCCTACAGAGCAGGCAACTGGAGTCCTTTGAGTGCCCCCAAAGACTCCACATTTTTCCATTGTCCTTGTATTTTGAGGTTCACTTTCTTTTGTTTATGAACATAATACAGTCCGATGCAACAAGATATGAGAGGATTACGTCTTCAAAAAAATTCGATCGAACAAAACAAAACGGCGGGGACCACAATACGAGAAGACTCCTAGATTCCTAAAAGGAACACAGGGGAGCGATTTCTGAACGAAAGCAGTGTACCTTGGAAATCTGTTGGGGAAGAATTCCAACTGTGATGTATAATGCATGAAAAACTTCATTGAACGGCTAAAAAGTGTGTTCTTCAAAAACTTTGACGAAAAATTGACTACGGAAGCATTTGTACATGGAGACTATCATGAATCTCATCATTATTTGTGAACTCTCCTACGGTAAAAGCATGTTGCATGTTTACATTTTGCAGGCCTGTCATTCATTTTTTTGTTGCGGGCTATTACATTGTCATTTACACTAAAATCTAGCCCAGAAAATGTCAGAAATTTTTTGTTTCCTTCCCGTTTTTGTGCAAGTTTGTGCGGATTAATTGCTGTTGTGACTCATCTGGTCTCTTTGTTTTATAACAAATAATCTGAAGTGGCTTACTAAAGAGACCAAGGTAAGTAATATCTTTTTCACAAAATTGAGGCCTTAAATAGCTGCTGATAAAACTGTGCCTGGGGTGAAGGCAAATATGTGTTAAGGGATGGTTGAAATCATCTTTTGTTGTTGTTTGTACAGTTTTCGATTGTGAGAAGTTGAGACTATATTTTGTTTGTATGAAGTATAAGGTGAGACTGTATTTTGTTCGTATTTGTAATATTAGTAATAGAAGTAGTAGTAGTCGTAGTAGTAGTAGTAGTAGTAGTAGTAGTAGTAGTAGTAGTAGTCGTTGTAGTAGTAGTAGTAGTAGTAGTAGTAGTAGTAGTAGTAGTAGTAGTAGTAGTGGTGGTAGTAGTAGTAGTAGTAGTAGTAGTAGTAGTAGTAGTAGTAGTT
>NC_134480.1:29242259-29282259 GCF_964194025.1 Convolutriloba macropyga | reverse complement strand
CTCTAATTGCTGCAAAGAAGTACGAAAAGCGTTAAGATCTCACAAAGGACAGTGGCTGAAAGACAAAGGTGAAACAATACAAGATCATTCAGACAAAGGTGACCTGAAAGAAGTGTTTGGGGAGTCAAAACAATTATGCAGTGGAGTCCTCATATAAGTAAATTAGTTTCAACCACAGGCGAGCCTCTGAAAACAAAAGAAGAAAGGTTGGAACGTTGGACCGAGCACTTTAAGCATCTGTTAAATCCAGCCACGACAAGCGGCAATTCTGTATTGAGCATAGTAGAAGCATCCGAGAGTCCTGAAATAGACCTAGGTCCAGTTCGGTTTGATGAAGTTCTATATGCCGTCCGTAAACAGAAAAACGGTAAAGCAAGTGAACCAGACGAAATTTCTGCCGAAACGCTAAAGTCGCAAAATGGAATCGCTGATTGGCTGTGGGAAATTGTCAACAAGTGCTGGACTGAAGAAAATCTTCCACAAGACTGGAAGTTAGCAGTGGTTGTCCCGCTATACAAAAACAAAGGAAAAAAATATCTGAGTGTGGGAACTATCGCGGAATTTCACTGCTCTCGTTACCTGGAAAAGTTTTTGCATCAATCATCCTGAATAGATGCAACGATGCACTTGAGAAGAACAATGCGGATTCCGAAAGAGCAGGGGCTGCACTGACCAATTGTTTGTGTTGAGGCAAACACTAGAGAAATAAATGGCCTTCCAATTGGATGTCAGTTTTTGTTTCATTGATTTCTGCACTGCATTCGATTCGGTGGACCGCGAGATGATGTACAAGATAATGAAACCTTACGGGCTCCCACAGAAAGTTGTAAATGTCATCCGCAACAGTTACGAAGGCTTCAAGTGCTGCGACAAGGCAGAGGCCGAGAAGGGCCAGATGTTCGACGTAAAAACTGGTGTTCGCCAGGGCGATGTATGGTCGCCTATTCTCTTTGGCCTTGTGATAAACTATGTGTTGGCTAATTCAGTTCAAGGAGGAATCAACATTGGACGCTGTGTTGCTGATCTTGACTTCGCCGATGATGTTGCCCTTTTGGGCGTCTCTGATTCCGAAGTTCAAGCAAATCGACAGAATTGAATCTTCAGCCGAAATTGTTGGCCTAATGATCAATGTTGGGAAGACAAAGAATATGGGTGTTAAATGCAAAAAACTGGAGCCAGTGTACCCATTGCTCAAAAAAACGTGGAAGTTCTTACAGGAAACCACAAAGGCCGTTTTGGGACTCTCATTGAGGCCGAAAACCAATCCCGACTAACATTGGCAGGGAGTTGCTGTTGGGCAAGAAGAAGAATGCTGGCTGGTTCGAGACACTAACTGGTGAGAAACTAAGATTGAAAATTTCAGCGGAGGCTGAGCTTGTGAAAGTTAGCAGCGACGAGAGGTCAGTGGTTGCTGATCTAGTGTCTACGGCGAGTAACAGATCATCTGCGGTCTCTGATCACGAGAGTTGTGTATGTTCAGGTTGTAAATGTCGCTTCGACACTGCAAGAGGCTGCAAAGTGCATGAAGCCAGATTCTGCAAGTCTAAGAATTCGAAGAGTGTCGAAGACAGCGCGTCAAAGTTTGTTGGGCTAGAGAAAAGCCTCACTTGTCAGAAGTGCACTAGGAATTTCGCGACTGTGAAAGGCCGACGAATTCACGAGTCTCGATATTGCAGCAGAAAAAAGGCTGGAAGATCTCGCATTTTCTCCTGCAATGTCCACGATCGAGATGGAGTGGAGTTCGAAAAAGTAGAAGCTTTCAAGTATCTCGGTTCTTTCGTGAGCTTGCAACATGGTGACCTAAAGGAAATCAGTGTCAAGCTGGCGGAAGGGAGACAGCAATTTAGGAGCTTTCAGAAGCTTTGGAAGAGCAAACAACTTAGTATTCGCCTCAAATGCAAGTTATACAGAGCTCTCGTGCTATCAGTGGTCTTATATAGCTCTGAAACGTGGACCATGAGTAAAACAACGCAACGGAAACTTGAGAGCTTTCACACCAGTTGTCTGCGAAGGATACTATGTTTTTCATATATGGAGAGGGTGACAAATGAAGAAGTACTGGCTAGATCACGTATGTTGACAATTTCGGCAATGATCATGATTAAACGGTTGAAATAGTTTGGCCATGTCCTGAGAATGAATGACGATCGTCTAGCGCTTCAAGCCTTCACCTGGGAGCCGACAAAAAAAATCGTTATGCTAAACGAGCTCCAGGGGGTCAACGCAAGACGTGGCTGGATCAACTTGAAGAAGATTGCTCAAGGAACAACATGAGCTACATCACCTAACGACAGAAAGCGAAAAGAGAGTCTAAATCCCGCTTCAACAGTTTTGTCGAACAGCGTTTCCTGGATTAAATAAACGCAAATAAGCTCAAACTTATATGCATTTTATTAACTAGTTTTGTACTTATTGTCATTGTTCCTTTATTTCTTTATGGAATTTAAGTGTTCAAACAGTAGTAGTAGTAATAGTAGTAGTATTAGTAGTAGTAGGAGTAGTAGTAGTAGTAGTAGTAGTAGTAGTAGTAGTAGTAGTAGTAGTAGTAGTAAAAGTAGTAGTAGTAGTAGTAGTAGTAGTAGCAGTAGTAGTAGTAGTAGTAGTAGTAGCAGTAGTAGTAGTAGTAGTAGTAAAAGTAGTAGTAGTAGTAGTAGTAGTAGTAGTAGTAGTAGTAGTAGTAGTAGTAGTAGTAGCAGTAGTAGTAATAGTAGCAGTTTAGGCTTTGAATCAGCCTGATTCGAGGCTTGGTCACGCCACTTCACATCCAAGTTGACTTTCTGGAATGCGTTGAATTGTCCACATTTGCACATGAAAGTCCACGAAGATGAATTTACATTATAGGCACCAAGAAGACAGGACTTGTCTGATGCCGTCAGAAAAAACCGTCTCTCGCAGTCTGTTTACAGGGTGTATGGATCTTGGGAGCGGTTGCCTGCTCGTAGTTCTGCCGCGTATAGGCGTGCATACTTCTGCTGCCCTTCCCCAAATTTGACTGGGCAAACTTTGAATACAACTTTGAATTAAAACTGAGGGAACTACAAAGGCCAAAAAGATCTACCAGCAGAAAAGACGTTAAGGAAAACCATAAATGCAGCCACTGGCATTAATCCACAAAAAAATAAGAACAGTAATTGCCAGTTTTGCAGACGAAAAAGAAGCTTTCTGCAAAGTGAGGTGAAATGCAAAGAAAACATTCAGGGGACTCCAAAATAACGCAACTAAACCATGAAATAAACAAACTTGTTCAAGTCAAAAGCGCAAATGGTGGATTGAGTTTGTACAAACACTTATTCACAGAGGTAACTGCTCTGAATTCTGGAACACAGAAAAAGAAGAAGGACCTTCGTCAAGTAACGCTGAACCAAATTCAAATAGAGCCATCTACTAAGACGCTAAGAAAACTATTCTTGGGCATAATCTAAGGAAATGCGCCATCAAGATTAACGAGCATTACACTCCACATCTCAAGAAAAATGAAGAACAGTGAAAAAAAATACACTAGGAACAAAAAGGAAACTAGAAATAGAGGCCAGAGTGTTTAAGTGCGACACAGTAAAAAAAAGCTATAAGAGACACAAAAGAAAGTAAGGAGGCCAGATAGAATAGTGTCCATCCTCAAGGACCATCTAGACGGCATAGCACTGGGATATCTCACTGACACCATAAAATTTTCTGTAAACAGTGTAAAAATCCGCAAAAACTGGAAAGTTGGCTGGATTTTAGCTCTACACATATCAGAACTCGTTTTTCCAATGCATTACTAACAGAAAAAGTCACTCAAGGACTTTAATCAAAATCTGAATTATCATCATGGCTTTAGACTAGAGCATTCCACAACAACAGCTCTCATTACTGTCAGTCATTCATTATAACCACTAAAGTCCAAAGTCAAAGTACCAGCTATTACCTTCGATATTATGCTCAAATTTGGAGAATTATTGAGAACCACTTAAGAAAAATTACATAAGCGTAGTAACATAATGAAAAAGTTTGCTGATAGTTGCTGGGGTTGCACAAAAGAGACACTCTCAGTGACTTACGATGCTATCTGTCTGATCTACGGTGCTCCTATTTGGGCTTCCACAATCAGCAATCCAAACTCGAAACAAATGCAAACGTAACAAAACATTGCTCTTCGCACAATTACTGGCCGTGTGAAAATGTCCGACACCAATGACTTACCTGCTACTTGTCAAAGCTCAATCAGAAATTGTTAGCAAAGCACTTTAGAGCCATCGTCTAAATCATATAACATCATCTTCAACCAGTTTTCGTCCCATGAGACAGACACTAAAAGAGACTCATAGGGACCTCGTAAAACAACACACAACCAATAAAGAGCAATTAAATTGCATAAAATACAAAAGTGCGCTCAATGTATCCATCGGCACACGGACCATACTTAGTTGACTAAAGGCACCGATCAACTAGGTACACCTCCAAAGGAGATAGCAGGAGAAGAACAAACGCTGCCAAGAAATGCATTTATCCGATTAGCACAATTGAGACCCGGATACTGTCCACTGCTAAACTGTTACTTGAGTAGGATCTGTGACATTGTTGATAACCGCTGTCCCAAATGTAATGTAGCACTTCATGACTTACACCACATTTTTACCTGCAGTAAGAACACCGCGGACCTGAAAGTGGTTGACCTGTGATAAGAATAGTAGAGTTAGCCAAAGAGCTAAATTGCTGTCCTGCACGACCACACTTCGAATCTCAAACATATAAATTGAACAGAATAATGTTGAATAACCGTAGCGTTAAAGAGAGACAGAATAACAGATTTTTCCTCTGTAAAACAAAAATAACAAAAGTTGGGTTTCCGGTTTTTGAGAAGAAAAATATTAGCAGCCTTAAAACCTTTAGTTTTTGACCATTGCATTTCGTTCGTGTATGTTGCATCTCATCTTGAGTCTTGTTCCTGAATTTTTTATTTATTTTTTCATTCCCTTAAGCTCTAGAATTTTCATTTATGAACAAGTTTTCTCACAAATTAACTGTGCCTGTTTTTTTATTCACCCTATGTTGTGCGACAGACAGTAATTAATGCTTATGGGAAACGCGTAAAACAACACAGAAACAATGAAGAGTAATAAAATCGCCTAGAATACAAAAGTGTGCTAAAAGTATCCATCAACACACGGTCCATACTCAGTTGAACAAATACAACAATCAACTAGGTACACTTCCACCAAAGATAGCAGAAGAAGAACAAACGCTTGCCAAGAAATGCACGTATCCAATTAGCACACCTGAGACCTGGATACTGTCCACTGCTAAACTGTTACTTGAGTAGGATCTGTGACAATGTTGATAACCGCTGTCGAAATTTGATGTAACACTACATGACGTACACATTTTCAACTGCAGTAAGATCACCGCGGACCTTAAAATGGTTGACCTGTAATAAGACCAGAAGAATTAGCCAAATTGCTGGACATTATGCCATCAGTCCTGCACGACCACACTTCAGAGAATAATCCGACTTCCTTGCGCTTTTCCTCTGATGTTGACGATGCCCCTCCTGATCCCACTAACACGGGGACAGCATGTCTTTCACCATGGCATAGTTGCAAAGTCGCCGCACCACAAGCAAGTTTTGGACAGGCAGTCACACAATACTACTAATGTATCGATTATTATTATGGTACAAATCCAACTAGGGTACCGGTTAAAAACGGCAACACCTGCGAAATACAGCTGCGAAATACCTGCGAAATACAGCTGCGAGATACCTGCGAAATACAGCTCCTTGCGACAGCTACAACAACAACATGAATTTACATCTGAGTAATTCTTGATAAAGTAATTTCAGTAGATCTTAGTTAAATGAGATTTGAAATGCAAGGTAATTATCAGCTCATCATTACCTGCTTTCTCAAATGTAATCAATGGATTAATTGTCTAGGTTGGAAAAATCAATTGTTTGTTGAGTAAATTTTTTAGTAGGGAAGGCTGTTGGCTTTGACCACTATATCTTTGAACCTTGGAACCTCAAGGTAAATTTGGAACTATTCAGCCCTTTCAGTCAAAGCGGCCTATCATTTTACTCCCTCCCTTTTAAAAAGTAACATTATATGAAAACTGGTAATCTGATAGTTGGCTGAAACAAAACTAGAGGACCGAAACTGAGTATCCGTGAATTTTAAACATGTGTGAGTGTCACAAGTATATAAAAAAGTGCACTAAAAACCTTGGGTTTCAAGGTCAAACTTTTAGTTTAAAATTTAATTTCTACCTGATTAATGACTGACACAATCTTGATAGGTGTCGACAAATTGAAATAGACAAAGCTCGGGCTTCGAGCAATATTAACAATTGTGACATATTAGTATTTACTTGGTTAATTTACCACGGTGATAGAACCGATTTTGGGTACAGACAAAACTGAGGATCAAACTCATTCATTGAATACCAAACCTACCTTCAGAGTTGATCACTCTAATAGATCTTCATTTATTTGAAACCATTCTCTTCTGCTTTTATCTACTTATTAATTAAACTTCAATCATTGTATTTTGAAAGAAGTACCACGCTCAATTACTAAAGATAATAAATATTGCGCACGGGTGGCTGCTATAGTGGCGACAGAGATTAAAACTAAATACAAAAACCACCACCCAATAATTTTGAGCGTTGTACTAATTTCCAAGAGAAATCTATGTTTTTGTTTGAAGATCAACTTTTAAACTCGAGTTCGAAGTCTTAACATCACGACCCGGAAGAGGAATTGTGGACTGCTGTCGGGATTCAAAAAGAACAACCGCCATCTTCGAACCTTCAAGTGAGTACTCCCTAAAATTTCGAATCGCATAAATCAGGGCGTACATGGTTTTTTTTTAAAAAAAAATAGCGTTCAGAAACATCGGTATTTTATTATGACTTAATTTGACTTACACTCAAGCATTAAACCTCGAGTTTTTTGCATTTATTGAAGAGGGAATTAGAGTGTCAATGATATTTAAAAACTGTTTATTAGAGTGTCGGAAAAATAGTTCGAGTTTCGAACAGAATTAGAGAAAGATTTTGAATAATAACAGCTTTTAAACAAAATAAAGATGGCACGGCACTCCTCAAAAACGCTGTTACCGGAACTGTTTACTGGATCAAATGATTTTGAAAGTTATGTTACACACATTCAGCTCTTGTCACAACTTCAAAAGTGGCAAAGAAAAGAAACAGTAAACGGCGCCGAGACCGAAATTGATGAACGGCCGAATTATTTCGCGTTAAGGTTACAAAAGTCGGCTATTGATTTCTATCGTACACTTTCGGAGGACACTAGAAAGAGTTATGACGAGACCGTAAAGGCTTTCAGATAACATTATAATGAGAAACCAGTAGTGTTCCGGGGGAGGCTAGCTAGGAGAGTCCAGCAGCCCGGCGAAAAATTGACAGATTTTCTCGGTGATTTGCAAACATTAGCTTTGAAAGCGTACCCCCAAGAGTCCACAGAGATAAGAGAATATCTCATTTTCAGGGGATTTCTTGAAGCCATAGAAAATAGTCAGGTGCGACTCGACTTGATAAAGAACTTAGGTGAAGCGGATATGACTTTAGACAGAGATTTAGAGAGAGCTCTACATATAGAAGCAGTCGCGAGAATAGAGGAAGAGGACAATGAGCCGTGGGTTTCTGCCATCCAGTCAAAGGAAAATTCACAGTTACTTAATTCGATTAATGACTTAGCGAGAACCTTGCAAACTAATCAACCTAATAGGCAAGGGAATCAAAAGTTTTCATCGCAAGGAGTGCGGCCAAAAGAGTTTCTGCGCGGTAGTGAGCGAAACTCAAGAGAAAACGGAGATAGAAACAGAAGTACTAATAGCAATACCAGAAGCAGTGCTGAGCATAGATGAACCAATTACGAAAGTAGAGCTCGTTCGCCAACACCGGGAGGTGAGAACAGACGCCGAGATCGATCGCACGAGAGTCGTGCCGAGCAGTTGAAGGCAGCGGTGAGTTTCGAGAAAAAGAAAAATGTCGCCGTTGCGGTCAGTGAAACCATGCATCTAGGGAATGCAAAATTGTCTCGAATGTGGGGGCCCAAATCACATCAAAGAAATTGTCCGTAGTTAAACGTGAACTAGCTGGAAATTGCAGGGCTTCATTTTCAGCTGGCTAAGTAAAAACCTTGCGTGGCAAAAAACAGCCAGTGGAGGCGTTGTTTGCAAAAATAATGATAAAAGACAAATTGATAATGGCCTTAATTGATTGTGCAAGTAGTGTTAATATTATAAGCAACACACTCTACAAGCAATTGGGGGAACCGATCCAGATCAGAATGTGCTATAAAAACATAATAGCTGCCAACAACGGGAAAATGCCTGTAATGGGGTCAGCAGATATTCAAGTTCAACTTCAGAAATTTAAATGTGAAATTACAGTTGAATTTCTAGTGACCAGAATTGAGATAACGCCCTGTTTATTAGGCATAGAATTCTTATACAATTTTAACTGTATTTTAAACCCTAGAAAAAATAAACTGCTCTGCGGAAAATTGGGAAAATTTTACAGTTGTCCCCATCAAAACGAAGTAACAGAAATTTGTTTTTAATTGCGGCAGAGGATCACGATTTACCTTTTCGCTGCGAAGTTTTCACTAAATGTAGTATTGTTGATGAAGAAGGTAACAAAGCACAACAAACTGAAATTATAGTCGAAGCCCTAAAGGAGTTTGAAGACAATTCACATTTAATAGCGAGATCGCTAAATGATATGGTTGATGATCTATTATGGGTTCGAGTTCTGAACCCTACAGTAGAACAGAAGAAAGTTTACAAAAATGCGAAAATCGCATTTGCGGAAAACACTGAAAAGATTTCAAGAATACAGCAAAACAACCCTGACAATAATGCAAAATCAAGAGATGAATTTGACTTCAAGAAGCATAAAAACACAAGTTCAATGAATTTAACCAGTGACGTCACTTTGCACAGAATTTGAAATCAATACTGGTACCAAAAAAAGACGGAACCTACCGCTTAGTGATAGACAACAGTGGTCTAAACAAACAAATAGAGAAAACATGCTGGCCGTTGCCACGAATTAAAGAGGTTATTGATTCACTGGAGGGAAACATGTAATTCTCAAACATTGATCTTCTGTCGGCATACTTTCAAATGGCGCTGGAAGAAGAGAGTAAATATGTAACAGCATTTATAACACTTTTGGGCCTATATAAATGGAAAAGGCTCCCTATGGGACTAGCATCTGCACAAAGAACTTTTCAAAACCTAATTGAATTAATTTTTAATGGCCTCTCTTTCGAAGTAGCTTTAGTTTATCTAGACGACGTGATCGTTTTCGGGAGAAATTTCAAAGAACATCTTAAACGATTAGAGCTGGTTTTCCAACTTTTATCGGAGAATGGATTAAAGATTAAAGGAAAAAAGAGCAATTTCTTCCAAAACGCGTCAGCTTTTTAGGACATATTATATCTGAGATTGATGTCGAGGTCGACCCACAGAAAGTAAGAGCGGAAGAAAGAATGAAAGAACCATCATACCAGAAGACATCAGGGCTTTTCTGGGCCTCGTGGGCTATTATCGAAAAAATTTTCCGGGTTTCGAAAAAAGAGCAGAAACTCTTTACAGGTTACTAAATATATCAAATAAATTTAATTGGAGTACAGAGTGCACAAGTGCGGTAGCAGAGTTGAAGAAAAAGCCTTTGGAAGCCCCAGTTTTAGGATATCCAAACAATAGGGATTCATATACATTAACTACCGGTGCATCGTTGACAGGCATCAGAGCAATTCTTACAAAAAAACAAGGAACTGAGGATAGAGTTATTGCATATGCTAGCAAAACTTTGAGTAAAAGTCAACAGAACTACTCAGCAGCTAAGCGGGAATTATTCACAATCGTTCATTATTTTAAGAACTATTTACTTGGTCAGCATTTTTTAGTTATAACGGACCACAGGGCTCTCGTGTGGATCTATAGTTTTAAAGAACCAGATGGTATGTTTGCAATAGGGATAGAGAAACTTGGGCAATTTAAATTTGACATCAAGCGTAGAGCAGGAAAGAAAATCCCACATTCGCGCATAAACACAGAAGATGAGGAACAAACGGCTTCCGTTAACGTTATTGCGCTAGACGTAGAGCAAGACGATACCAACTATAGTAGTCGAGGTTGGCACTTACACAAACTACAGAGAGTAAAACTGCGAGACTCGCAGCAAAGTGACCATATACTCAAAGAAGTATATTCATGAATCATAAACAAAAAAAAGACCCGAACCACGGCAATTGAGAAACGGAGCTTCGAAGGAGTTATGGAAATACTGGGTTCAGTATAAAAATCTTTGTCTCATAGAAGGGATTTTGTATCGAAAACACCAAACAGAATCTAACTTTGACACTGTTTACCAAATGCTGGTACCCTGGGGTCCAACGTTCTTGAGCTGTTGCATGATTCGCCTAGCGCAGGACACTTTTGTATAGAGAAAACGTACAAAAGGGCTTGCAAAAAGTTTTATTGGCCGTGCATGAGAAGGGACGTAAGAAATTGGATAGAAAGCTGTGACACGTGCCTAAAAAGGAAAGGCACTATACAGAAACATTGACGACATTCACTCACAATGTGGAAACCTAGTCCTCCATTTTGTCAAGTTTCTCTCGATATCATGGGTCCACTTCCGGAGTCCCAAGCAAAAACAATACATTTTGCTTATCGGTGATCAATTCAGTAAGTGGTACGAAGCCGTAGCATTACCCAATCAAGAGGCAAAAACTGTGGCAAAAGCGTTTGTTGAACACTGGATAGTGCGATTCGACTGTCCAGTTAACCTACACAGTGACCAAGGGTAATTTTTTATGTCTAAATTGTTTCGTAGTCTTTGCAGTGAACTAGAAATTCAGAGGACATCAACAACATCCTACCACCGAACAGGGAACGGGATGATTGAGCGAACAAATCGGACAATAGAAGGATGGCTCTCAAATATATAGGACAATACCAACACGAGTGGACAAATTTGCTACCTTTAGCGATGATGGCTTATCGGTCGTCGATCCATTGTGTAACAAAACATAACCCAGCGTATGTGGTATTGGGTTTTCCTACTGCCTATAGACTGCATCTATAGCACACCACAAACTGCAATAAATTTAACACCAAGTGACTATGTTTACTCAACGAAACAAAAACTACATGAAACGCATCAGCTGATGCCTGAAAATATGGATGTCGAACAAGAACGCCAGAATATCTTTTACGATCGCAGTAAGTATGGACCGAACTATAAGGAAGGAGAAGAAGTGTTAGTTTTCAACCCAACGGTAAAGAAGGGAGAAACACAGAAATTTACTTCTTTTTATAGAGGACCATACACAATTGTTGAAATCATAAACGATTTGATTTTCAGGGGGGAAGATTATAAGACGAAGAAAGCTATTAAGGTCCATAATGACCGACTAAAAATATAAAACGCGAGAAAAACCATTTATGCTTGAGCCTCAGGCAAAACAAAAAACAACAGTTAGGGAGGAGAAAAATATCTCTTTGGACAGCTAAGAGGACGATTATATAATTGAAATAGAATCATCCACAGACAGTGAAAGTAATCTGAGTTCAGAAAATCAATCTGAAGCTGAGATTGTAAACAATTCACTAAATCTTACAAATGACACGGTTGATATGAAACTAAAGAGTCAGAGCAAGAAACCCTTAAAGGGCAAGAGAAGGCAAACAAAGTTGCCGAAGGAAGAAGTGAATCCTTCTCAGAGCCTAAAGAGAAAGCTGGAAGGAAACCAGCACAAACAAAATTTTCAAAAGCAGAAAAGAACCACCGGAAGATAGTAGTAAAACAAAAATTACTGAGGAAAAGGTTAATAGTGAACCAAAAGGTACCAAAAATGGCTACAAGATCCAGCAGCCGATTAAAATCGGTGCCTGAAAAACAAAAGAATTACTTTACTGAGCAAGATAATGAGTATTTTAGCAGTGAGGTAGCTGATGATTGTTTTTTTGTCTCAGGAAAATTCAGAAAAAAATAATGGAATCTAAAAAAATGCGAGTTCATCCGGAGCATCGTGTGATGGAGTATCACTATGTTTGTATCTGGCAATGATAGCCATTTTTGCTTCCCCTTTACTTTGTATTAAATTATACGGCGATGATTTTGACAAAATCGTATCAACAAAGATATATTCTCTGGATCACAGCACAAATAGTGATAACAAAATTAGAAGCAAAAATGGTTTTTACTTAAAAATAGCAGGCAGCGAGACCCCACAAATTGGTAAATATGTGTACTATATGCCGGAGTTGCGGAGAGTTGTTTCAGAGATTTCCCCGGGAGTGTATCGAGTGGAATCTTGTCTCTCACGGACTCGGAAGGTGTCTACACTAGAACTTCTGGCACCCGCCAATATTCAGTCCCGAGCTCTGCAGACTGAAGTGGAACGGCACAACCAGTGCGCGCAGTTAGAGAAGTTGAAGAGTACAATCTCTTTACTCCAAAAGATCTTGTCGAGCTTCAACAAAAACTAAACAAACATTGCGACAAAGCCAAAGAGGCAACAAGAGAAGCATTGGGAAAACTGAGCGCCGAGTGTGAGGCGCTATGAGAAAACCTAAAGGCGGCGGCAGCTAGAAATGCCGAACAAGAGCAGTCAATCGAATTACTTAAGCAGGAGTTGGCCGGTCTAAAAGTCAATACTGATAAAAAGAGCGAAGCCATGGAAAAATTGGAGAAAGAGAATGACCAATTGAGGTCAGAGTTTCAGCAGTTGGAAAACTATAACCAGTACTTGGCGAGTGAGTGCCGAAGGAAAGACACTATAATCGATAGACAAAAGTATTCATTGAAGACCCAGAAAGACAAAACGAAGGTCACAGAAAATTGTTTATTCGAGATTCGGAATAAAAATGTATTTAATCGGCCTGCGACATTATACGAGATTTTGTTGGTCAAAAAATCTGCTCCAAATGATCAGATCAAAAAACACTACCACAAAATGAGCTTGTTGACGCACCCTGATGCTGGTGGAGATGAAGAGTTTTTCAAGACCATTAATCGAGCATACCAAATACTGATGAATGATGGTGCGCGAGAAGCAATTTCGGGCTGGACGAGGCAGAGAAAGTCATGAAAGACGAAAACTGATACCTAAATTTTTTATATGAAAGTACAAACTTTTCATATTTTAAAACGTTCATGCATCAAGAGCTGTAAAATTTGTTTGATTTTTTTGTGAGTAAGTGGCACACTCTATTCTTTTTGAGAGGGGGGCATTGTGAGTGTCATAGGTATATAAAAAAGTCGTACTAAAAACCTTGGGTTTTAAGGTCAAAGATTTAGTTTAAATTTCTATTTAGTGCCTGTTTAATGACTGACACAATCTTGATAGGTGTCGACAAAGTGAAACAGACAAAGCTCGGGCTTCGAGCAATATTAACAATTGTGACATATCAGTATTTACTTAGTTAATTTACCACGGTGATAGAACCTACATTGGGTACGGAGAAAACTGAGGATAAAACGCATTCATTGACACCAAACCTACCTTCAGAGTTAATCACTCTATTGGATCTTCATTTATTTTAAATCATTCTCTTCTGCTTTTATCTACTTATTAATTAAACTTCAATCCTTGTATTTTGAAAGAAGTACCACGCTCAATTACTAAAGATAATAAATATTGCGCACGGGCGGCTGCTATACATAAGATTTTCGGATCCCCTGCTTTGTGATCAAAATTTTTTTAGGCTCTCGGCGCGAGTGCTGTTTTTTTGTTTCTTTTAAATCTGATACATGTAAATTAGAATAACCGTAAGGTTAAAGAGAGACAGAATAACTCATTTTTCCTCTGAAAAATAGAAATAACAAAGGTTTGGTCTCTGGTTTTTGCAAATTTTAAAATTAACGGCTTTAACACCTTCAGTTTTTGTCCATTGGACTACGTTCATGTATGTTACATCTCATCTTTAATCTTTTTCCTGAATTTTTTCTTGATTTTACTTCCTTAAAACTCCAGGAAGTTTTTTTTTATGAACAGTTTTCTCATAAATTAACTGTGCCTCTATTTTGATTCACGCTTTGTTGTGCGACATAAATCATGTACGCTTATTTACATCAATTTCTGTTTTCGATTATGTTTGAATTTTTGTTGTCTTAAGTATTTGTTTGTTGAATAAGATCAAGATATCTGTTTAATCATTATGAGCAGCCTTATATTTGATTTTAAAAAACGACTTTTTAAGCTCCACCTTATTTTTTTTAATTCTTATTTTGGTTTGAAAGAAAATCAAAATTTATGCAGCATCTAGTTTATTCTGTCATTTAAGTGAGAAGGCAGACTTTCATAAAATAGCACTAAATTTTAAATTCCGACAAAAACAAGTAATTGAAAAAGATTTATTCTAGCCTTTTTGGCTAGATTTTCAGTCTTTTTGGTACGCCGATCGTCAAAACGTTGATCAGATGGTTAATGCCATTCTACAGATACTTTTTTGAGCTGCTTTTGACACCTAAATATTGCATGCATCAATTGGTTTCAGTGAGTGACTTCAACGCATTTGACGGATGGTGTTTTTCATTTTTGGAAGTCTTGATTTCTGGTTAACCTTCATTTTAAATTCAACCTGTTTTCAGATATTTTATCAGTTTTTATCAATATTTTTTCAACCCTAAATACTTTTCTTGGGATATATTTTCTAGATCATCTGCGAATTGTATTTGCTGAATTCATTTAAAGCAAAACTAGTGGTCCTGGTTCAGTACCTTGCGGAACGCCATGATTTATCGTCCAGTCTAACGTGCTACACAGTCTAACGTGCTATAAATGCACGTATTTTTAAGTAATAGAGGGAACAGATACAGAATATACTGAACATCAAAGCGAATGGCCTATGGGGGTCCAGATTCAGCCGTTTTTTCTTCGACGTGGAAACTTTTAACCCAATTTCCAAGTAATGCCCGAAAAACTTCGTAGAAGCGTACAAGTATCATGAGTCGTTGAAGTGCCTGAAGTATGAGCAACGAATACTTGACGTCGAGACGAGTAACTTCGTTCCGCTCGTGTTTCCCTACACGGGGGCACAGGACCGTCTCCTCAATGTGCAAACAACTAGCTAGAAAAATTGATTCGTCTTTTTTTCAGCAATTTTGCTAGCTAGTTGTTTTATAGTGCACATTGAGGACGGTCCTGCGCCCCCGTGTAGGGAAACACGGGCGGAACGAAGTTAGTCGTCTCGACGTCAAATATTCGTTGCTCATACTTCAGGACTTGGTTGCAATAACGTAAATACGCACGAGAATATTTTTGCTCTTCTGCGCAGCGCTATCATATGCCTCAGAGGGTGCCGTGGTTATAGTGCCTTGTCTTTAAAATTATATACGATGCAGTGATTTTTATGTTTATATTTCTCATGAAGCTGCTCTGAAAGAACTATAGTGCCTTGTCCCTAAAATTATATACGATGCAGTGATGTCTCAGTGGGGGATCACTACTCATCCGTTGGATTGTCCTACGCGGCTTAAGAGCAACCCCCCTTTATTGTTTTAAAAATCTGAACATCAAAAGAAAAATAACGCGCCTTTGTTTTACGAAGTAAAAAAATCAATTTTTGACGCACGTTTTTCTATCTTGCAGTCAATTTTAGAAAATTTTGAAACCAATGATTCCTTTGGCCAGTGGTCTTTGCGTGACTTTTCCAGACTTTAGTTGTTCATTTTTTGGTCAAAATCTCGTTCTGGAATAAAATTCTTTCGTTATAGAGAATGCGAGCGTAGCTTAAAATTTACTGCTACGTGAATCTTTATTCGCAGTGTGAATAAATTTTCCTTCTTTGAGATCAATGTCTACTAAATTCTGTTGTCGGTTGTGCTCCGATGAAACGCTCACTGGAACTGAACTCGATCTCGCGCCGATTTTCTCGAATTGGTATTCATTGGAATCGCACCTATACCAAGTGCATATGAACAATTCATTCCCTTTTGAATGTGACGCATGTAATGCACAGTTCCAATCAAATTATAATTTACTGAGACATCGTCAAAGAGTGCATCTACTTAATCTGTGTGCTGAACCATTCCCTCAGTGTTTTGTAATCAAGCTATGTCCTGTTCCGTCTTGCAGTTACGAAAAAGAGCAATTCGGAAATTATGAAGAGCTCAAAGCGCATTTGCTCAATTTTCATGCAGAAACGTTTCGATGTAGCAAGAAGTTAAAAAATAACTCAGAAAACAAGTCTGTGAAACATTCGGGTGTAAGGAAAAGTTTTAACGAAGGAGCTAGATATATTTGCCCGCACAAGAAGTGTGGAGCTACATATTCGACCAGGAAATTATTCAACAATCATTTAAATGACCATGATATCTTCGAATCTGATAAATGCGATCGTTGTCAAAAACGAGCTTTAAGTGTCCAATCGTCCATCTGTTTGGGAAAACCTGAGAACAATGAATCTGAGGAGTCAAAATGTAGCTGTTTTGTGACCCATAAATTTCAATGCAGTATCGAACTATGTCGGAAAGTTTTTACTACTCAACATAATTTAAGAATGCATAGCCAGCAGTGTCATGCGGCCGAAGTTATTAAGTATTATTGTAAATTCTGCGAAAATCTTTTCAACTCGGAACGAAGTCTGTTCGAACATATCCAAGTGCACATAAATCCTAAATCATTCATATGCAATCTATGTGGAGAATATTTCAACCAGCAAACGGGATTGACACGTCACATTGCTACGGTTCACCAAGGAAGACGGTCGCATTTTTGCTGCGTTTGCGGCAAAAGTTTCTCACAAAGTGGTAATTTGGACACGCATTTGAGAAATATCCATAAACTGAAATGTGAAAAATGTTTTGGAGAATTCCAAGCGGAGACAAAACCCGAATTGGAAGAGCATGTTAGAAATTGCAATGGGCATGTGATTTACTTAATGGAAAATGACAATTGTGATCTTCAGCAGGAAGTTACTGTTTCGGGATCATAAATCAAACTCAGCATTTGAAAACTCAATCTTATCAGAATTATTTTGTAGTTTACAGAATCCTCTATTTCTAAATTTATTTTTGTTGGCGCAATTGTGTATTTAATAAGGACACCATCAGGAGTAAAACTATGATTATTTCAAAACCGTGCAACTACCTCGACTTCTCAAATTTGACCTGAGTCTTAAAAAAGTACGAAGCAAAAGAGGAAAGTTAATTTCATTATTTGATTAATGATTTCTTCGCAGAGGCATTAAGCTTGCGACCAAGGATTTAAAATTCCACTAAATTTTTAAAATTTTTTACATTCCTGGCTCCTTAGAGTAAGTTAGCTGATGCTTCAGAAATAACAATAGCTGACAAGATAAGGAATATACTTATGGTTTTGTTTAAATTGTCGTTGAATATTAATTGAGCTTTAATTGGAAGATTTTGGACCATTCAGGACGAAAATCGTAAAAGTGTTACAATTGTTGAAAACACGATATTGCGATGCAGCCCCTTTCTTTTCAATGCGTGATCTTAGAAATTTCGACAAATTTTTCTAATCATTTCAGTCAAATAATTCAACTACTGCCATAGATATCAGCCATTAGGTGACAGAAGGAAAACAATAATCAAGAGGGGAACTATATAAAAACGCTTGTTTGAAAAGCAGCAAAATAATTGGACCAAAATGCATCTTATAATTTGGTGCCAGAAAAGCATTTTAAATCAATTAATTGGAAAAAACTCTTTGAAGCCGCCGCTTGGATACTATCGAGATTAAATCAAAACGGGAAAAAAACGAATAATCAGAAATTGAAATGACAAGGTGGAGGCTGAAGTTTGTGCCAAAAACATCTCGAGATAATGTAAAAAAAACCTGATGAATTGATCTCAAAAGGAGTATGTAGCAGTTATATTAGCAAGCCAGCTATTTACTGACGATGCCAACAGGTCGACAGATGTTCGGGAGCATTGCCTCCGACGTTAGTGGCTGTTTTTTTTAAAGGAGCAGCCATCTATGGCAAATTTTAAAAGGCAAGTATTGCTAGCATCACGAACATTAGAAGCACGTCCTATCAGTATTAATTAGGTACCATGTGAAGTTGCAATACAATCAACCTTCTGTTGAAGAAAAATAAATGGGCCATTAAAATAGAAACCCACTAAAATGGGCCATTAAAATGTTTTCTTAGATAGAAAACATTTGAAGAATGTTTTCTATCTAAGAAATCTTAAATTTTAGAATTTGGAAGCATGTAGAATATTGATGATATTCTGGGCTCTCTATATCTATATCTATATCTATGTTTTGGATGAATTAATCATGCACTGGCATTCAATGAAATCCAAAATGAAGCAACCGAAACAAAAAGGTCAGTCAACTTTTCAGCTGTGCGGTCTTAGCGAAAAACATGAAAACCACAATTGATTGAACCGACTGATGCAACTTAATTCAGGTTCAGAAATCATCAAAATTGACCAGTAGAATATATCAAAACAAAACAAAATCGCAGGGATAAAAAGCCGTGCTCCTTTTAATCAAAGGTTGAAAGAGAGATGGCCGCTTAAAAATCTCTTGAAACCATAAAAATCTGAGCGACAATTTTGAAATAACACCTGAATAACATTTTTGTCTCGAATTTTGAATGCTTTTGAATTTTTCCGCAGATTGAATTTTCCATGTTTCTATACCCCATTGCTTTCTATTTTTGCCTAGAAACACTTCGCAATGAAAGTAACAGCACACGTTTCCTAGTTTGGAGCCTCAGGTTAAACGTAGGAGAGTAATCAATAGAAAATTCTCTGATTTTTAATGGCCGCAAAGTAATAGCTGAGGCTATTATTGGACTTCTCTTAGTTTTTTGCGACCCGAAGAGGAGTATTGGTTGTCTTACAGGTTTTTTTTACCTGAATAACTAAATTTCAGGCGGGGTTTTGACCTAAAAGTGAAAGTGAGCAAAACTGCCATCTGAACCAACTTTTTTTGAGCAAGAGAAGTTTTTTGTTCATGCGCTGCATTGAGTGAACGACCGTTTGTCTTTGAACAGAGTTTTGGAAAGATTGGCCCATATAGATAACAGTTTTTAGCCGTGTTTCCATCCATTTGGCCCCAATTTTTTAATGGTTACTTAGTTTTTTTAAGTAAAATTTGATCGATGCCCCATTAAAATGCAACCATCTGAAATCGATTCCTTAATGTTTTTGAGAGCCTAATAATGCGTTTCAAGCGCAAAATTGGCATATATTTCTCAATTTTTAGTCGATGTTAGGCATTTTTTCACTATTTTTTTTTTGATTTTTGGATCTTTGACTTTTTGAACCAAATTAGTAAATATGGCAGAATAGATTGAATTGGATGCCTCTTTTTGACGTGAGTTATTTTTGGTTTAGAAAATTGTTTACATACTAATCCTATTTTAGCGGGTTTTTGTCCAAGTCTTCTGTTTTTTTTTGTGTATGTTTTTTGAGTTTAATTGCCGTAAAACGTCTTTTGGTGCACCCTCAGTTTTTGGTTTTGTTTTGTTGCTAACTTAATTATTTTCAGCGATAAATATTTGAAATTCAGTGAAAATTTTTACAATTTTTTGAACATTTCTTTTCAAATTATGTTACTGTTTGGCAATTGAGCTGTTTTCGCTTCTTACTTAGACAGGCAGATAATTTTGTAAGTTTTTTAAACCTCGATTGTTTAATAACAAAAAAATTGGATTTCTACTTAGAGTTTCCAATTTATTTTGTTAATTAATTTAATTGCGAATTATTTTTTTGTTTATTTTTAATGTCTGTCTTCTCCAAATTTTAGCGAGTATCTTTCTAACATTCTCCCAAGAGCTGTTGGTTTATTGTCCTGCCTTTATTAAATTGAAAGTTATCAATATGAACTAATAATATTTTCCTTGGATTTTTTTTGTTTGCCATCAGTTTGATATATAAAATAATATGGTCTTGAGATTTCGCTAGCTTCACTTCTCAAAATTTTGAACTGCGCTGTTTGTCGGCGAATATTCTTATGGCTAGGTTTTGGTAACATACGATTTCATGCGTTTGAATATAGCTCTGTTTTTTATTCTGTTTCATGAATATTTCGATTTTGATTAATTTTTGGCTATTGTTTAATTTTAACTCGTTCTATCTGATTTAAGGGCAACTGCTGTGCAAATCTCATTTAGTTACCAATTGATTACTGTTTTAAGTTGTAAAATAGTGTTTTGATTGAGAGAAGAGAAGTCTTGGAATTGGATAAAATTTTGGCCTTTTTTGCAATATTCAAAGTTTTCAAAAAACTTTGGAGCATAGCATAGCTTGTTGATTGCTGCGAACGCAGTTTGATGTTTTCAATTGCGTATAAAAAATTGGAGTATTTTATAGGAGTATTGTAATTTATTATTTTTGATTTACTTGTAATTTTAATTTTTAATTTTATGACTTAATCTTTTTTTTGATGGTACTCATTTTTACTAGGTACCAGTTGAATTAAAAGAAAACACTTTCACGGAGAGTACTCTTCGAGTCGTTAACAGAATTCTTCATTTTTTTCGTCATGATTCTTGTTACGTCCATATGACGTCACGATCTCTTCAAATCTGCTTTCTGTTCATTCGCTCATGCAATTTTGACGGAATTGCGTGCTTGACGTTGATTTCCCTCTAAATGGAGAAAGTTTTCATCATTTGTGTGAGTACTTACCTTGCTCTCAAAAATGACTTTTTCGCTCGGAGTTCGAATTTTCTTTTATTTAATTCAAAGAGATAAGGTCATTTCAGCGCGTGTTCCTCTAATATAAGGATATTTGAGTGCAGCTGATAGAAGCAGCAAAAAGTTAATTGGTGTTTTTGGCAGTTCATACGCAAAGCAAAATTAATTGTTCAGTTTCCTTAAAAGAAGCGCAGAGTCTACAGAAGACAATTACAAACTTAAGGCTCGATTAGGTCGCCACTATGAATGAACATTACTTGGCAAATAGATGTCTTTGAACCTATTTTGCCAATTTTTGGTCCATACTTTCCACTTTGTGCAACTTCTCAATTTGAAAACTAGGGATTATCTACAAAGATAATTGTTACCAAATTTGGTTAATTGTTCTCCCAATTAATTTCAGGCTTTAGAAGTTTGCTAAAAATCGATATTTAGGCTAATTGAAACTGTTCTTACGCGGAAATTAGTTACTCTAACCTCCAATAAAATTGACAATTGACGAATATTAGTGACAAAGTTTCGTCACTAATTTCTTTGTGCGGATAGAAGTGACCGATTAATCCATTATTGAGGTATGTGAGCAAAATTATAGTAATTTACAAAACTTACTACCCTAATCGTTAAATTTACAAGTGCGAGTGTACATTTTTTCTATTTGCCAAGTAATGAAAGACGTAAGAGTCGGGATGTAATGAGAAGACTTTTAAGAAAATTATATAGAAAAACTAGTTAAAAAGGCTGCTACCAGCCACCAAAGGGGTCAAAGATGAAAGAGTGTAAAATAACAAACGATGTATTTGAGAAATTAAATTTACCCGCGCCCATTGGCACCCCTCCCCCATTGGCAGCTCATAAAGGTTGTAAGAGTGGCGCTAATTGGCAAAATGGCCGTTTTTCGTAAATCATTTTAAACCACTTGGCAGATCACGGCAGCAAATAAATGTGAGTTCTCAGCTTCGTTTTCCTAAGAAGTCAAGTCTTGCCATTTCACTCAACTCTGACATCACGTATTCGTTGGGGGGGGGTAACTTTTAAAAAGTTCTCCTATTGCACTCTTGTGCATAATTTCACCAACCTAGACAAATGTTCTTTTCATTCTCACAAAAAAGTACGGAGTACGGAGAGGGCATTCAACCGGGGGTGGACTGTTCTATGCATCTTATTTTCAACTCTTAGATTAGGCTGATTTTCTCACAACTGTAATGGTAAATTGTTACGTGTTTGATATCGAAACAGCATTTTCATTTGCCGATTGAGGACTTAAAGGCTCTAAAATTGTTTCATAGTTTATTATTATTAACTTTTATTTGTGCCAAATTTCGAACGTTTTCACGTTTTAACGTTACAATGTTCGCTGCACTTTTTAACGATCTTTGGTATAGATAAATTGACCTTGAAACCAGCGCGACAATAACTACAGAATTTGATTTTTTTTCCTTGCGTGGTATAATGTAATCAATCAAACTCAACCATTTTCAATCGAATCACCTTCAATTTAGGGCAAAAGTTTTGCTTTGGTTTTCAATCAGCGAACGGGATTGACACGTCACATTGGTACGGTTCACCAAGGAAGACGGTCGCATTTTTGCTGCATTTGCGGCAAAAGTTTCTCACAAAGTGGTAATTTGGACACGCATTTGAGAAATATCCATAAACTGAAATGTGAAAAATGTTTTGGAGAATTCCAAGCGGAGACGAAACTTGAATTGGAAGAGCATGTTAGAAATTGCAATGGGCATGTGATTTACTTAATGGAAAATGACAATTGTGATCTTCAGCAGGAAGTTACTGTTTTGGGATCATAAATCAAACTCAGCATTTGAAAACTCAAAAATTGCTTATCAGAATTATTTTGTAGTTTACAGAATCCTCTATTTCTAAATTTATTTTTGTTGGCGCAATTGTGTATTTAATAAGGACACCATCAGGAGTAAAACTATGATTATTTCAAAACCGTGCAACTACCTCGACTTCACAAATTTGACCTGAGTCTTAAAAAAGTACGAAGCAAAAGAGGAAAGTTAATTTCATTATTTGATTATCGATTTCTTCGCAGAGGCATTAAGCTTGCGACCAAGGATTTAAAATTCCACTAAATTTTTAAAATTTTTTACATTCCTGGCTCCTTAGAGTAAGTTAGCTGATGCTTCAGAAATAACAATAGCTGACGCTATTTTAGTGGGTTTTTGTCCAAGTCTTCTGTTTTTTTTTGTGTTTGTTTTTTGAGTTTAATTGCCGTAAAACGTCTTTTGGTGCACCCTCAGTTTTTGGTTTTGTTTTGTTGCTAACTGAATTATTTTTAGCGATAAATATTTGAAATTCAGTGAAAATTTTTACAATTTTTTGAACATTTCTTTTCAAATTATGTTACTGTTTGGCAATTGAGCTGTTTTCGCTTCTTATTTAGACAGGCAGATAATTTTGTAAGTTTTTTAAACCCCGATTGTTTAATAACAAAAAATTGGATTTTTACTTAGAGTTTCCAATTTATTTTGTTAATTTATTTAATTGCGAATTATTTTTTTGTTTATTTTTAATGTCTGTCTTCTCCAAATTTTAGCGAGTATCTTTCTAACATTCTCCCAAGAGCTGTTGGTTTATTGTCCTGCCTTTATTAAATTGAAAGTTATCAATATGAACTAATAATATTTTCCTTGGATTTTTTTTGTTCGCCATCAGTTTGATATATAAAATAATTTGGTCTTGAGATTTCGCTAACTTCACTTCTCAAAATTTTGAACTGCGCTGTTTGTCGGCGAATATTCTTATGGCTAGGTTTTGGTAACATACGTTTTCATGCGTTTGAATATAGCTCTGTCTTTTATTCTGTTTCATGAATATTTCGATTTTGATTAATTTTTGGCCATTGTTTAATTTTAACTCGTTCTATCTGATTTAAGGGCAACTGATGTGCAAAGCTCATTTAGTTACCAATTGATTACTGTTTTAAGTTGTAAAATAGTATTTTGATTGAGAGAAGAGAAGTCTTGGAATTGGATAAAATTTTGGCCTTTTTTTGCAATATTCAAAGTTTTCAAAAAATTTTGGAGCATAGCATAGCTTGTTTATTGCAGCGAACGCAGTTTGATGTTTTCAATTGCGTATAAAAAATTGGAGTATTTTATAGGAGTATTGTAATTTATTATATTTGATTTACTTGTAAATTTTAATTTTATGACTTAATCTTTTTCTTGATGGTACTCATTTTTATTAGATACCAGTTGAATTAAAAGAAAACACTTTCACGGAGAGTACTCTTCAAGTCGTTAACAGAATTCTTCATTTTTTTCGTCATGATTCTTGTTACGTTCTGCTTTCTGTTCATTCGCTCATGCAATTTTGACAGAATTGCGTGCTTGACGTTGATTTCCCTCTAAATGGAGAAAGTTTTCATCATTTGTGTGAGTAGTTTTTTTGTGACACATGACTTACCTTGCTCTCAAAAATGACTTTCTCGTTCGGAAATCGAATTTTCTTTTATTTAATTCAAAGAGATATGGTCATTTCAGCGCGTGTTCCTCTAATATAAGGATTTTTGAGTGCAGCTGATAGAAGCAGCAAAAAGTTAAACAGATTCTTTATCGAAATGTAACATCTCAGCATTAAAAAATTTAATTTCAGGGATGTTAAATTTATATTTTTGAGAGTGCAGATCTAAGAAGCTATTACGTTTGAAAAAGGGCGACGTATTCCAAGGGAATTGGTGTTTTTGGCAGTTCATACGCAAAGCAAAATTAATTGTTCAGTTTCCTTAAAAGAAGCGTAGAGTCTACAGAAGACAATTACAAACTTAAGGCTTGATTAGGTCGCCACTATGAATGAACTTAAGCTGGGTAAATTTTCTCCGCCCAAGCATTACTTGGCAAATAGATGTCTTTGAACCTATTTTGCCAATTTTTGGTCCATACTTTCCACTTTGTGCAACTTCTCAATTTGAAAACTAGGGATTATCTACAAAGATAATTGTTACCAAATTTGGTTAATTGTTCTCCCAATTAATTTCAGGCTTTAGAAGTTTGCTAAAAATCGATATTTAGGCTAATTGAAACTGTTCTTACGCGGAAATTAGTTACTCTAACCTCCAATAAAATTGACAAATGACAAATATTAGTGACAAAGTTTCGTCACTAATTTCTTTGTGCGTATAGAAGTGACCGATTAATCCATTATTGAGGTATGTGAGCAAAATTATAGTAATTTACAAAACTTACTACCCTAGTCGTTAAATTTACAAGTGCGAGTGTACATTTTTTTCTATTTGCCAAGTAATGAAAGACATAGGAGTCGGGATGTAATGAGAAGACTTTTAAGAAAATTATATAGAAAAACTAGTTAAAAAGGCACCCATTGGCACCCCTCCCCCATTGGCAGCTCATAAAGGTTGTAAGAGTGGCGCTAATTGGCAAAACGGCCGTTTTTCGTAAATCACTTTAAACCACTTGGCAGATCACGGCAGCAAATAAATGTGAGTTCTCAGCTTCGTTTTCCTAAGAAGTCAAGTCTTGCCATTTCACTCAACTCTGACATCACGTATTCGTTGGGGGGGTAACTTTTAAAAAGTTCTCCTATTGCACTCTTGTGCATAATTTCACCAACCTAGACAAATGTTCTTTTCATTCTCACAAAAATGTACGGAGTACGGAGAGGGCATTCAACCGGGGGGGACTGTTCTATGCATCTTATTTTCAACTCTTAGTTTAGGCTGATTTTCTCACAACTGTAATGGTAAATTGTTACGTGTTTGATATCGAAACAGCATTTTCATTTGCCGATTGAGGACTTAAAGGCTCTAAAATTGTTTCATAGTTTATTATTATTAACTTTTATTTGTGCCAAATTTCGAACGTTTTCACGTTTTAACTTTACAATGTTCGCTGCACTTTTTAACGATCTTTGGTATAGATAAATTGACCTTGAAACCAGCGCGACAATAACTACAGAATTTGATTTTTTTTCCTTGCGTGGTATAATGTAATCAATCAAACTCAACCATTTTCAATCGAATCACCTTCAATTTAGGGCAAAAGTTTTGCTTTGGTTTTCAATCAGCGAACGGGATTGACACGTCACATTGGTACGGTTCACCAAGGAAGACGGTCGCATTTTTGCTGCATTTGCGGCAAAAATTTCTCACAAAGTGGTAATTTGGACAAGCATTTGAGAAATATCCATTAACTGAAATGTGAAAAATGTTTTGGAGAATTCCAAGCGGAGACAAAACTCGAATTGGAAGAGCATGTTAGAAATTGCAATGGGCATGTGATTTACTTAATGGAAAATGACAATTGTGATCTTCAGCAGGAAGTTACTGTTTCGGGATCATAAATCAAACTCAGCATTTGAAAACTCAATAGTTGCTTATCAGAATTATTTTGTAGTTTACAGAATCCTCTATTTCTTTTTTGTTGGCGCAATTGTGTATTTAATAAGGACACCATCAGGAGTAAAACTATGATTATTTCAAAACCGTGCAACTACCTCAACTTCACAAATTTGACCTGAGTCTTAAAAAAGTACGAAGCAAAAGAGGAAAGTTAATTTCATTATTTAATTAATGATTTCTTCGCAGAGGCATTAAGCTTGCGACCAAGGATTTAAAATTCCAATAAATTTTTAAAATTTTTTACATTCCTGGCTCCTTAGAGTAAGTTAGCTGATGCTTCAGAAATAACAATAGCTGACAAGATAAGGAATATACTTATGGTTTTGTTTAAATTGTCGTTGAATATTAATTGAGCTTTAATTGGAAGATTTTGGACCATTCAGGACGAAAATCGTAAAAGTGTTACAATTGTTGAAAACACGATATTGCGATGCAGCCCCTTTCTTTTCAATGCGTGATCTTAGAAATTTCAACAAATTTTTCTAATCATTTCTGTCAAATAAATCAAATACTGCCATAGATATCAGCCATTAGGTGACAGAAGGAAAACAATAATCAAGATGGGAACTATATAAAAACGCTTGTTTGAAAAGCAGCAAAATAATTGGACCAAAATGCATCTTATAATTTGGTGCCGGAAAAGCATTTTAAATCAATTAATTGGAAAAAACTCTTTGAAGCCGCCGCATGGATACTATCGAGATTAAATCAAAACGGGAAAAAAATGAATAATCAGAAATTGAAATGACAAGGTGGAGGCTGAAGTTTGTGCCAAAAACATCTCGAGATAATGTTAAAAAAAACTGATGAGTTGATCTCAAAAGGAGTATGTAGCAGTTATATAAGCAAGCCAGCTATTTACTGACGATGCCAACAGGTCGACAGATGTTCGAGAGCATTCCCTCCGACGTTAGTGGCTGTTTTTTTTAAAGGAGCAGCCATCTATGGCAAATTTTAAAAGGCAAGTATCGCTAGCATCACGAACATTAGAAGCACGTCCTATCAGTATTAATTAGGTACCATATGGTGAAGTTGCAATACAATCAACCTTCTGTTGAAGAAAAATAAATGGGCCACTAAAATAGAAAACCATTAAAATGGGCCATTAAATGGGCCATTAAAATGTTTTCTTGGAAAGAAAACATTTGAAGAATGTTTTCTATCTAAGAAATCCTAAATTTTAGAATTTGGAAGCATGCAGAATAATGATGATATTCTGGGCTCTCTATATCTATATCTATATCTATGTTTTGGATAAATTAATCATGCACTGGCACTCAATGAAATCCAAAATGAAGCAACCGAAACAAAAAGGTCAGTCAACTTTTCAGTTGTGCGGTCTTAGCGAAAAACATGAAAACCACAATTGATTGAACCGACTGATGCAACTTAATTCAGGTTCAGAAATCATCAAAATTGACCAGTAGAATATATCAAAACAAAACAAAATCTCAGGGATAAAAAGCCGTGCTCCTTTTAATCAAAGGTTGAAAGAGAGATGGCCGCTTAAAAATCTCTTGAAACCATAAAAATCTGAGCGACAATTTTGAAATAACACCTGAATAACATTTTTGTCTCGAATTTTGAATGCTTTTGAATTTTTCCGCAGATTGAATTTTCCATGTTTCTATACCCCATTGCTTTCTATTTTTGCCTAGAAACACTTCGCAATGAAAATAACAGCACACGTTTCCTAGTTTGGAGCCTCAGGTTAAACGTAGGAGAGTAATCAATAGAAAATTCTCTGATTTTTAATGGCCGCAAAGTAATAGCTGAGGCTATTATTGGACTTCTCTTAGTTTTTTGCGACCCGAAGAGGAGTATTGGTTGTCTTACAGGTTTTTTTTACCTGAATAACTAAATTTCAGGCGGGGTTTTGACCTAAAAGTGAAAGTGAGCAAAACTGCCATCTGAACCAACTTTTTTTGAGCAAGAGAAGTTTTTTGTTCATGCGCTGCATTGAGTGAACGACCGTTTGTCTTTGAACAGAGTTTTGGAAAGATTGGCCCATATAGATAACAGTTTTTAGCCGTGTTTCCATCCATTTGGCCCCAATTTTTTAATGGTTACTTAGTTTTTTTAAGTAAAATTTGATCGATGCCCCATTAAAATGCAACCATCTGAAATTGATTCCTTAATGTTTTTGAGAGCCTAATAATGCGTTTCAAGCGCACAATTGGCATATATTTCTCAATTTTTAGTCGATTTTAGGCAGTTTTTCACTATTTTTTTTAAATTTTTGGATCTTTGACTTTTTGAACCAAATAAGTAAATATGGCAGAATAGATTGAATTGGATGCCTCTTTTTGACGTGAGTTATTTTTGGTTTAGAAAATTGTTTATATACTAATCCTATTTAAGCGGGCTTTTGTCCAAGTCTTCTGTTTTTTTGTGATGTTTTTTGAGTTTAATTGCCGTAAAATGTCTTTTGGTGCACCCTCAGTTTTTGGTTTTGTTTTGTTGCTAACTGAATTATTTTCGGCGATAAATATTTGAAATTCAGTAAAAATTTTTACAATTTTTTGAATATTTCTTTTCAAATTATGTTACTGTTTGGCAATTGAGCTGCTTCTGCTTCTTACTTAGACAGGCACATAATTTTGTAAGTTTTTTAAACCTCGATTGTTTAATAACAAAAAAATTGGATTTTTACTTAGAGTTTCCAATTTATTTTGTTAATTGATTTAATTGCGAATTATTTTTTTGTTTAATTTAATGTCTGTCTTCTCCAAATTTTAGCGAGTATCTTTCTAACATTCTTCCAAGAGCTGTTGGTTTATTGTCCTGCCTTTATTAAATTGAAAGTTATCAATATGAACTAATAATATTTTCCTTGGATTTTTTTTTGTTTGCCATCAGTTTGATATATAAAATAATATGGTCTTGAGATTTCGCTAGCTTCACTTCTCAAAATTTTGAACTGCGCTGTTTGTCGGCGAATATTCTTATGGCTAGGTTTTGGTAACATACGATTTCATGCGTTTGAATATAGCTCTGTTTTTTATTGTTTCATGAATATTTCGATTTTGATTAATTTTTGGCTATTGTTTAATTTTAACTCGTTCTATCTGATTTAAGGGCAACTGCTGTGCAAATCTCATTTAGTTACCAATTGATTACTGTTTTAAGTTGTAAAATAGTGTTTTGATTGAGAGAAGAGAAGTCTTGGAATTGGATAAAATTTTGGCCTTTTTTGCAATATTCAAAGTTTTCAAAAAACTTTGGAGCATAGCATAGCTTGTTGATTGCTGCGAACGCAGTTTGATGTTTTCAATTGCGTATAAAAAATTGGAGTATTTTATAGGAGTATTGTAATTTATTATTTTTGATTTACTTGTAATTTTAATTTTTAATTTTATGACTTAATCTTTTTTTTGATGGTACTCATTTTTACTAGGTACCAGTTGAATTAAAAGAAAACACTTTCACGGAGAGTACTCTTCGAGTCGTTAACAGAATTCTTCATTTTTTTCGTCATGATTCTTGTTACGTCCATATGACGTCACGATCTCTTCAAATCTGCTTTCTGTTCATTCGCTCATGCAATTTTGACAGAATTGCGTGCTTGACGTTGATTTCCCTCTAAATGGAGAAAGTTTTCATCATTTGTGTGAGTAGTTTTTTTGTGACACATGACTTACTTTGATCTCAAAAATGACTTTCTCGCTCGGAAATCGAATTTTCTTTTATTTAATTCAAAGAGATAAGGTCATTTCAGCGCGTGTTCCTCTAATATAAGGATATTTGAGTGCAGCTGATAGAAGCAGCAAAAAGTTAAACAGATTCTTTATCGAAATATTACATCTCAGCATTAAAAAATTTTATTTCAGGTATGTTAAATTTACTATATTTTTGAGAGTGCAGATCTAAGAAGCTATTACGTTTGAAAAAGGGCGACGTATTCCAAGGGAATTGGTATTTTTGGCAGTTCATACGCAAAGCAAAATTAATTGTTCAGTTTCCTTAAAAGAAGCGCAGAGTCTACAGAAGACAATTACAAACTTAAGGCTCGATTAAATAGGTCGCCACGATGAATGAACATAAGCTGGGTAAATTTTATCCGCCCAAGCATTACTTGGCAAATAGTTGTCTTTGAACCTATTTTGCCAATCTTTGATCCATACTTTCCACTTTGTGCAACTTCTCAATTTGAAAACTAGGGTTTTCTACAAAGATAATTGTTACCAAACTTGGCTAATTGTTCTCCCAATTAATGTAATTAATTTTCAGGCTTTAGAAGTTCGCTAAAAATCGATATTTAGGCTAATTGAAATTGTTCTTACGCGGAAATTAGTTACTATAACCTCCCATAAAATTGACAGTTGACGAATATTAGTGACAAAGTTTCGTCACTAATTTCTTTGTGCGGATAGAAGTGACCAATTAATGTAGGTGAGCAAAATGTTAGTAATTTACTACAAAACTTACAACCCTAGTCGTGAAATTTACTACAAGTGCGAGTGTACATTTTTTTCTATTTGCCAAGTAATGAAAGACGTAAGAGTCGGGATGTAATGAGACTTTTAAGAAAATTATATAGAAAAACTAGTTAAAAAAGCTGCACCCATCCACCAAGGGGGTCATAAGATGAAAGAGTGTAAAATAACAAACGATGTATTTGAGAAATTAAATTTACCCTCGCCCATTGGCACCCCCTCCCCCATTGGCAGATCACAAAGGTTGTAAGAGTGGCGCTAATTGGCAAAATGGCCGCTTTTCGTAAATCATTTTAAACCACTTGGCAGATCATGGCAGCAAATAAATGTGAGCTTTGAGCTTCGTTTTCCTAAGAAGTCAAATCTTCCCATTTCACTCAACTCTTACATCACGTATTCGTTGAGGGTGGGGGTAACTTTTAAAAAGTTCTCCCATTGCAGGCCTCACCTTATATCACAATTTTGTTCATGGGGTGTAGTTCTTACCAGTCCTCCCAATGCAGCCCCACTCCTACCAATGCATAATTTCACCAACCTAGACAAATGTTCTTTTCATTCTCACAAAAATGTACGGAGTACGGAGAGGGTATTCAACCGGGGGGGGGGGGGGGTGAGAATAGGTTGATTTTCTCACAACTGTAATGGTAAATTGTTACGTGTTTGATATCGAAACAGCATTTTCATTTGCCGATTGAGGACTTAAAGGCTCTAAAATTGTTTCATAGTTTATTATTATTAACTTTTATTTGTGCCAAATTTCGAATGTTTTCACGTTTTAACGTTACAATGTTCGCTGCACTTTTTAACGATCTTTTGGTATAGATAAATTGACCGTGAAACCAGCGCGACAATAACTACAGAATTTGATTTTTTTCCTTGCGCGGTATAATGTAATCAATCAAACTCAACCATTTTCAATCGAATCACCTTCAATTTAGGGCAAAAGTTTTGCTTTGGTAAACATCTGTTTAAAACATTACTGCACTGTCTTACGTTTGTTGTGAAGTATTTTCTTAGCAGAAAAGCAGCTTTGTGGAATGGTTTTATTTCAGCATTTCTGCATATACAAAAACAAATTAGCCGCTCGATCAAATCAACATTGTTCATTTTGCTGTCATTTGAGTTGATTCAATAAAATTTCTTTTCTACAAATTAGCTTAACTTTCTTGTTCTAAAAAATGTATTGTTTTGGTTGTTTTTGTGCGGCAGTAAATATTGAAATTGAATTTAGTCAAATTATCAATATTGTCAGTTTTTTTGCATTTGAACAAGCTTTGTTTATTGGCGCAAAATGGTGAATGCTTTCGAAGCGTTTGTGTTTGCTCAACGAAGCCTTAAGTAAAGTCTAACAAGCAATCAAAGAATATTGTGACCGTGCGTTTTTTGAACAAAGCATAAAACCAATTTGAGCATAAAAAGCTGACATTATAACAATATCTCAAATTTGACGCAACGTGAGCACAGATAAAGAGATGATGGGCAGTGGAGAAGGAGCGACAGAGAAAAAGGAGCATTCAAATATCTTTGAAGCCCAGTCCAAGGTTGGCTTTTACCAGTTGGATTTTGTCTCTAAAGTTGTAATAAATAAAGCAAAAAATTTTGAGAAATTAGTGGTCTTTTAGATAGTTTAATTGCTCTCGAACGAAGTTCGTAGCAGACATTGTAAACGTGTTGGTCTTTTTATGCAATATTTTTGCGCTTTGCTTCTAGAACATTCTTTGACTTCTCAAGTGACTTTTTCACGCTTTTGTTCTTCAGTTTTGAGTGATCTTTCACTTGCTCTCATTTCGAAGTAAAGCTTGTTGCTAAAATAAAATCGAATCCGGGCGTGGCCAACAATTTTTGCACCCATAAAGAAAAATTTGTCTAGGCTGAAGCCCCTGAATTAAAATGCCTCGCCTGTCGTTCGAGAGCAATTCTTCCGACATTTTCTCACAACTGTAATGGTAAATTGTTACGTGTTTGATATCGAAACAGCATTTTCATTTGCCGATTGAGGACTTAAAGGCTCTAAAATTGTTTCATAGTTTATTATTATTAACTTTTATTTGTGCCAAATTAAAGTCTAACATTAGTTGGTTTATCTTTTTTATTGCGGCGATAGCGTTGCGTTAAATATTTCTAGTGAACCTCAGTTTGTTCAGGGGATTTTTTGTATTGGAAAATTTACAACAGGTCGGATTTCAAATTGAAATCGGTCCCCGCCCCAAACACTTCGAAGCTCAAAAAATGCTAGCCCTAAATTGGTGGCAAATTGAGATCAGAAATTGGGCAGAATACTGATAAGAAAAAGTATACCGCAGAGAGCTTAATTCCTGCTTTGCAAATTTAATCTATCGTTTTAGGCAGTTCTACCTTAATTGCATGGCACCCAATCGCTTTCTTTTGTAGATAAGACTTCCTCGTGAGAATGCGGAGTTGTCTTAACGAGGAATAAGCAATTACGTACATCGTCAATAAAGCATAATTGTGGAGGTATAAATATGGGTATGGGTTTTGGCGCCACTACAGATATTGAGAAACAAAAAAAAACCCTGCTGTCAAAATTTGAGTAAAAAAACATCAGAAATTGTTCGATTCTTTTTCTTCCGTTTTCTAGATGTCTATTCAATTGCTATTTTTTCAATTGCTGCGAAACTTGAAATTCCATGTTTGAGTTGTTGCTATTGTTTTATATCAACAGTTGTGTTTAGTGTTTGTCTATGACCTTGAAATAAATCACATTAGTTCGTTTTTCAATTTTTCAGATATACGGAAAAACCATCCAGTTATGCCCTTCAAGTTTTGTATTGAATTTTGTGTTCAGTGGAAATACGTAAACTTGATTTTATTTCCACCTAATCTGACTATTAGCGCTGATACGTTTTGTTATCCAAGTGTGGGTCTGTCGATACTTTTTTTGTTGAACGGAATTACATATCACGCCCTTATTCTAATTAAGCACAAAGTTCTTTTTAGCGCGATTTTATGTTCATAGCAATTAAGTTGAGCGTAACTTTATTCAGTTTAGTGCTTCGTATATTGCTTCATTGATAATAATTTTGAATAAAGAAAACTAGAGTTTATGCTTTTGAAATTGAAATCAAGGTGGACGTAGGGCTAGAACTATTAAAAAGTCGTTACATTTGGCGTCGCGACCCGGCAACATTATTTAGTTCCTATTAAACCTTGAATATTTACTTTTTGTTGTTACGTTGAGTTGTGTTTCAATTTGATTCAAGTTAAATTCCAAGTTCTCAGGAGCAAATAATGATGATCGATCTTTCGAAGATCAGGAAACATTTAGTTGATAGAGACAAAACAAGATGGGACAAATCTGCCTCAATTTCATCATTGAAAGAATAACATGGCACAATCAACACAAAGTTGCAGAAACACAGAGTGGACATCAAGGAGTGATAAAATGAGGCGAAAACACGATTTGACAAATTGTGTCAATAAAACACGAGTTGTCTAATTTTTTTTAAGAAACTCTCAATACCACAATAAATTTACTGGGAAAATTTCCGAAATCAAAATGGGAAGAATTCGAGACAGTATCTGGGAAATTTGGCCGTCAACATTTTAAAGTACTTAAACAAAGCGGAGTCAATTAAAAGATTCGGCAATTCATTCGGTTGCTGTATTCTAAGCATCGCTAACAAGTAGCTAGCCACAAAGCAGAAATTCCAATGCTTAAGTTTGACTTAATTGTCATTTGCGAGAACAGGCGATCGTAAAAGTAGAGTCAAACAAGAAGCCGAAAAGTAGCAGACCCTCCGAGAGGATTACGACAAAAGAGTAGACAAAAACCTAGATTTGCTAAGAACCGAAGCAGCGCAGAGAAGTCCGTCTCAAAACGAAAGTCAGGAAATTGCAAACAAAATTGTGCCTTCTTTTGAGCTTTCTCTCAATTATGCAGAGAAATCAAAAGCAAAACAGGCGGTTTTAATTGTTTCCTTCAAAGACGAACGGACCAGAGGATAGCAACCCGTCCATAAAAGTTTTCAACGAAAACCCCCACCTATTTTAAGATGGGAAATAAACTCCCACGGAAATAAAAAAAACACTGAAATAAACCGCCACTTGACTATTAAAGAGCTGCGCATTAAGCCATGCTTGCCGGATGATGGTAATGCTCTATCACAACCGAGTAAATTGTCGGGACCAAAAATAATCAATTATTAAATGGGGTTAATTTCCGAAGGGCTTTATTTCCTATTTAAAATTAGGTGTTTTTCCGTGTGGTATCTGTCACAATCTACGAATGTTCCGAACTGGCGAGTTCTAACGTAGCTTCTACGTATTTGTTGATACCATGACTCCAACAGAGACTTGGTAATTAAAGGCCTTTTTTCAGACCAAGTTCATTTTTTAGCGTAATTCCTTTAAGTTCAAGCAACTTTTGCAAAAAGGTCAATTTAATTGTAGCCTATGTCTACCCTACTGCAATGTTTATCCGCAAAGATCTGGTTTGGAATGTTTCTTTTACTTTTAAAATGTTTGACTCTACCACTCATGTTTATGTAAAAAAGGTTATTTTAACACTCAAACTGGTTTAATTGTCACAACAGTCTAACGTGTGTACAATTCTCACCCCAACTGCCTGTTTGCTGGATGACTAATAGAATGAGTTCGATAAAAATGAGTCATGAACAGACTTATCTCTTCCTACTTTTAGTTTGGCTCAATCGTTTTTATTTTTTTTTTTCGGGTGATCAGTGGAGGACAGATTTTTTTAGTCCACCTAAAGTTTCCATATCTAAATTTGGTTGAGCACGGTCATTTCAAAAAGTTCTCTTGTTGCGGCGCAACTCTAATTTAATTTTGTCCCCCTCTGGACAAATTAGCCCCCGCCGCACTTTAAACCATTTTAGTCCTCTGGACATACATCATCATACCTAATCGCCTCTCCACCCAGTTTTAAAATAAATTGTGAGGAACTTTGGGAGGACATTGAACCCGGGCTATCAACTAGCGTTGTAGAGAGAAGTTCAGATATAAACCAGTAAAATAATCGGAGTCAAAATCCAAGTATTGGTAGGCTAATATGGAGAGAGTGAAACGACTGAGTGACTTGATCACTGATAAAAGAGCCATCACTGCAAGTGGAAGATGCCGAACACTTCCGCCCGGTTCTCAGGAAGTAGTTGCAGGAGTTGGAGGAGACTGCACGTTAGCATCAGGGACCTATTCTGTTTCACAAATTTATAGAAGACAAAAAGGGCAATTTTTAAATGCGTTCAAAATCAAGTAAAAAAAACGAAAATCACAGTTTTTTTCAGATGCACAAAATTTCTCAACACGATAAGTTCAAACAAAGATTGGAACCAGAGTAAACATAAATTTTAAGAGCGTTATTATTTTAATCTTTTGCACGATTTAGTCTTTTGTTTCAGAAATTCCAAACTTCGACTTTCAGTGCCAGCAAGGTATATGTTCCACCGTTATTTGTAGCCATTCTACCACTGTACCCTAAAAGATATTGCTGAACAAGAGATAAAATGAACTAACGAGGTTTTCATCCCTTTTACTGAGTTACTTTTGACCAAAACCCGAACCTTTTTCATTGCTGAGCACCCTTCATTACGTAACCACCTTTATAGGTTTTTTTGTTTTTATAGCATAATACTGTATTACAATAGCGCGCGATGTGTGTGAAAGTTATTTGATAAGCACACACACTTAAGGGAAAAAAATATTAATCATGATATCAGTTTAGGAATACCAAATTACAAGTCAAAAATAATGAAACAGAACAGTTGTTACAGTTGTCAATATCGTCAGCGGATATCCAGGCACCACTTTACAAGTAGACGACTATATCTTCATCAGTAAAGTGACCATACAAAAACGACTCATTTGCCAATCAGTCAAGAACTCAAACTCCTCATCAACTGTCAAAACCTTCATCAGCATTCCTTTAGATTGGAACGAATACGAAGTGCAAGTTTTGAAAAGTTCAGTTCCGATTGTAAGCTCTACAGATGACTTACGTCTCGATGACAGACATGACTGGACACGACCTTTGAACTCGGATTTTGTGCCATTGCAAAGCGAAGAGGCTATAAAGGGACCCTGTTTCTTTTTACCCTGTAAACAAAATTAATGATATCTAGAGCCTATGTGAACAAAAACAGACTAATGCAAGGTTTTATTTACATATTATGATTTGTGTAGCTAATAAGAAGCGTGACTAGTTTAAGTTTTTCGAGATTTCCAGTCCTACCATCCAGCTTAGTGGGTGCGTGTTATTTTGACCCCTAAACGGACTTGCTTAGCACACAAACATTTACTATGTAACGGCACGTCTTAAATATCTGGGGGAGGGGGGGGGGGGGGGTGGAGGGTAACGGAAAAATCCACGTTTTCATATTATAGCATATTTAAGTATGTAAAAGTAACAATAGTAGATAACAATGTTCTGGGGTTAAGAGAAACGGTTCCTCTTCAAGTTTATTGAACGCGTTTACGACAACGATATGGCTTCTAAAATTGCACTACGTGGTTTAGCCGGCAGGGATTACATAATTCCGATCAACTCTAAAGGAAATTTCCTTTTATTGCGTCATCCAAAACCAATTTCGCTCAAGAACGCGGTCGCCATGTTTTCTCTTCCGCTTCATTTTTCGATTCATTTACCACAAAGCAAGGCACCCGCTTCGCCTCAAATGCAGCTTAAAAACCAGAAGTCGGCTTATAGCTTCAAAATAGTCAATTATTTTTCCGGTGAGAAGGCTGAAAGCTACGAAGATAGTGGTGCTTCAGACATTTTACAGGAATCGCATCTGTTTTCTTATGGTAAAGTGAGAATTTTTAGGTGGCATAGCTCTGTGGCAAGTAAATGAACAAAAATAAAAGCAGTCCTTCTCGACAAAGTTTTAGATCAATCAATAGATGCAGTCGCGTAAGAAAAAAAATAACGTCATGAAAAAGGTCACGCCAAAAATTTACATCAGTAGCTTACAAAAATTATGACTGCTTAAAGCAAAACTGAACCATTGAAAAGTTGAAACTGCTTTATTGTTTGAGAATGGAAAATACTCTATTTCAAATTCTTTGATTGAAGGTCTGTTAAAGCCCCTTCGAGAAATGAATACTTCAAGGTAAATGTTACTGGCAACAATAAATCTCATTTCATAGAATTCTCTACGGAGTCAAAGAATTGGAACTCGCGTCAAAAATCTTTTCACAGCTTGCTTAAGAAAAAAATGCCTGTCTTAAAATTTTTAACATTTCGTATCATCCTCAGTTTTCCCGATAAGATTCCCGTAAGTTTTGGGGAAAATCCTGCCAGGAATTTTTTGTTCACCGTGTTTCCTGCCTGAAATCTTGAAGTTCCCGGTTTTCCTGCCGGGAAATGTGTGATCATGCTCTATCTTACTCTCCTTGACGGGATCCGATTAAGATTTCCGGGATTCAGTGCATTGGGTAAAAGTTAACACAGAGGTAAACCCGTATTTTTGCTCCCAACAGGCTGAGTATTACTACAGAAGCCAGCTTTGACCAGATGAACTCAGGTTGATTACATAGTAATTCCAGCTGGCGCAGACCAAAATTTGCTAACTAAAAATGTGTGAACGAGACTGAAGCGTTTTTACAGGTTTACTAGTCGCTATTATTATAAGGCAGTGTTTTAGGGACCGGTTGTGCTGCTGGAACTCCTGTTTCTAATCAGACCGATCAGATTCTGATATTTAGTCTGCCCAGACTTTCAAGGCCACAAATTGCAATCAGTTCAGACAATACCAGGCATAGGTTGAAATCTGCTCAGGCTAACCAGACACTGAACTGCGCTCTGATCAGAGTATCCAAATCGTTTCTTGATCATACTGTTCAGACGTAGAGTTGCCGCCAGTGCACCCGATTTTGGCGTTGGTTGCATGTCTTAGGACCAGACTTGATTTTTTTTAAAAAACGTGTCTCTTTTAAAGAAAAAATTAATGTAAAGTTACTTCCTACAAATTTTCAAAGAAAACAGATTTTTCAGGAATCACTACACGCAACTAGCTTCCTTAGCCTAGAATACGTACATTGCTACAAACTCGATCCCATAACTTGGAAACGCATAGGCGAAGAAATGATCTTACCCAGTTTTGCTCTAGATGACACCAGGGTTGTCGAAATTGACAACATCAAGTTAGCGAACACCTTGTGGATACTTTGTCTTACGATTGCTTGATTGAAAAGGCTTCTTCGGAGTCAATTATGAACCTTATATGTCCTCCGGAAGCGACTAGTGATGATGTTCTGAAGAATATATATTTACATCAGGGGACAGAAGAGCATAAACTGTCGACGAAACAGTGGAAAATTGTCAAAATTGACGAACACACACAAACATGACAGAAACATTGCTTTTGATGGAACTAAATTTTTAAAATACAACTTTAAAATCTAATTAATAAAATTAATTTAAGTAACTGAATTTTATCTCGCAAAAAGTTTTGTTTGCCATTTTTATTTCGAATTGTCCATTTAAAGTTTTAGTCTATGGAACTAGCAGCACGACAGCACTTCACACACTGGAAGCAAAAATAAAATAAATAGCTAGAATTATCTTCAGCAAAAGAAAAACCGAACCAACAATGCAAAAACGAGAAAAGTATAATATCCATTCGATCAAAGATTTTTTCATTTTTGAATTGTTTAAAAAATTAACAGAGATACTTTAGTCGGTAATGCAAAATAAGTAGTTTAAAAAATCTTGTAGCATAAGAAGAAATTGAGTCAATTAAGCCAAAAGGAAAAAAATGTGTCAGTTAAAAAGCACAAACAAGGTAAGTGTATGAAGCCATTAACCAACTGGAGTAACAATAAGAAAAATGTTGAATTTTGTCTTGAAATTTAACCCCCATTTTATTTCAGAACAAATTTCGAGTAAAAATGAATTGACATTTTATCAGTATAGTTTTAGAGACAACTACATGAGCAATGACGAACAATTCGTTTCTTCAATGCATTAAGTTCACCATTGTTTTAAATCCCCTGCACCTTAAGCATCTCACTATGTGTCTTTCTTAGTGCTGCTACTGGCATCACCTCAATAGGACCATCGGCCCTTTTGATGACCTACCAAGTGAGTGGCGGTTTTGTGTGGCCTGGTTTGTACAATGCTAACTTACTTGAAAAGAACTTATTATTGTTGAATTCAGGGTCAATTTGAGCTCACATTAAAAAAGTAAAGAAAAAAACTAATTTCCTAAGTTTTCCAGTAGTGCAATTTCTTGTTGTGCAACCTAAAGCAAAAAGACAAAATGCTATGTTCACTCTTTTGAGCTTATGGTTTCTTCAGTTGGAACTAAACTCCACGTAAGTATTGAAAAACGAAAGGAACATCCGAACATTTGTGCTGTTACAAATAAAAGTAATTGTGGCTTTAAAATTGCTGAATCATTCGTCACAAAAACATGATGTCAAAAATTAACAAAATTGAAAAAAACAATATACAATAATTTATATATCCACAAACATGTGACCACACTGCAATCGATGGAATCAAAAATAAAACAAAATGACCCAAATAATTTTCGAAAATATTTTTGACAGTCAACAGTAAAGGGAA
>NC_134480.1:29004349-29242059 GCF_964194025.1 Convolutriloba macropyga | reverse complement strand
CTGGACAAAATCGTTTTTGATATTTTAAATACGTAGCCTTAACTTGGTTTCATATACTGTCGATACGTACTTGAAAACAATTTACTATTAACATTTTTTAAATTCGAATTCTGAATAGAAATTTTCTGCACTCAGAGTTCAAGCAAGTGCTTTTTACTATCATATATTTATCACTTTTATTTGCGCCTCATTATCAGGAAAAAAACTTTTGACACATAGTTCAGATTAATACCACTCTTCCTGCCTTTTCGTATAAAACTAATTCAAAAACATCAGCTGCTTCCAAAAAACATTTACTCGACTACACAAAATTGATTTTTTGATGTCCTTTTTTATGTAGGTGTTTTTGGGTTAATAATACTTTCGATACGTAATTGAGAGCTATTTATTGTTTTTAGTACTCGTAAAATTCGAGTCCGTATAAATAAAAAAAGGGCCATTGAGGAACAGAAATACTAATTATTTCGAGTCCTGCAAAATTTATTTGCCTAGAAGGGTTGCATTGCCAACAAGAAAATCATGTTTTGGAAGCATTGTTTGCAAAAATACATTTTTAGCTAAAAACTGTCTTATTATTATTATTATTTACATATGATCACATGCACAAAAGTACAAAAGGAAACATGTCGAAATTCAGAAACGGCAAAGAGCTTTATTATTCCTCTCCCCAAACCCGCTCACAAATTGACAAAGCTTTAACGTAAAAAAATAAGATGTACGTTTTTTTTTCACATGTAATTATATAGAATATTTCTAAATGAATTAGTTGATTACAAATTAAAATTGAGGGAGAATTAGGCCTTTCAAATTCGATATCGATTCTTCAGTGGCTTGTATACGATCACAAGAACAAAAAATGGTACTATTTGGGCACAGCTGAAATTCAGGAGGCAAACATAAAACTTCTCCAAATTTTACTTGGTAGTGAAACAAGAATGAAAATAATAAGTATAGAAGGCACATGAATTTGGTCAGAAAGCGTATTTAAAATTCCAATTATTTCATTTTAACCTAAGTTAAAAAGTGTTTTACTTATGACTATTAACAAATCAAGAATGCGATGAATAAATTGGTCACAGCAAGCAATGATAAATTTCTATAATAATAACTTAGATTGTTATAAAAAAAAACCTTTTAAGCACCTCGCTTCGGTAGTACCCAGTTTGGGAGAGATGCTAGCATAGGGGGGGGGGATTGTTGGGGTAACAGAGAGGGTCAAACTTTTAAGATTAAGAGATTAAGAACCGCCCTTAACACGATGGAGTTGTCAGTCTCCTCTAGTTTTTAAATGAGTTGTCTCCTCGCATTTTTAATGACTGGTAAGACTTAGGGCTCTAATAGCCCTTTTGCCCTCCAGCTGTTACCTGTTTATCCCGTTTTTGAGAACGAAAAGTCGAATGGATCAGACTAAAACCGGTCCAGTAAAAAATCGCATTACAAAACGACCACAAGACTAATATAATTTGCTACAAACTTCGTTTGAGAGCAATTATTAACCAATTGAGGTCTGGTAACTTGCTAATTGATTAGGAAAACTTCAGCTCAATGAGACAAGCAGTACTAGATGTCTCGAGAATAAATATATGGTGAGAGGCACTCAAGAATTCAAATAGGTTCTCCCAGCAACTTTTGCCCACTGAGCATCTTATTTACTCGCAATCAAAATAATTCCAAAGCAGTTAATCAACTTTGTTCAAAAGTAGGTAATCAGAACAACCAAAATAATTCTGTCTGATGCCAATAATTTCATATCTGCGCAACAAAAATAACATAACCGACAGATTGCCGGAAAACAGCTGTCGTTGATTCCCTTGACCACGATTAGGCTTTAAAGAAGAGAAGAAAATTTATGTTTGTACAAAAACATTTTTAAAGTGCTAACTATTTTGATATCACACTCCTGAAATTTTGATATCATTTTTTATAGTGAAGCATAGCATACTCCCGTTATAGGATACAGAGGCTAGTGTCAATACTATTAAGCATTACATATGGTAACTAAGACTTATAAGATCAAAGTTCGGGTAACGGGCATCTGAAATTGGGATCTATGGGTTTATCCCTTTCTATTTCTGGTTTCGTTTTTTCATGCTGACTCTGTTCATTTGGAATTGTTTCGTTGTGCAACCGCCTTCTGAAAGCACTTCGATCAGAAGGAGAGAAGAGTATAAATAGCTGAGAGAAGTCAGAAATATTTCACGAAAAAAATTGCACAAGCTGTGAATTAAGGTAAAGCAAAAAAAACCTAGTTCGACAAAATAAAAAACATAGCAGGATAAATCCTGACGTACAGTTCAACAAATTTTCATTGACGAAACAGAAAACTAGAGCTAGAACAGACTATGAATGATTTGAGAAAACCATTTCAAAAAAAATTAGATCAAAAAAGATTAAAATAGATTAAAAAAATAATAATCAATGTCAAAATGCCGCATGCGAACAAAAAACCACTACCGAGAAAATGAAATTTGGTTCAAACAAAAAACTACGCCTAGTAGAACTATGAATGGATTGGGAAAACCATTTAGGAAATATTCTGATCCAAGAAATCGAAAACACAGTAAGAGAAATCATAGTGAAATTGCCGCATTTGAACAAAAACCACTAGCTTTCTCAATCAATTTTATAATTGGAGTGAAAAAATTTTACGCCGCAGAACTACTCGTTTTTTCGCTCTACATTTTGGAGTGACCACAATCACTACTCCAATTCGACTGTCATGAACATGCGTGAACAGATTTCAAAAAGAGACCACCCATATACAATTCAACTTCATAGAATCGTAAAAACAAAACAGGACAAGTCCTGAATTACAATCTAAGGAAATGATTGAAAAACTATCAATTACTATACTTGACCGGCAGACCAATTGAACAAAGCCAGCCAAACCGAGGTTTTATAAGTTTAGATAAAACTTAAAATATTGACATTGCTAAAATCCTTGAAGCCTAAATCCAGAAAGCCAAATGTGAACGATATCAAAATATCCATTAACCTCAGCAGACGTTAAAAAATTGCCTCTAAATTATTCAGTAACATGGTTTCATTCTTTGAAATTGACCTCTTGTTTCAAAAACATTCAAGAACCAGGACTTTAAATATCAATAAACTCAAAAAGCCCTTTCTTCCTTATAGTTCAAAAAGTGGTTAACTTTTGTGATACTAATATGCGCAAAAACAAATAATTGAATCTGCAAATCGGAAAAACACTATTTCTACGCCCTAAATTTCATTAGCCCCTCCCTATAGGAGAGAGTATAAAAAATATGAAACAGATTCCAAAGAATAAAAAAAACTGCCATTTTTATTAAACAGTTGTTGATAATCGTGATAATCAAATCTTCATAGCTAAATATTTGTCTGAACGGATTATTGATTTACTCACTTAAAAGCCATAAAAAGTTTAATTGACCCCAATGAAAAATTTAAAAAAATTCACAAAAACTTCAAAAATTTCAATTTATAATGAAAAGTCGCTATATTCACTGAAAAATATGTTTGAAAAATTAATTTGTAATCTATCGTACAAAAAGTTTTATTGACCTATACGAATAGAAAAACTGAAAAAAGACAAAAATTGTCAAAAAACTGTATCCTGATAATAACAGCTTACAAAATGACGAAAAACTTGAAAAACTGGACCATTTTGGGCTGAAAAACGACTAAAAAGTGACCATTTCACCTTGAGTTTAAGCAATCCCAGCGTATTCGACTCTCAAAGCTTTCCAAAAGTACTAAATACAGCAAAGGGTTTCTGATGAAACTTAATGCCCACTGGGCGCTACCTGTTTATCTTGTTTTGAAAGGTCAATTCACAGAGAAATGTGAGAACACATATTACTGAAAATAACATAGCAGTATATTTCCCGAAAAACAACCCAGATATATTAATGAAAAACTTGGAGCTTTTATATCTGACCAGCGGATCAATTGAACTTTGTCAGCCATAATAAGAACCATCTCAGAAGCTAAGAAACTAATTTAATCAAACGAACTAAAATTTATAATAATTGCAAAACTTTCGTATATTAAACAAAAAAGTTCGAGACTTTTACCCAGAAGGCCAAACTTTATTTATTAGGATAAAACTAATAAGCCATGCATCAGCTTTGAAAAAGGTTTATTGGCCAATGAAGATAGAAAGAATCTAATACAGAAATATGACAAATACTTGAAATTGAAAATTGCAAAATTTGAAGAAAGTTTAATAAGTCGCAATATTCAGATGTTCAAACCTACTTAATTGTTTCTGTTATTTGCCCAAAGATCCATCTGTATGACCTAGATAAAAAACTCGAAAAATCTGAAAACAGTTGCAAGTTTTAATAAAATGTTGCTAAAATTCGTGATATTATCTTCAGAAAAAACTCGTTGTCTCCAGAGGCTATGCAATAAACAAATTTTGAGCCTTAAAAGGTTTCAGTAGTGGCCCATAAAATCTCATAGACAAGGAACAAGACAAAACATTTCGGGAAAACTCATACATGATCAAAACATTTTAAAAGTTTGCGAGAATAAAATGTTGAAAATCATCCCATTGCCCCCCGCCAATATGCCGTAACAAACTATCAAACCCCAAGGAAGGTTACCTGGCCACTGAGGCAAGAAATTTTTAACATAATCAAAAAGTTTTCAAGGGCTTCCTACGGTTATCAAGTACTATTTTTTCAGTGGCTAGGAAAAATCGATTAGCTAAGAAATATGGAAAGGCAATGACTTTACAAAAATTCAGAAAATTTCTAAAGTTCGTAATACGAAAATACTAAAAACAATTCCTTTGCCATTAGAAACTATGCAGTATTTTATCATCAAACCCTATGTAGTAATTTATCATCACTGACCACTGAAGTTAGAATTGAAATGTTAAAAGAACTGTATTGTCACCAAAAAAGTACAGTAACCTACTATCAGACCTATGAGGTTGTCCAACCCCTGAGGCTGGAAAAACCAAAACATAGCTGGCAGATTGCCAGAAAGTAGCCGCCGTTGACTCGCTAGAGGCACATCTGGATTGAAACAGAAGAAAAAAGAAAACATATCAAATGATCATTTTTTTCCTAAGTTTCAAAAGATGCTCAGTTTCAGTTAAATTCTAATCCTACTCTCAATTCAGCTTCTAAACTGAAAGGTATTAAGCTTAATACTAATATCAACTGGCAATCGCTTTAATGAACTTTGATATTCGAATGCACTATGAATTATTAACCAGTGTTAATCAGTTCATCCCAATTCTTTTGACTTTGATTTTGCTCTTCTGACATTGACCGTATTCACTACATTTCGTAATTCAAGGCGTGAAAGAATTCAGAATCCATTCAGTTGAAACAGTGAGGTAAGTCAGAAGTCAAACGTGAAAACCGTGACTTATGTAAATAGAAAAACACGATCAAACGGTAAAGCGAAGTATAAAAAAAGAGCGCCTAAATAATAGCCGTTGAGAAGCTGACGGCGGCTATTAAAAATATAAGACTCAAAATTTTCGTTTCAAGCAATTTTTTTTTCTTGTAGCACTCCGTTCGAAAAATAGTTACATTGCCTTAAGCAACAGAGGAATAAAGAACCGTCCCTTTTAAAAATGGACGTTATGAGTCTTCTACTTAATTTTAACTATTTCAATATTACACTAATGTTTTCTCAGATTAAAAAAAAACGAAATTGCGTTTAAAACCGTTCTCGAAAAACGAAGAGGATATTAAGTAGAACCAATACATATTTGATTTTACACATTTGATTTCGTTAGAGTCAGAGAAGTTGTTAGGGCAACAATACATGGCAAACAAATTGAAGCAAATTTACGTCAAAAGTTTCAATGAACACGAGAAATTGCAGTTTTTATTTGTGCATGTCTATGGCTTAACTACAAACTAATTGAGTATTTTCAGCTGACTTCTGGACAGATGTCAACGTTCTAAACCGAAGTCAAGGTTCGAAAACAAAAGTCAAAAGTTCAAGTCATGAACAAAAAAACATATAGAATCTCAATACTCCTCTTCGGCTTGTAAAGAAGGAGAGCTCCTAAATAATATTAGTTTGAGAGGCTGACGGCGGCAATTAAAAAAATAACAAAAATTTTAGAAACAACTTTAAAAATTTCAAAAAAAAAATTATCGAGTTTTGTGTTTGTGCCTGCAGTACGAAAACATTTAGATCATAAATTGATTAAAAAAGTAATTCTGTCTCGCATAAGACCGTATTATTTTTGACAAACGTCAATCCAAGACTAATCAAACAAAAGGGTCCAAAATGATGCAAAAACGAGAAAAATTGCACCATTTTGGGCTCAAAAACTCCTAAAATGACCTTTTAACCTTAAACGAAGGCCCTGCAACAGCTTCACCACTCTAAGCAACCGACGGACTAATAAAGCAAGCCTAGGGCTTCTAATGAAATTCAATGCCCGGTGGGCCATACCTGTTTATCCCGTTTTGAAAGATCAAAGTCCTTGAAAAATATGTGAAATCATTTTACAAAAAAAGCACAGCAAAACAAGTCTTCAAATACAATACAATGAATTGAATGAGGAAACTTAAAGGTCTCTACCTGACTAGCAGATCAATTGAAGAATCCCTGCCAAAAAGACAACTAATTTCAAAATTAAGGAATTAATATAAACAAATTAAACAAAAATATAATTATTGCTAAGGATCATGAAGCCTTTACAATGAACCGCACACCGGATACATTTCAATATACCCTACCCACACATGGGCTTTGAAAGAGGTTTATTGGCCCATAAACAGAAAAAAATGAGAAATGTAAGTACTTAAAAAAATAAAAATTGCAAAATTTATGAAAATTTTTTAGTTTCGTAATATTATAATGTTCAAATCAACTACTTTGTCCCTAAAGTATGTATAGTAAACCATCCAAAAGACGTAAAAAATTGTTCTAATTGGCCAGTAAAGGTCGTTAAACTCAGAAAATGAAAAAAAAATTGAATAACAACCGCAAATTATTTTGAAATTTAAAAATTCGTGATGATGACTTTTTCACAACCAATTCGTTGCCTCCAGAGGATGTGCAATAACTTACAGATTGATAATCAAGGACCAAGGCAAAACTTTTCAGAAAATTCAAATTTCATCACAAAGTTGCAAAAATTGGTGATATTAAAATGCTGAAAACCATCCCATTGCCCCTAGCAAATATGCAGTAACAAACTAAACCCCAAACAAACCCCAAAGAAGGTTACTTGACCACTTAAGCAAGAATAATTGAACAAAACGAAAATATCTTCAATGGCTATCTAGGGTTATCAAGGGCTATAATTTCAGGCCACCCAGTAAACATTGCATTGCCAATAGAATAGTATGCAGTAACCTATTATCAAACCCATCTGAAAGTTTCTTGGCCCTTGAGGCAAGAAAACCAAAAAAAGTTGACAAAAAAATTCAAAAAGCTTCATAAAGAAAAATGCTAAATCGTGATAATTATTTGTTAAGAACCGTCTTATTGCTAATAGACACTATGCGATAACCTTTTATCAAAAAACTAAAGTCCAGAAAACTAAAAAGAAAAAAATTTGACAAAAAATTTCAAAAAGCTTTATAATGAAAAATGCTAAATTGTGAAAATTATTTGTTAAAAACCGTCTTATTGCCATTAGACAGTATGCAATAACCTATTATCAAACCCTAGAGGAGGTTTCTTGTCCCTTGAAAATTTATCCCAAAAAGTGCTGAAATTCGTGATATTAAAATGTTGAAAACCACTCCATTGCCACAAGAAACTATGCAGTAACCACTATTAAATCCTAGAGGAGGTTTCGTATCTTCTCAGCCGGCTATTATAGCCATGAACCCGCATGCTCGATGCACCTGAAAATCCCACACTGATCAATCCCCAACGCGCAATTATGCTTAAGCTAGCCTCCCTACGCTGCAGCCAGCTACTGACAAACCCATCTGCTTACTTGAGAGCAATTTGCCCGTCGTTAGTTGGTTAGGTTTTTTTGAGTACTCATTGATTGGTTTTAAATAAAGCAGCAATATTGGATCTTATTAATAGCCACCCTTATCTTCTCAGCCGGCTATTATAGCGCTCCTATTATAATCCAACAATCGGATTGTAATGGTGCTCTGTCTTTGTTCAAATGATTTTACACATTTTTCAATGACTTTGATCTTTGAAAACGGCGCAACCGAATGGCCAGCAGCACCATCAGTGATTTGTACACTTAAAGCGACTATTCATCTCCCAAAAACTGCTCCGCGAATTAATGCCCTCATCTGGTCTTTACATGTTTATCCCATTTTTGCGAACAAAAAGTCAAATGGCCAGACAATTAAACTTTAAGACAAAGAGTTAGGAGTACAAAAAATTTTTTAAAAAGACCAACAGGACTAATATAACTTCTTTTGAGAGCAATTAATAAATTGTTAACCGCAAACAGATTATGACACTTTGATTTAAATACGCTAACGTTTAACACTGCACGAAAAATTGATTGGTACCAGAAAAATATTTCAGCAAGTCAAAGGTGAACTAAACTGACAAAAGGTATTTTCACAAAAGCTAAATATAATTTCATTTTTTTTGTGCTCACTAGAAAGATATAAGCACAAATATTGTTTTCCTGAAAAAAGAAGTTACAATAAATACAAGTTACAGAACTATTCAAGTATTTACAAAACTATTTACAATAATTCATTTACACACAATAAAATAAATTAGCTGAAAACCTTGTACATCATTTAGTTTTTCGATTAATTTGCAGCTCTTTTGTTTCATATGGGGTGGATCTCTATCAATAAACACGAAGCTGTTTTTTGGGGGGGGGGAAGGCTGCATAAGTAACTTTTAAATTCTGAATATTAATTCGAGGTTCCTTGTGTGACGAAATTGGGACGGAACTGCGCATTCAAAGCTGAAAAGCGCACAGTAATTTTTTATCTAACATGCTTATGAACATGAAACATTAATGCTCCCGTGGGGAAAATGAAACAGTTCCAAAAACTTTTGTTCACATGGGAAAGGAATGATGCCATGAGTTTTGTGTCAAAGTAACCGCGTCCTTTGTAAGGCACATCTTCCCGGGTACCAATGCTGCTAATTGTTTGTTTGCTCTTCCTTCTCCATTTGATCAATTCTGATTTGCTGCTCTCTGATTATATCGTTCAACTGAAACAGTCGAAAATTTGATCATAGATAACGAGAAGTGTTAACTGATTAGAACAACAAGATAAATATCAAAGATCTACTTTTAACATGATCAATGGTTAGAATTTTTCTGAGGATTAGCCAGAATTGTTGATTACTTGTATGGAAAATCAAACTTCAACTTGATTACAAAACAACTCTTACTTTCAGTGTCAACTGAAAATAAGATTGCAAAATCAACGGCTAGTAAACTACCTTCTTGGAGAAAAAGTAGGTTCAGTGATCTGAATATCCAAGACTGCAACATGTTGAAAAACTATAGTCAATTTTCAAAATGAGAATTGGATGAATTTTCAAATGGAAAACCGGGACCAAATTAAAGGACCCGCATTTCCATTGGCTATGTCAGAAGCAACCAGAATCACATATTATCCTTTGCTTCGCTCCTGTACGAAATGTTAACCTCACTTTTTAAATAATGTGCTTAATTAGGTTCTGAGTAGTAAACACGGCAACAATTCTTGAATTCAAATAAAAAGATGCAAGAAATAAATTTCCTACATCCATATATGAATTAAGGCAACGCAGTTCACAGAAAAGGGCAGACTTAGCAGCTTCGTTTTAAAAGTCAGAGAAATTATAACATGATTAGAAACATTATGAATCAAATGCAGATTTTGTCGTATACTTATGCCCAACATTTTGAGCTGCTCTATATTGTTCAAACAGTTATCGAGGTATTGTATTTGATGGTTGATCTTAAAATTCCTTAAACAACACTACGTGACAAAAATCCAAAACTGCTATTCACGATGAAAATGGTTATGTTAATTGTGGCCAAAAAAGACGGAAAATCATGATTTTAGTTACTCGTTTCCACGGATAAACGTAACCGCTGACCATTCGTTTGAGCATTCAGTTAGCCTAAAACCCTTTTGCTGGAATGTAATTAGTAATTACCTGAATACCAATTCAGAAACTCAATTTTTCTCCAGAGCAGTGATATGAGTAGTAGCAAAACTGATAATTGTCTTCTTATCCACAATTAGTATTGCGAAGTACTTTTCCAAAAAAAAATTGTTCATTTGGGTCTAATTGACAAGTTTTTAACTATCGCGCTTAGTAACCGTGGGCAACAAGGACGGCGTGTACAAGTGTGATGAGGAGTGTGCGTCGTAAAGAGCGGCCATGGAAAAGTGACCAAATCGAGTTTTTTAATCGAGAAAACAGACTTTTCTCAAGTAATGAACAGAACCTCTATACAATACTATCACCAAAAGAGGAGAAATTCCCTATTGTTGACTTTGTCTCAACGATTGATTTGTTCCTGCTTTTCAATTTTCTAAACTGAGAAAAACAGACCGCTGAGAAAAACTGTTCCGCTGAATTTATACAGAAACGAAATTGTTAAATTGCAAATATGATTAAAACGGTTGAACATGTAACGAGATGAAATATTAAATTTGCTGGGTTCACGCCCTGAAAAGAAAACGCTTAAACAACAAAAATTGGTAAACTTAGATGGATTTCTGTGTATACATAAATTTTAGAATAAAAAATGAGTCGAATCAAAATTTTGCATCGTCTTCCACGTAAAGAGTTAGGAAATCAAAATTAAGAAAGTTCAAAAGACCCCGACGAAATAGCAAAATACTCGTTTGCACAAAATGAAAAAAAAACAATGTTACTGATGTTGCAACAGCCAATTTCTGTTACTCCAGCCACCGCAAATTTTTCAAACTATATACACTGAAATCAAATGAAAGTTGAAAAACGCCAGGTCATCAAAATTACCAACCAATTTGAGCAAAATTTTCCTTTGATGATGTATCTACGCTTAACTTAAGTTTTCTTACCGAGGACGTATATATTTTAATAGGCAAGTTTATGGGAGTGTTTTTTATAGGAGCTCCGAATTCTTCAAACATACTCCCCGCTGGACATTCGATGGCTACAATGCCACTCAACAAATTTCATGACGATAAAATTCAGTAAACATAGCCGGCAGATTGCCGGAATAGCTGCCTGCCATATAATAGAGATAGAAACAGATACAGACCTAAATTGAAAAAAAAATCGACACAGCTCAAAAAACTAGGCTAAAGACATTCAGCGATAAATTAATGATGCTTGTTAAAATTCATCCACAGAAGCCTCTTATTAGGGACCTTTACTGCATATATGAGTTCCCTTGACCTTGAACAAATTCAAATTAAACTTAAGTTTTAAAGTGCAAAAGTAATTTTATTGAGTGAGGTAAGTCACGTATGATCAAAATCTAATCACGCAAATAACCTAAAAACTTTCGCTAAAGCGAGTGAGAAATGACGTCACGCGCGCAAATGCCGCTAGTGAGAGGAAGAAGTCATTCAGAAAATTTGACTTTTTCAGCTTTGCTGTGTGAACAAATGTAAAACGAAAAAAGAACGTCAGTCGACGAAACAAAAAACGTAGCCGGAAGAATTCCGGAAACGACTCGAAGCGTAAAAACTCGACAAAAACCCTAATTTCAGCTGAAACCATTACCTTTTTTAATAAACCATGAACTCATTACCCCCCCCCCCCCCCCCCCCCCGGTCTGATCTAAAAATTGGTGAAATTTAAACCACTGTCACCAAGAGAAACAAAATGCCGCAAAAATATTTATTATTGAAAACGTTTGGTAAGGATAAGTGCAAAATAATTAGGATAGTCAAAACACTGATAGTCTCAAAAAGCCTACAGGGCTATCAACTGCCCTCAAACAATTCATGATTCTAATCTCAAAAAGATCGCTAAAGCAAACGGCAGATAATAATAACTTAGAAACTAAATTAAATTTTTCAAAAAATAATGCTCAAAATTAAGAATCAGAACACTACTACAGTTAGATTTCTCATCACTGCAATTAAGAAAAAAACAACATATACTTTTTCTTCTTATATATATGCTAGACAACATCATTTCAAACTAATTCAAAAATTAAAATAATCATAGAAAAGCAACCGAGTAATATTTAAAGGCAAAAAAATGTTTAAGAACAATACCAAGGTCGGAAAAAAATACAATAAAAAGTAATAAGTAGCAATTCTGGAAAGGGCTTTCTAGTAAACTCTTAGTACTGCCTTATGCTGAATGAAATCAATTGCAACCCAAAGAAATGACGAAAATCTAAGAAAAAGCCGAAATCATTCAATTTGTTAATAACTGAAAAATCAATAAAACCAGTATAAATGTAGGTGCCAGGACAGAGCTAGAATGATACCGTAACAAAGAATAATTCTTGATTTTTGAAAGTTCAAATCAAATTTTAAAAGTTTTGAAAGTTTAAAAATCAAATTTAAAAAAACAAGAAAAACTAACACCATTTCATTTTTCAGCATTCGAGACATAGAAAATACAACGATGCATCCGAGACAAAAATCTATCCTCCTGAACAGATCAAAAAAAGAAAAAGCAGAAATCAAAAATACGAAACATTGAAACATTTTGCAAAAAAAGGTAAAAAAATTTTAGGACTGCATTTTTAAAAAAATTTGACTAATTTTCAAAAATTTAACGCTAAAAAATTACTGACGTTTTTATTGAAACGAAATTAAAGCCCCTCATGTTGCACAAAAAGAAAATTTCTAGTAATAAAAACCAAAAAACAGACAAAAAACTGAGAAAAATAGGAAAAAACTACCAAAATCGGATTAGCATATGTACAATTTTATAAAACAAAATTACATCGAGGTATAAAGAGGCATCCAGTATATGGATTGTCAACGGGAAGTTGTCATATTAACTGATTTTTGACAAAAAGACGGCTAAAAGATCCAAAAATGAAGAAAATAATAGGAAAAAAGCCAAAAATTAAATTAAAAAATCAAGAAATTTATGCCAATTTTGAACTTGAAACGCGTTTTCAGGCTCTGCAAAACACTGCGCTATTAATTTCCAAGGTTTACATTTCAATATAGTATCGAATAAACTTTATTTCTACAAAAAAAACCAAATTAAAAGCAAAAAAAATTGGGCCACTTAGACGAAAAAACGGCTAAAAACGGTTATCTATATGTGCCATTCAGTCAAAAACTACTTTTCAAAGTCAAAAAGTCATTCACTAAACGCAGCGCATGATCAAAAAACTTCTCTCGCTCAGAAAAATTAGTTCACACGGCAATATTTCTCACTTTCGCTTTTAGGTCAAAACAGCGTCTGAACGAATAGTACTTCCGGTAAAAAAAAAAAACCTTAAGAAAACCAATACTCCTCTTCGAGTCGTAATAAACGCAGCGCATGATCAAAAAACTTCTCTCGCTCAGAAAAATTAGTTCACACGGCAATTTTTCTCACTTTCGCTTTTAGGTCAAAACAGCGTCTGAACGAATAGTACTTCCGGTAAAAAAAAAAACCTTAAGAAAACCAATACTCCTCTTCGAGTCGTAAAAACCAAGAGCACCGCAATATAGCTACGCTCAGCTAACAGCTTCGCAGCTATAAAAAATAGAAGCCATCATTGTCACGCGAACTATTCTCGAACGACTGTTGAGGCCGGAATTCTACGTAAGGCCGAATGGGTCCGGGGAAGGGAGAGAAGGTGAGTTCTAGTGGGCAATACATTATCAAAATGTTTTAAATGACCTCACAAGATGTAATTACAAACCACTTAACAATTAAAGTAAAAGAAAACGAAACCAATTTTGGAGAACTTTCTATTGACATTTAATAGTAAACTGTTGCCAAGTGAGTTCAGCCATCTAAAATTGTGAAATAGAACTGTCAATTTTAGAACAGCTTAGATCACGCAAAATTCAAAAAGTCAACCAAGTAAAAGTGACTCGAAAAATCAAATCGGTCACGCGAAATGTGACATAACAAGACACACACAACTGCATTCTTGAACTCTGGAATGAAACTATTTTGAATCTAAAACGTCAGAACATGATATGGTTTGAACTCAATTCTGTGCCAATTTATGCAAAAAATGTAGTAATTATTTTGAATTTCTTCAATCGGTTCTAAAAAATTAATAACTTCTAGATAACTCATGAGCGTATTGATTTAAATATAAACTTGGCATTTTTCAGAATTTTTGTACATTAAGAAAAAAAGAGACAATCGAACTGATTAGATCGCCATTCGATTTTCTGCAGAAAAAAACTATTTGCTTGCTTAATTGCCCTATTATATTCACTTGTTTCACGTTTTGTTACCTTTTTGGTTACAAAATTAAATAACTTCAAAAAACTGTCAAACAATGCTGCAAAATAGAAATAATTACGCAACGTAGATATTTGCGTACATAATAGCAAACTTAAGTCAATAGATTCAATGAACACGAGAAATTGCAATTTTATATGTGCATATCTACGGGTTAACAACAAACTAATTGAGTAATTTCAGCCGACTTCTGGTTTTAGAGCTTTATTGATTTTAGACCTCGATTCTTCAATATTTCAGTCATTACGCGGCCAATGTCCTAAATTTTATGTTTTGTGGAAACGATGAAACTTAACGATTCAAAGGTACTCAAAATATGCAAATAAGGTACTTATGTCTTATAAAAAGGCTTACAATTTGTAACGAGTATTCAGGGATAAACTTAACCCAATTCCACCATTTTGAGCATGTAATTTGAAACCAAATTTAAAGACTTAAATCTTCTTGCAAACACTGCTATGAAAAATTGCAAAACTGCAAAGCTCTAACTATCGTAATCCACAGTAACTATCGAGAGGGATATTTCCAAAATAAATCGCCAATTAGGCTTTCTTCCATTTCGGTGTAATTGACAAGATCTTAGTTATTAGATACTTCAATGGTGGAACAAGGTGACGCGTGGGAACTAGTGACTCATGCGAGCCCCCAAAACACTCGTGGGATTCAGTTACAGATATATCCAATTTTGAACCGAATTTGAACTAAATTTGCTTACTGCAACTAATTTCGACAACGCTTATAAATCTAATCTTAAAACATGGGCCGTGAAAAATAGTGATAAAAGCAATTAAATTTACTCAAGAAATCCGATATCGGTCACGTAAATTTCATGATCATCTGACAGGATCATCTGACATAAATGTTCTTTGGTTCATTATGCTCCCATATAAAACATTTGAACAATAAATTTCGATTCAATTTCAGATTAAAACATTAAGGGCCCCGAAGTTTATTCGGGTTAAATGGGAACATTATTAGGCAAAAAAGACAAATGTTCAGTCTGATGCGTTCACTTGATACGTCGACAAATGCTTTTCAAGCGCTTGTGCAGATAACTATTGCAGTAAACATAAAACAAACAAGAAACACTAAAATGAAGAACATACAAAACTTCGCTCGCATCAGTCAGGTATTTTGTCAAGGTTCTCAAAACTGCTGACTCGAGAACAGAAACGAACTGAGCAACTATCTGAGGTGTAATGACAGCCAAGCTGAGCAAACATACACAGAAAAGAGAAAAAGTGACTTTGTGTTTCTCATTTTTTCGTCTTTTTCTTTTTACGTCTCTTTTCCTTTTGACCCGACTTTGCACAGACGACATAGAACTGGTTCCGGATTCCCCAGCGTCGGCATCTTCGTCAAGTTGTCCTTCATTACTTAAGCTTCCCCGTCTCATATCACCCGGAGCAGTTTCACATTGCGAAGACTGGAAAAGCATGCTCGCAAACCTGACCCTGGCTATTATTTCCAAAGGGTTCAGCCAACTTCCCCGCTTATTTAGATGGGTTTCTGGGTTACCCGCTAGTGTACTATCACTCGAACTGTATGCACCTTGCGCATACTGTTCCATATCTCCGGGCCAATTACCGTGAGATAGTTTGGGAACCCTCTGAAGCACTTCTGGACCGCTAATACAGGTTAAGGACCTCGATTGCAAGTCCGGAATAGATAGCTGGATTTCGTCTGAATCGAATCCCTGGTCATTTCTGATGTTAATCAAACCAACTAGGTTGTTCAGTCGATGAAGCTGGTATACAGCCGAATCTGTGGTTGAGTTCGGTGATTCAGGAGTCGTGATTTTGGAGCTGGCTACCGTAGAAGAGTTCACGTCCATCGATAATGGCTTAGATTTAGATCGACTCGTCGGATCCATAATTGGGATTGATTCTGATCTTTGAATTGATGCTGAAAATAAATATGATGAACATTCTGTGTTGTCGTAAACCTCGACCGAGGTGAATTTCTCTCTTTGTTCTTCAACGTCAACTGCGATTTGAGCTGAAGAGATATTTGAGCAATTATGAGAAGAAATTCGCACGTCGGATTGATGAGAATCGTCAAAAGAACCTCCAACATCCGTTTGATTACGATCTTTACCGATGACGTGTCTATCTGAGAAAGAACAGTCCTCAATGACAATTTTGGGAATAGAAAGGGGAAGATTTGTTATTACAGGATCTATTGCTTGATTTGGTTCCTGTGAAGACATTCTTCTGGGTGAAGTTGTCCATGAGTTGCCAGATTCTCTGATGCAAATTCCATGACTTGTATTTTGACCTCTGTGGCTATCTGGAGCACTTTCCCGACCAGAACTCACAACTTTCTTGTGAAGCACTTTCCAGTCGCGAAAGGGTGCCAAAAATGAGTGGGTGAAAAATTTTGAAGTGCCCGAATAAGCAACCGCTATTGACAAAATGCTACCAATGAACAAAAATAAATGAAGCACAAACATGTAAAAGATCTCCTTATCTCCCAAAAAATTGAAAACAGTATTTTTGGAACAAGCTAGTATAAATGGCGAATTAACAAACAATGACAAACTAGCTAAAATTAGCAAAAATCTTTTTAAGGTGACTGGATTAAACAGTCTGGCGTAAAAATGTTTCTTTTTAACAGCAACGTATCGATTAAAACTGACAACTAGAGTAAAAATTAAAGATAGCGTTGTCATAAACGGTACTGAGAAACGATCTACAGAACAGATGGCCAGTTCATATTTGACAATATTGAAAAAGAGAATGAAATGTTTTATCAAAGATACAATAGAGGATAAAATGCCGATTGATAAGTAGAAGCAAATTAAGACCTCATTAGCTAAAATTTTCCTCTTTTTAATTGAAAGCAGGTAAATAAATAGGGAAGATAAAATCAATGTTAAAAGACATATAAAAACTTTAATACTAAACACCAAATTATCATAAAAGAGTTCCCAAAACTCAAAAAAGCTGACAACAAAACTTGTCAGCATTTCAAACATTAATAAATGGAACTGAAACAAGTTTTTATCATTGAAGCATCAGAAGTAAAAAGTAATTAAAACAAGTACCAACTTCCCAAGTGTCGATTGGCCAGAAAAATCTAAATTATCAACTACTTACCGGATGAAAAAAAACGAATAAAACTAAATACGGCGAGAAGCAAAAAAAATTAAAACGACAAAATAACGCGCGCGAAGATTGAGCGTAGTATTAGAATCCTCCACAGCAAATCAATAATTTATCAAATTAAGATTCTAGGAGAAATTTTGATCTTAAGTTTGAAATAAAACAGACTGCTCAATTGAATCTGTGCAGAAACTTCCAACAATTCCACTTAAGCAGCTTAAAAACTAAAAATTAAAACAACGAAACGACACAAATTATTAGCGGTTAATTGTGCAAAAACAAAAATCTGATACAGGCAATTATAAAGTCATATATTGTGAAAGCATAAACTTTTTTGCAAAATCAAAGTGTACAGAAGCACATCACCGGGACTCAAATTGGAACAAAAAGAACTTCAGGCAGGATTGTGAGAAAATAGGAGAGATTGATTTCCTAGACCTGCACTTAATTCAAAAACAAAGAATACAGGGATAAGAATCGGGACATGCCATAACTTATTAAACAGTGTTTTTGGCGGGAGTATAATTGCACTGGTTTAAGTTAACGGCGCAACATGTTTGAGGCTACGATCGAGTAAGAAAGATTGGAAATCATTGACAGCAAGCAAATTCGCAAATCAAGAGATTGCGAACGCAAGCAAAGCAAAGACATCGCGAATCTGCTTTTTCATTACGGTTTGGTAGTGAACAATAGGTGCATAACGTCATCCAGTCACTTAACGCCAAAAAACCTCGAGGCATCTGTGTCATTCCTGCCTGGTCTCAAAAAGACGGAGCAAAATATATTATTCCTCATTTTACGATGCTCTTGAACAGCTTTATCGATCAATGTGTTTTTACCTCTGAATTTAAAAGGGCGTTTGTTACTCCAGTCTGCAACAAAGATGGGAGAGAAAATCATGAGAACTAAAGACCAATTTCTTTTGTGCACTATCAAAAGTATTGGAAAAGGTACTTACAAGATGCGCACTCATTTACATCATAGAAACCGAATGTTATCTTACTGGTAACAATGAATGTGTTAACAGCACTTCCTGACCTCTCAAAATCATTTGACTCAATCAAACAAGATGTGTTGTAAAGAAAATCGGGACCTAAGCCCAGGACAAAAAAATCGGTACAAATGATAGGCGTTTTCACGAAGAAGGGGCTTAAAAAGCACTTTGACCAAAAAAGCCTGAATTTAACCTCCAGTAGGACAGAGTACACAAATTTCCACAATCGATCAAAAATAAGATTTGATTATCGACAATCAGAATTAATGGCTAAACCATACAACTAAAACCTTCTTTTTTTACTTGGGCGTCTTTCTCGATAAAAATACTGACTTTCAAGAAGTGAAAAATCTGTTAAGAAAAAAGGGCATGTGGAAAAAGGACTATTAATGCAAAAAAAAGATTTCAATTATAATGTATTTATTTAAAATCTTCTCAAAACATAGCCGGTAAATTGCCGGAAAAAAGCCGCCCTTGATGCGCTTGATGCACATCGGGATTGAAACAGAAAAAGAAAAGAAGAGATAAATTGACAAAATTTTATATTTTTTTTTCAGTGTCAAAAAGTGTTCTAAGTTTGGCTTGCAGTTTCGGGTGGATTCTAAAACTATACTTAATTCAGCTTCCAAACTGAAAGCTAACAAGCCTAATACCAATTTCAACTAACAAACAATCTAATGAACTTTGATAACATAATTCTCAGTGACTTAATAACGGGGTTTTATTGGTTTATCCGGTCTCTTTTCATTTTGCTCTTTTGAACATGACTGTATTTACCATCTTGCGTAATTCATTGAGTGAATGAAATTAAAACCATTCAGTTCAAACAAAGAGTGAGGTAAAGCAGAAGTCAAACGTGAAAGTCGTGACTTACGTAAAACGAAAAACGTGATCAAAAGTAAAGCCAATTTAAAAAAAAGGAGAGCGCCAAAATAATAGCCAATTGAGAGGGGGACGCAAACGACGAGAATCTCCTCCTGATTTTCATAATCTGAACACTCAAACAATGAAATACCATCAGAAGCTAATTTAATTTCCGAATTCTCTAACTAACGTCTTTAAATTCATTGAGGATACCATATTAAATTGAGAGATGAGTTATGGGTAAATGCTAATCTCCGTTTTTAATCCGCAATTAAGAACGCAAGGGAATGTAATGCAATCATTCAGCAAAAAAAAATTATTTTTGCCTCATTAATAACATTAACATGCCGAAATTAGTGATGCTATTGACGAGAATTGCTGACAAAATTTCTTGTATTTAGTTCTCGTGAAACAATTCGTCTCAACCCTGACTGTGATTTGACAAGAAAACAATATTGGCACCAAAGAAGTTTAAAAAATTATCAAAACCTAGGCTTAGATATACATAACCTGGAAAATAAGAATTAAAAAAAAATTGTAATAGAAAACAAATCCCTGAAACTTGAACTAATAAACATTTTCAACAACAAAAGTTTAATTATGCCGCAGCACCATTTAAATGCCAAAAGTTACGGAATATTTTTTAAAAAACTCGCCTCCGAAATCTTGTATTTCCAAAATCACCAGGAACAATAAGAAGAATCTATAGAACTATTCACATTGAGCGCGCTTAAGAACTTGTGGTAATAGCATATCACAAAACAAACATCAGAGCAGTAAACTAATATTTCCATACATGCAGTACAGATTTACCATTTGTTCATTATGATGAATCAATCGTCCAACGATTGAATAGTACAGTGACAGGTAGCTGACCTTAGCTGCAGCTAGAACACTGGCAGTGAACTGACCAAGCGTAGTTCTGCCCTACCGTTTAAATCGAATACTTATCACCTAATTTTTTCTTCACCTAAGCGAATCTCGTTAGTTGTCTCGAAAAGCGTAAAACATAGCGCAGTCAGACTCAAAAGGACATACGAAACTGGATCTTGAACCATTCTGAGAAAAACCCAGTAGCAACCCTCCCATTCTATGGGAGAAAAAGAAAAGTCAATTTAAAATGGCCCTCATGGCAAAGACAAATATAATACTTGACGAAATCCTCAGAGAGAGAGAGAGAGAGAGAGAGAGATAGATAGAGAGAGAGAGAGAGAGAGAGAGAGAGAGAGAGAGACTGACTCCACATACCCCCGAACCTGTGGAAGAAGAAGAAGAAGCAGTTCATAATCCAACCCAATTAAAAGAAATGGAAAGACAAACAAGGTACCACTAGGCAATAGCTAAATAGAAAAACGAATGCGACAACCTAGACGAATAGATGTCCTCTGCAACGACCAGTCATGGGACATGGCAAATCGGAAAGCCGCATGACTATTTTACCTTAGCCTTGGAATCGAATTACAAAAAATGCATGCGAGAAAATTCCTCCACACAAACCGAGAGCAAAACTACTCGAAATATGGGGTGAACTAGAATTAACATTCATCCGCCCATGAAATGTCATCTTTGCCAAATACCTGCTTTTGAGTCAAACAACAACGCGGAGAGACATTGGAGCAATCCCATTCAGCATTAAGGTCTCTGGCAGAAGATTGTCAACTAGCACACGAATTGTTACGAGACATTTATCGAAAATATGATCGGTCAATAAATTCAAAAGGAGCTACTAGAGAACATCCTAACCCTAACTCCAGAGAAAGCACTACAATAAGCAGTGACTATAGAGCTCAGAATAAGAAGTCAGCTGGCCATCCAATCAAAACACCCGTCAAAGGTATGTAGATCAAACCTAAATAGCCAACAATCCCAATGAAGTCGACAACCAAAGTATCGAACAATTATCCGGAGGCATCAATATGATCTCACTAGACCCCAAACTCCATTCGAGGTACGAATATTCTGCAGAAGAATATACGGTAAACACGATGGATTCAACCGATGACCCAACAACACCGTCCGAACTATATATACAATACGGATATATACATATTTTGGTTCATGGTCAATTCGGGGAGTTCAACCAGCATTGTGACCGAAGAGATGGCAGAAGACATAGAAAAAAGAGATAGCAAAACGTGGTGGAGCCAGAAAACAAATCCAATACAGCTACGAAGTTAAACCAACAACCCGATCAAGAACTTGGGAACACATTATTGCGACATTGAGTGCCACGGATGGAAAGAAGGACGGGCAGACATCATAGTGGTACCCAATAAACATAAAGCCATAGTCGGGAAAGGCCTATTCAAGCCTCTGTGTATCCACCTCAAGCAATACGACTCCACAAAATCAGAAGGTAAGAACATTAACTCCATCGACTTACACTCAGCGTGCCCAATCAAAAGAGAAGTAGCGACAAAAAGCAAAAAAACTAACAACCCGAATAGGACGGTCATAAAATCATAAGGCAAAATCAATTTAAAAACAATTATACCCCTGTCCATCAAAGAGGAAGGCGTATCCCCCATCACCTAGAAGAACAATTGGAAGAAGAACAAAAAACTCAACAGAACAACAGCCACATAACCAAATTAGAGAAATGTAGTGACGAAATTGACATCTCTGATAGTCATTACAGTCAAATAAGACAAGGCAATAAAAAAAGCAATGGACTCAAAAACAATCAAAAAAGCAATCCATAAAAACACATACCCAATGCACAACATCGACTGCGTCATGGATCGTATCGCACAGACAATCACACAATCGTCCCACGAAGGAGGGATATTATCGTCAACAACTGATCTACGTTACGCATACAGCCAACAACCACTAGTTGCAGAAACTGCAAAACAATGTAACATTAATATAATGGGCGGAAAAACTTCAAAACTGGATTTTACGGCCTTACAGACATACAGCCAGAAATTCGAAAAGCTATCGACAACACATTATTGCACTTGACAAATACATATAGTTTCTTGGATAACAACAAAAGTGACAGGATGAGGCATAGACAATAAAAAAACTATTCAAATGCCTACACAGACTAACGAAGGAAACCTAGCAACAAAAATCGGTAAATGTCACTTTGCCAAAAACAAAATCATTTGGCTCGGTTACGAAATAAGCAAAAAAAGGTATTCAACCAATCGTCTCGAAAACACAGGCAATTTTAAACGTAAAACCACCTACGACTGATAAAGAACTCAAGTCATTATTAGAAAGCGCACATCAACACAAACAACTCATATCTAATCTAGCCACCCTTTGCCGAGACTTCAGAGATTTACTCCAAAAAGAAATTTGAACAGAAAAACATCAACCAATTTAAAAGTATCAAAAAGAGTGTTCGGATGTTAACTGAAATTATACATTACAGCATAAAACGTAAGACTAGAGTCGAAAAGGACACCTAAAGAGCAGGACTGGGAGCAGTACTGAACACGAAACACATAACGGCTGGGAGACCATATCTTACGCCTCCAGATTCTTGAATAAAGCAGAAGAAAAATATAGCTAAAACAAGCTGGAACTTCTAGGAACGTTTGGGTGATCAAACACTTCGAAAATTACCTATACGAACACCACTTTACCGTTAAAATGGACCATAGAGCACTCCTATCAATCATTAAATAACGAACACATAAAATTCATCAAAGCCTACTAACCTGATGGTATGACAGAATCATCCCATTCCATTTGAACATCGAACACATAGAAATGACTGAAATTGGATTAGAGGATGCCAAATCGATGTCATACGTGTAACATTACAAATCATAAGAAAAAGAGGGAGAACGAAAAACGACAAACATTAAAAACAAAACAAACACAACCCACAATACAAACACAAGTTTTACGAACCAACCGTTTAACGAAAACAAAGGTAAGAAGACTAAACCATTGGAATCGTTCGACAACTCCAACAATAAACAATATCACGTGGGATCGTCATACGATTCCACCAATAAAATTTCCTTACAAATCAAGCGACGTAGAGGCAAACAAAAAACGCTGGTAAAATCAGCGAACGAATCAACATTACTACACAGCAATAGCCACGAACACGTCATAAAGACAAACCAACCACAAAAGATAGTAATAACATCCTATGCAGAGGACAAAATTACAAAAACACGAAGTATGCGAGACAAAACAATGACGTCATGAAAAATAGACAAGACACACAACACACGATAACAAAAGCGCACTTTTCGATTTCTATTTCCTCCACACAGCAGCCTAATTTTGTTAAAAAAAACAGTTTACACACCGCAAATGTATAATTGAAACACAGAACAAAATAACTTTACCAGCAAGTCCCCACCAACCGAAAGACCCTACTCAATGAGAAATTACCTGAGATCAATTCTAAAAACAACAATCAATGACCCAGAAGAACAACAAGTATCAACACTCCGCCATGATGTGTTCAACACACAAATAATTGCAGCAATGATAAACCGGGAAAATGTACTTCGTGAAGTGAGAGATTGCATACTCATAGGAGACGAGAGGAGATGCAAACAGCTCATAAAACAGATCCACGCAAAATGAAGGAGCCTCGGTCTGAACAATGGTTGCTTCTTCCTTGACAACAAGTTGGCTATCTCCAACGCTATGATGGAATTGCGAAGATCCATTCGAAAAAGAGACACTCGATCGTCAATATCATCCCAGAACATAAAATCGAACCTCTCAAAAGTAAACAAGATCAAAATCCTTCACCTGAAAAGCTACCAGCCAACGCCCGAAAAGGGAACACCAAAGAGGAGGAAAGAGTCAACCGCCTCATCAGAGGAGTCCGACCGAGAACAATATGAAGTACATGAGACTGACGAGAGTCAAGAAGTTGATGCTATAAATTTGTCCAAACGACGATGCTCGAGAACGAAGAAGACCACACGTTGGGGAGACACAACAGAACTTGACTTCCTCAATGACTCATATTGGACGATGAACCCCTCCAAAAAAGAGACAAGCTGCAAACGTCGCATCTTTCTGCCCACCAAAGGACATCACACGCGCTCCTGCTTCTCCAACTCGAAGCACTACCCCGTTCTTCAGCCCCACCCGGAAGAGACAACAAGGGCAACCACCAATATATTGCACAATGATCAAATGGGTACAACTTCTGGCAATGTCAACGCGAGATTCGCAGAGGACCAACAATGAAAGATATCTAAATCCTCAAGAGTACTAACCCCAAAAAATTTGAAAGTGCACAAAAACATAAAAAACTTTACTTTCTCCCCGAGCCATCAAAACTCGGACTTAACCTATTTTTTCTGTTTATCTAGTATTGCAAATTCAATTGTACACTTTGTTTGTATAGCATAGTACCTCAACAAGTGCCTATCATTTATTTTCCTTAAATTCTCTCCCTAAAGGGGATAAGTTTGGTACTAACGTACAAAACTACTACCATCAGTGCACTAAATTAATACTTACATACATGCTGCACATATCTAATATTTGTTCATTACATTGAATCAATTGTCCGACGGTTGAATAGAACAGTGACGGGTAGCTGATTGCACGATTTGACTGCAGCTAGACCACTAGCAGTGAACTGAACAAGCCCAGTTCTGCCTTAACGTTTGAATTCAATACTTGTCACTGAACTTGTTCTTCTGCGAATCTCGTTAGTTGTCTCCAATAGCGTACAAAAGAACTGATATGATAAGTTTGGAAACCATTGAGAAACAAAGTGACAAAACGGCAAAAAAAAACAAAATATTGGGCAAAGGTCATAATCTAAATGAAAATCAGCGTTGACAATTTAAAAGGAACAATATACTACAGCGCTTACTTCCAACATCGAATAACTTTAGAAGTCTTTTATTGATTCCACTAAGTTCAATGGACAGGAAAAAAAGGCAACATTCTGAAAATTTCCGAAATATTTCAAATAGTGTCAACAAAAAACATTAGCTAAAAACCAGGAAAGGAAATAAAAGTAAAATCTAAAATTGGAAGACACATTAAACCTTTTAAAATTTAGACCAAGCAACAAGACCTCAACAAATTCAATAAACGGTTAGTTATCAAATGAAAACATTGCATAGAATCCGTTGATATGCCTTACAAGCCAACCATACAGACTGTCATTAAATAACGACAAAAAAGTATAAAATCAAGTTTTTTAGAAATAAATTTTGTGTCAAAGTTATGATGAAAGCAGACTCTGCACACAAAACCTTAATCATGCCTATTTATTCGGCTTTAGCAACTAGCGTGATACTAGAGAACTAACAAGTGATAAGGCAACAAAATTAAAAAATTTATCTTAAAATTTATGACAAATAATGGACGCGAATTAATGAAAACCATTATCTTACAACTGGAAATCTTTATTGAGCACACTAATTCCTCATTAGAACATAACCAACTAAACGTCGGAGGAACTGCTCTCGAACGACTAGTGGGAGCTCTAATCAATTGCAAACTGCTTCAGTCGGGGGGGGGGCGGTGGGGAGGGGGAGCCTAAATGGGACTAAGAAGTTCAATTGCGGGTTTCAAATAACCAAATTATAAGATTCAAAGTGAAAAATGGCACCACTTTCGGCGTACTTATCATTTGACTTTTGATATTAAATTGCCGCCAATTGAGTTCAGCTGCTTGAAATCGTGATTGAGAGAGACTTTTAGATCACGCGAAACGCAAAAATTCAAGGGCATAAAAGTCGATCGAAAAGTCAAAACCGTCAAGCAAAAATTTGGCGAAAAAAGACACACAAGTTTACAATAATTGCTATGAACGTCGTTCAAGATCAATTAAAAAGAAACATGAACTGTTATTAATGAGGGCGAATACTACGAACGCAAAAATTCTCTATAAAAACAGGCAATACACAAATGTTGCAGGCAGATACCTGCCATTGATGCACTTGACGTACAAGGTAACTGAAACAGAGAAAAACGACGAAGGGATAGAAACAGACAGAAATGTCCAAAAGTGCTCTAACCTGGTGTTCAGTTTCAGTTAGATTATCAAACAATACTTAATAAAGCTTCTAAATTGCTAAACAATTAAACTTAATACTAATGTTACATCGTAAGGCTCTAATGGGCCTCAATAGCACTACGACTTGAATTATGACATAATGAGAGAGCTTCATCGGTTTATCCCCTTTCTTTTGATTTCACCCTTTTGATATTGACCGTATTCACTACATTGCGTAATTCAATGAGTGAAATAATTTAAAAGCCATTGAGTTGAAACAGTGAGCGAGATAAGTCAAGATTGAAACGTGAAAATTGTGACTCATGTAAAACAAAAAAAGTAATCAAAAGGTAAAACGAAGTAAAAAAAGAGCGCCTGAGGCTGACGGTAGCCATTAAAAATTCACTTGTTTGTTGAAGACCTAACTGTCAAAGTCATTCAAAGCATCAGCAATAAACTCAAAACGATTCATCAGATCAAGTTATGCCACATTAGAAACAGATGAAAGCTGTCATTAATGCGATTAACAGTTAAGACAACAAAAATGACACCAAAAACGAGCGCACTCAGAAATTCATTATGGCCACTCAGAAACATATTATGGCCACAGATGGAGTCAAAGTCATAACACAAACATCTATAAGATAATTGCAACTAGGCACAAATAGAACATACGTTACTTTTTAATAGCACCTAAGAAAGAACAAAAAAATGGAAGTAACATAACCCTCGAAATTGCCCCTCAAAAACCGAAATTTGATCAAACCAATTTCTATATCCACGTCAAATGCAGCTGTGAAAAATCCGAATTCAAAACTATTCTCAATTTTTGACCCTTTAGTACTCCAGCGTGATTAACATAACAACTGCGATCTGACTTCACGCTGACATCGAAAAGTCGAAAAAAATGTGACCACGTCTTTCAAAAAAAAAGACAGCTCACCAATACAAGCCGAAACCTTTGAATTGGAAAAAATAGAAGCGCTATAGAAGTCGGCTGAGAAGATGAAGATGTCTATAAACAAGAAAAACTTTTAATATTAAAAGTAGCTAGCCAAACAGTTGTTTTAAAATTCGCCAGAGAAAATAAATTTATCGTGTAATTTTTCAGCACTAAAATTTTTCAAATAACAAGAGGGACAATTAGGCTGCCTTTTTTAATGACAAATTAAGCTCGGCCATTTTAGGCGGAAAAGACAATGGAGTTCAAGCCGATTCGGAAATAGACTTCTTAGACCAACTTCTAACCCCCCCCACCACCAACTAAGTGGGTACAAATTATTGACACCCAATTAGAATTAAAACCTATATAATGGGCGTGGCATACGGCTTAGTAAAGATAGCACAAATAAAATTATCAAAATTTATTTTTTGGGCAGTTTGTGTTTACAAATTAAGTAGAATTAACTTACACGTAAGTTCTCTGTGCGCAGTCGTTCAATCTCTTTAGTAAGATCGAGAGTGACTTGAAGAATTGCTCCTTTAGTTGATTTGCGTGACAACTGACTGAAATCGCCGACACCTTTCTCATGACTTTGTATCCTCTCCTTTTCATCGACTGCTATAAACTCCGCACTTTCCATTTCCTAAAAAAAGCAATTCTTGACAATTAGACGTACCAGTGATTTTCTTGACTCAAAATGACATCCATTAGAACTTCGCTGAATTTTTTAGCGAGTGACTATCGCTGGATTTGAAAATTCATTCTTCAATTGCGACAATGAAAATATCAAAATCGTCATCCGAAGAAAAAACGAAGAGAACAAACAACGAGTCTGAAACTCAAAGCGAAAAAGATGGTCAGAATAAGGAAACAAAAACATAGCAGGACAAATCCTGACATACAATTCAAAGAAATTTCATTGATTAAACAAAAAAAAAAACTAGACCTAGAAGGGACTACGATTGGATTAAAACTACCGGCGAGGAAACGAATTTTTATTCAAACACTATTTTCTCGTTCTACTGTTTCGACTTGAACGAAATCATCACTTCAATTTGACTTCAAAAATCATGAAAATGTGTGAACAGATTTAAAGAACAGACAGCAGCGCTTCAATACAATTCAAATTCTTTGCATTGTAAAAAGATTCCAGGACAAATCCTGAATCACGATTCATACATAGCCGCCGTTAAAATTGCAACGATTGAAAGGAGAAATAAAAAGAAAAATCAGCCTAATTTCGTGTCAAAAAGTGTTCTGATTTGGTTTGCAGTACAATTACGTTCGATAAACAAGGTGAATTCAGCCTACGTAATGTTGATAAGTTGATGCACTCAGTATTTAAACATCATATCTTTGTGCCCGGGTTTGATTGGTTCATCCCGTTTCTTTTGATTTTTTAACTTGGACGTACTTGCTGGATTTACTCTAAATTTCATTCAATTGAAGCAGTACGTGACGTAGGTCAGCAGTTCAAAAGTCAAAGATGAAAGTGGTGACCTATGTAAAAAATGAAAAAGGTATGTAAACATAAACCGACTAATGTCGGAAGAACTACTCTCAAATGACAGGCGGGTGGAAAAACATTTGACCCCACCGGTATTCGAACCATTGACCTCCCTCTTCATAACCATATGCACTGCCGACTGTGCGATTTGGCCCCTATAGTAGCTATGCTGCAACAGACTTTATATTAGCAACAGGCTTTACTTCGGAGTGAGAGCAATAGAGATCACTCAAAAATGAAGAACGAAAGCGTGAAAAAGTCACTTGAGAATTCAAAATCTTCTAGAAGAAAAGCGCAAAATGGTCAAGCAACAAAATTGCATAGAAAAAGAACAACACGTTTACAATAATTGCTATGAACTTCGTTCAAGAGCAATTAAAAACGAAAAAATAACCTATGTAAAAACAAAATTATTGAATTTAAAAACATAGCAGTATAAGTCCTGAACCAAAGTTCGAAAAATTTTCATTGTTCAAACAAAAAACGAGCTACAATTGCCTGAGTATGGACTGGAAAATCCATTTAGAAAAAAGAAAATGTCTAGAAAAACAGTAAACACATAACTGACTAACGGCGGGAGATTGCTATCAAACAAGGATGTTGCACGATGACGCCAAGAGGGCTGGATTACGGACGGAACGATGTGCGGATTGGGGAGCGCGGATGAAGTGGGAGGTGGTCAAACTCAGCCCTTCACGCCAGGAATTTATTTATATCTCCAAAACAGTTTCAGCAAATCTGGGTCGATTCTAAAGGCCAGAGGCCTAAGATAATTGCTATGAACTTTGTTTGACAGCAATTAACAAGTCAAATTAAAGAAACGTAAACAAAAATCCACAATTGAGAAATTTTCTGTTAAAATACTGTTTTCTGACTCTACTGTAAATTGTGTGCGAAAATTTGATACCGCAAAACTACTAGCTTTCTCGCTCCACTTCTTGTTTCGGACTGACAAATGAACACTCCAATTTGACTTCGAAAATAAACAAAATGTGTTACCAGCTCTTAAAAAAACAATAAAAAACAAATTGTGACTTGTAAGAAATTCTTTGAATCGTAAAAAAGGGAGCGCCTAAATAACTGAATTTGAGAGACTAACGGTGGCTATTAAACAATGGGGGCTAAATCGAGAGGGGATTGTTAGACAAATAGTAGACAGTACGGAAAATTGCCTGAACAAGAAAGACGAACATGGCTAATTAAATGGCTATGAAGTTTGGAGCAATTGGACAGTCAAATTCTCGCACAAGACAACTTTGTTCAATCACTGTTCTCTAAGTCTACATAAAAAAAAGTCACACGACAAAAACGATCAAGCGAAAAGTTGTTTTTAAAGTAACTAAAATTACCAATAGTTACAAACTAGATTCATCATTATTTAATCACAAAAGCAGAGTGATCTGTCGACACGCAGAATAAGAGACCAGAAACCAAATAGAAAAACAAGATCAATCAAAAGTTTAAAAAGCTTGCCAATATTTGTAAACAACGTGGTTAAAATTAAACAACATAGCTGGCAGATTGCCAGAAAATAGCCGCAATAGCCTAATAGATCTGCAGTTTCATAAAACAGTAAAAAAAGACAGACAAAAAATAGTCTTTTTATTGAAGGCCGATATGTCATATTTTGATTAAAAATCTGTACAAGTTTTTGCTGCCTCTATTAGCTGCTCTCTAATAACCTTCATTTAGAGTGACACACACCCATTTGACCTTATCTCTGTGAATTAAAGTAATTAAAGTCAATTTCAAAGCGAGGAAGTCATTTTTGTGAGTGAAGTAAGTCAAGTGTGATCAAAAACTTAATCACGTAAACGAACAAAAGAAAGTCGCTCCACTAAGAGCGAAAAATGACGTCGCGCACGCACTTCAGTTAAAATTGCATGAACGAATGAACAAAAAGCAGATTTGAAGTGGTTTTGACGTCATATTGTCGTAACAAAAATCGCAACGACGAAATAAAAAACATAGCAGGACAACTCCTGACGTACAATTCAAAGAATTGTCATTGACTAAACAAAAACTAGACCTAGAACGGACTATTAGTGAATTGGGAAAACCATTTCTAAAAATCAGATTAAAAAAATAAAAAAACAGAATATCAATGTCAAAATGCCGCATGTGTACAAAAAAACCACTAGCGAGAAAGGATAATTTGGTTGAAACAAAAAACTAGGACTGAAATGAAATATGAATGGATTGGGAAACCCATTTAGAAAAAAATCCGATCCAAAAAATAAAAAAAAACAGTAAAAATCAAATTGAAACTTCCGCATCTGAACAAAAAACCAGTAACGAGAAAGCGAAATTTTGTTCAAACACCGTTTTCTCACTCTACCTTAAATATAGAGCGAATTATTTCAGGCCGCAAAACCACTTGCTTTTTCCCTCCACGTCCTGTTTCGGCGTGACCAAAACCACTACACCAATTTGACTTCAAAAATCATGAAAATGTGTGAACAGATCTTTAAAAGACAGCGCCCCAATACAATTCAAATTCTTTGAATTGTAAAAACCAAGAGGAGGCCAATAATAGCCCCAGCTATCGCTGTGCGGCAACTAAAAAAAGCTCAATATGAAGTCAATAAAAAAAGCTGCAATTAAATTTGGTTAATCAGAAAGCACACTAAACGAGTCATTAGAGAACAAGGGCGCATTACAGGGGTTGAAAACCTTATATGAATGGAGACCTTTACACTGATTCAATTATTACCAATTAGTATTAAATCCATAAAGTGTACCCATAAAGCGTAAAAAATTTTCTGAAAAGTCTCTGAGAACCGATTTAGTTTTTCTAGATTCAGCTTTTCGATGATACTATATTTGTTTCTCTCTGCTAAGATAGCGGTCAGCCAAAAATGGCTAAACAAAAAAAGCGCGCTACGTAGATAGAAATTGCATAACATCCTTTTCATTGGGGTTGGAACAACAAAAAAATTCTTGCGAAGAGATAAAAAATGGGTACAGATACGGATAGTAACAATGCTATTTTTAGCTGGATCAAAAATGTTTTCATTTCGAATGATTTTTGAGTATATTTTCTAATTTTAACAAGCTAGAATGCTTTCCATATGCTACCCAAAATGAACGATTGATGGGCCCCGTAGAGACATCGAATGAAACGTTTTATCTTATTCAAAAATTGAAGTTTTACTGTTTGCATGTTTCAATTTTTGAGCTAATTAGTCGACGAGGGAAAGCGGAAACATATGCTAGAGTGAACTATTGTTACAGAGATGTTGCTCGAGAACTGAATGTCCCCTTTGTATCATTGAAGAAATTTAAGGCTGTGAATCAACTAAAAAGATGGAATCCATCCAAATCCGCAAGATATTCGAGAACTTGCCTCTGATTTCAGACGTGCTATAAAGCATACTGAACTCTATTACACAGCCAAACGATTTCAGCACGAGCACGGTTAGTGCTAAAGATATTAAAAATAACCGACTAAACGTCGGAAGGAATTGCTCTCGAACGAATAGTTGTAGCTCTAATCAATTGCAGACAGTCGGGGAGGGGGGGGGGGTAAGGGGGCCTAAATGGGACTAAGAAGTTCAACAGTGAGCTTCAAATAATCACATTAAAGGCTAACATATACCACTATTAAGATTTTAAAAAATGACACCAATTTCGGCACACATTTCATTTGACCTTTAGTATTCAATTGCCGCCAATTGAGATCAACCGCTTGAAATTGAGATTGAGAGAGAATTTTAGATCACGCGAAACGCAAAAAGTCAAGGGCGTAAAAGTCACTCGAAAAGTCAAAATTGTCAAGCGAAAATTTTGCATAAAAAAGACAAACACGTTTACAATAATTGCTATGAACTACGTTCAAGAGCAATTAATCATTTTAACAACGTTTTAAATCAATTATTCAGGATGTATGCGGTTCAACCAATCTGACGATATTCCAGGTCTTGTTGAGTCAAAATTAGTTTTTGAATTGCCTGGTCAAGGCAGAAGATGAACATTCCTTGATGCTCAGCACACCCCACCTTTGTGTACAGAAAGGGTGGATAAAGAAAGACCAGCACTACTACGCAATCATATGTTTCTGTACGCAATAAAAAATTGAGATTTGTGGGAAGGGGTAACTGTTATGAGCATTAAGAACCGCCCTTCACATCATAAATTGATATGTACAGTTTCGGTGAATCGCATACTTGGAGACTAGCAAGGCGTAAGGTCCTAAGAGACTTTAATGCCCTCCGGGGGTAATTGCATTAAACGACATATCATACCTAACACACGTCTTCATATATGTACTGACGAAAACGGCCCTCTAATTCAGCAAAAGAGTCGATTTAATACTATTGATTATTTTGAACTATTATCATTGTTCAGTTAGCCTATCTATCAAAAATGAATCGGGATACAAAATTCAAAAACCCGAAGCATCTAACAAAGGAAATAAAAGTAGTGATATCCTTAAAATAATGATTCATAATTATCTTCTTCCGAACTAGAACGCATTCCGATAGAGTATTAAATGTTTCCTGAGTTCAGCAGGAAAAACCCGGTAGTGATTTATGAGATAACACTGTTATCTTAATGAAAAAGTTGAACAAACGAACAATTATCCGGAGCAGCAAATGAGCTGATGATCTAATCCTGTGGAAGTTTTCATCATTCAATTTTATTTCCGCAGTTTGCAGTGACACTTGAATCCGGCAATCAACAAGGCCTGTTGAATTGAATGTTTTCAAACCCCAAGTATGTTAAAAGAAGTAGTTATTGTAAAATTTTCAATTTTAGAAATGTGACTTTTGTAGCTGTTAATATAGCACCACGACTGACTAGGACGAATTGCTCTCAAACGAAATGCGCGGAGGTTTCGATTGATCGTAGCCGAAAGCGGGCATGATGTCATTACGCGTCTTCAGATGATGTTACCAGAGCCTAATAGTGGACCTATAGTAGCATTACAAGAAGTTGTTTAAAGAAACAGAAATTATGAAACACTATCGTGTCATAGTCTAACAATCAAAATTTTCTGTTTGCAATACAAATCAAGCCAAGGCTTCAATCTTGTGGGCGAAAGAGACAGCAAGCGCAGTAAAATATATTGAACCAAAGTTTATTAATTACAAATTTAGAACCTAGAACGAATAATATGTAACGAAATGTTTTAAAAAAGAACGTTGAAAATAAGAACAGTTTTCAGAGCACATTTCGAGTTTGCTCCGCCCTTCGACGTTGGTCGAAAACATAACCGACTGACGTCAAAGAATTGCTCTCGAACGACCAGTGGAAGCTCTAATCAATAGCAGCTTGATTGACCGGGGGGGGGGGGGGGTAGCTGGAGCTGGAGGAGACTCAGAAGTTCACTAGGGGGCTTCAAATGACGTGACTATCGGCTTTTCATTTGACTTAAAGAATTGGTAAAATGCCTCTAATTGATTTCATCTGCTTACAATTGTGAGTGAGGGCAATTAAAATAATGAAGCAAGCAATCTATCAGCAGAAAAAACCTGTCGAAAACAAATACTTCTTTGAGTCACACAAACATGGGCTACAGAAACGACTTCGACCGGCGTTGGAGAGCAATTGATGGCTCAATACTCAAACAGCAGTCTAATAACAAACACAGCGATAAATAAATATCTAGAGAACATTATATCAAGAATTGTTTACCAATAAAAACATACCCGGCATATTGCCGGAAAATAGCCGCCATTGATTCCCATAACCACGATTGGGATTGAAAGAACAGAAAAAACAATTTAAAAAATTTGAATTGTTTTCCAGAAGTTAGACATACTCCTGTTTTTTAATGAGCGGACAAATAGGCTAGAATCAACGCCAAACAGCATTAGACATGTTAAATAAGAATTATAAGAAGAAAGTTCAAGTAGCGGCCATCTATATTTAGGCTTTATGTGTTTATCCCGTTTCTATTTTTGATTTCGTTATTCGATACTGATTCTGTTCATTTTAGATTGCTTTGCTGAGCAACTGATGTTCAAAATCACTTCGCGCAGAATCAGCGAAGAATGAAACTAGCCTGGAGAAGTCAAAAAGATTTCATGCAAAATGTCGAAAGGCGGCAACATGAGGTAAAACCAAACAATCTTTTATTCGACGAAGCAAAAAGTTTAAAAAATAGGAGAGCTATAATAGCCGGGTGGGAAGATGAGGGCGGCTATTAACAAAACTCTTTTTTTAAATCTGCAAACATGTAAATTAAACTAACCACTTGGTTAATGTTATATGTTAGAAATTTATTAATCAAACATTATTTTTTTCTAAATTATAACAAACTAAGGTTCGGTTTTCGTAAAATAATTTAATAAAAAATATGTTTAAATCCCGCAACCCTTCTGTCTATTGGAACTCTTTCGTGTCCTTTAAGCATTTCCGCTGTAACTTTTTGTTTAAATTTGGTCTTCGACGTTTCTTTTCTAATTGTAATTGGAAGTGTGTTCCATTTTCGAATAAAGTTACGAACAATTGAACCATTACTCCATTTTGACTTACATTTTTGTTCTAAGAAAAGGTTATGGGTTCGTTTGTTTACAATAATAGGCATGTTTTCTAAAAATCTGAAATGTTTATTAGAGCGATTTCTTGTTTGTTGGAGAATATTGAAAAACCTATTTAAAGACACCCGTGTTATTTGGAGCTCTGCTGGAAGAATTTTAGTCTCCAGAAGTAGATCTCTGGCAGTATCGTATTTGGTTTTCATAAAGCAAACTTTTATTCCCCAGTTTATCTGTTTGCTAATTCTGTCAATAGAGTAAGATGGTAAATTTTGAAAAAAAATTGCGCTAAAATCTAAATGAGACAAAACTAGTGATTTAAAAAGATTTACTCTTGTTTTTAGCAGTACCTGATAACGAGCCAAATATAATGATCTGATTGCTGAAGCCATTTTACTGATAACCTTATTTAGTTGATTTTGGTATGTCAGTTCCCTATCAATTATTACAGCTAAATATCTACATTTTTCAGATGCTTCCAATCGGTGTCCCTTGAAATCAACAGTTTCAATGATCGGCAATTTTTCATTCCTGAACACCATTAACTCCGTTTTTTTCTCATTCAAAGTTAACCTGTTTTGTTTCATATATTGATCTGTCTTGTTTAACGTATCTTCAGCTATTAGCTGCAAATTTGCTTCATTCTTTGCATGACATAGAATTGCTGTATCATCGGCAAACTGTAATACATCACAATTCGTTGATACAGCTTCACTGAAATCGTTGACATAAAGTATAAAAATTAGAGGCCCTAAGACAGTTCCCTGAGGAACACCGTGATTTATGACAACCCAATCTGATTTTGCTATCCCATTTTTTACACACTGTTTTCTATCACAAAGGAAAGAGTTTAATAAGATTCTTGCATTTTCTCCAATTCCATACCTTTTTATTTTGTTCATGAAAACATCTATAGATATTGAGTTGAAAGCCTTTGCTAAGTCTAAAAAGAGTGTGACAACAATTTCGTTTTCGTTTTCTCATTTAATGCTAAATAGGAAAAGGAATTGTATTATTCACAGAAAATCATGCAACAGCAAATTTACAAGAAAGAATAACACAGTTGTTTATGCTGCGAATGATCCGTGCGAGTTGCGAGCCATTTCGGTTTATTTATAAACAATAATATATGCAACTATTTTGTCAACAGTCATCAATTTGGTATTAATTTACGAGTACTAACTTTAAGAAGCCAATCGGGGGCAAAACTGCTTTCTCCCAATGACGACTGAGGTTGGCCCCTTTCTCTTGAGTCATCTCCTGGTTTAAAGCCGAATGCACCTTTAACAAACTTAATGGTTACCAAAACTGACGCCACGGCAATTGTTCTAAAACAATAGGTCCTCTATTTTCTAGTCTGCCTGTGATTTTGTAGGGCCTCTGTTGATTTGACCTCCGAAATATGTATACTATGCAACACACAAAATTGAGTTCAACTGTCAAAATTGTAGACTAATTAGAGAGCAATTCAGATCAAGCTAAAATTATGCGTGAAAAAAATCCCCTCCGAAATGAGTCAATCGGGCAGAAAAAAGTATCAGATTTAAAAAAAAAAGTAATCAACAATTAAGAACAAAAACGGATGCATAACTTCGACTTTTGTCAGGAAGTAAGCCGCAATAGGTAAATATTCAACCTGCACAGACTATTCATATTATTTTGGTCACAAGAATGAGGTGAATTTAAGTTGACATTTATACAACAAGATCGCATCAAGGTTCTCGAAACACTAAATTCAAAACAACAGACGTTCCTGTTTATCAAATCCCAATAAAAAATTCTTAGATTTATCTTTCTGATGACGTGATAAACACAGTTGAGTTTTCAAAATTGTACAAAAAAACAGTTTAAGTATCGATGAAGTGCTTATCACGCTTTAGCTTTTGATTGGTTGATAAAAATGGAAAAGAGACAAATATAACACGCAGTAAAATTGTATAATTTCAGTTTTTACCATTACCGCACCTCCGTTCAGTCGCTCGTATCAAGCACCCTTATTAACATAGAAATTAACTTAGCATAAATCAAAACGTTTTTACCTTGTACCCCGCACTTAGGAAAACTTAGCAAAATACTGAACAAAAACCGTACTACAAATATAACAACTCCACAGCCAAACCTCCATAAATAAGGGAGGGAGATGCAACAGATATTCGGAAAGTTTTTATGCATAGATAAACTCTTAACATACTTTTACACGAAAAAATCCTCCCTTTGATTGAATTAAGATTCTGACACTCACATTAAAATGCTACTAATTATAATTAGCCGCATTGCATGAATTGAAACTAGATGGCCAGCACCCGCCAGCATTCAAAATAACGTCACATTCGGCGACAACTCAGACCAAGTAAAATTTATTTATTCCGGAATACAACAACTCTACAACTTAGCAATCTTTACATGGAATCCAACTGGCTTCTACAACACCTTGCCCCAAAACATTAACCAAAGAACAGTAAGTTCCTTTAAGTATCCAACCAAAACAGCCTACACAGAACAATTTCTCACTACATTTATTGATTTAACTTTTTCTCACACACAAACAAACACGAAATCAAACCAAAAACAATGGCAGAGCCAAGCCTTCCATGTCCACCTGCTACGTTTCTCCAGATTAGCAAATGAAAATGAGGACCAATTCGAAGGCCTGCTTCGAGCCAGCATTGCCATATCAAGAATACCTGAAGCCCATCACCAAAGAGCACGATACATTCACATACAACTTGATTGGAATGCACTTTTATCTCCGGCTGCCAGAAGTTACGCGAAACGACCTGGGCAACTAACAACAAGAGCTACGTGATCACTATGTAGGGGCAGATCAAAGAAGACATTAAGAGCTTGACCTACAGTCATGAAACTTTGACCCTATAAAAACAGCCAGACAATTTTCTCATCGAACTTACAAGGGCTCGCGAATCTTTCAATAGTAGACGACGACGACGACGAAGATGCAGGCATAGATCGCACAGTCGAAAGACAACAAAGAATCGGGGAGCAATATATACAAGCCATATCGTTCGAACAAAGTTCTTCAGAAAGAAAAAGACAAAATTGCACTCAACGAGCTGAGCGCAATAAACAAAAGAATAGTTGAAATCAACCAAATACACCGTAAGTATCACAATCACAAAATCAAATTTTTTTGGTATTCTCAAGCTAACCAAACATCAACAACTACGGTAGAGAAAGAACTTTTAGTACGCAAAACAAGCCCAAACTTACCATTGAAAAACGACAAAACAGTAAACAAGAGCAGTACCCATACCAAAAAAGTCGAGGACGAGAAGCGCATAGGGGACAAAACGAGAAAACTTCAAGAAACAGGAGCTTGTATAATAGGAAAGATCAAAGACTGTTTAACAATAACAGAAACATCCCACATGCAATTCCAAACATAATGTCCGACAAGTGCCAGCAATCAGCACACTGCCCGAGATTGTCCTCAGCAAAAACCAGCATACCGAGACGGAAACATGCCTTTCCACCAACAGCCTAAAAACTGAAAAACCTGCATGCTTTTCTACAAAACCTAAATAACTTCATATCAACTTTTAGAGAGAACGTTTTTCTTGTACCTTAACAATTCGAATGCATTTTTATCAAAGCCATTGCCGGTACATGAGCGTTCAGCAATGCGATGTCACAAAAACAATTTAACAAAAAAAAGTTTAGAAAACATGGAAATAAGCTCCACCAAATATTAGTGTTTCTACACTATTCTTACACCAATCACCGATAATCTTATCTGTTCAACTAAAATTCAAAAAGTGGACATATAACACTGCACGAATTTTTAATTTTTGAAAATTTATCTTCCACACTATTTTCTTCCATTTTTCTTGAAACACAAAACTATCCTTGACCCCCACAACCGAATGCTGCATTTCCCGGAGTTCACATTTCAAAATTAATACAATGAAAATGAAGGGAAAAGGAAAACAAAAACGACGGAATGCTACAAAAAATTAGCCTTAAGACAACAAAAGTATAAATCCTTCGTCCCGGACAACAGCAGCAATTACAATTGCAACCAGAAGAGCAACTTATTACGGCAGAACAAATAGGCATCGGTGAGCCAACTCCAAAGTTCGACAACATTGACATCTCTCTCACTAGCCATTTGGACAAACTAAACAACAACAACAACAAATTAAACCAGCTTGCTATAAACACAGCAAAAGTTCAAATAAAAGTCAGACGGTTCAATCGTTGCAAAATTTGGAGCCATTACCCGGAGCATGCACGATATCTAACAACACTATAACTTTCTATAGGAGAAAGAAGCTTTTATGCACAAAAAATTATTTCACCCGACCTTACAAAATAATATTCTATCTACCACATTGATCCCAATCACTTTGACTGAAATCTCACCAGCATGGATAAGTTGGAAGCAAACCATTACTGCTAAGGATGACTTCACATCAGTGAGGTTCTTTCAGCAAAACATTAAAAACTTCCCACCCTCTTCGCCAGAGATCAATCCAGCTGTTGACAAATATACGCAAAACGAATGTGATATCGAAGATTTTTCTCTCCGTAGCCCTGTTTACAAAACTGATATCCAAAGCGTTTCTGAAAACAGCTTTCGCCCCTTCGTCCCCAGACAGCAGCGAATCTGTGCTGATTCAAACTCCTACCTTTAAAACAAAAAAAAAATTAGTCCAATGATATTTTCCGATTTGGGAAAACAACTTAACAATGACCGCAGAAACTGACATTTGGACAAAGGTGCGTAATTACGCTGATCCTGCCAATCAAATTGTACCATCGTTCATGCAATTTACTATGGCAGTTTGCCTGTATGTAAGACACACAATTGTTTTTTCAAAAGATTTGTTACCCTACCTGATGGCACAATTGTTATCTGCACTATTCCCCTAACCGGTTTGCTGACACACAAATGCCACTTTAAGCCTGCATGGAGTACTATAATTACATCCCAGACTTACTAAAAACATATGCAGGCCCTTCATTAGGATTAAACCAGCTTAATCAATGACAACCTTTTTGATCCCGAATACAGGGAAGCAGTTCGAAGTGCATAAGATGGACACCTCATCCGAAGCCTCTAACCAGACCGACCCCTATCATCCTCCTAACCAAACTAGATATCCCCTTTTCATGAATTTCAATGTTGATTTCGACATTAACCTCGGAGTGCATTCCAAGAATATATATTACCCTGCAACACCATTAAAATTTGGTTAACCTTTTTTGATAAATCTACTCCACAAATGTCCTACTTTAAACCAAGTCATCCCGATTGTACCTCAGTAAAACGATTTATCGAAAACGGAAAAACCGAGTTTAATGCTGGTGAAATTGAAAAAGAAAACAACTCGGTGAGGAATGCTAACACTGTATCTATACCAAATTATTGTCACCACAAACCTGATTGAGGTTTTGACACGTGTTACACCACAAAACAAAAACTTTTTAACCAAGGAGCATTACTTAAAACAAATCATCTTCATTTCTGTAAACAAGAACAGAAAATTTCTTGTAGTCAACAATCCATTCTAAAATTTATTTTCCTGCAAGTACACCAGCAACACGAAAAGGCCAACTATTGTAGCTCATTCAATTCCGTACCAGTTAAACAAAAAAAAATGAATAAAAACTTAAAATGAGCGAAGAGCATTAGTTTAAAACAGCAATTTTGCACCTTTCCAAATTAAAACTTACTTTATATTATTTTCGATTTGTTAAACAAAGTGAATAAAAATTAACGCTCTTTCATTGGCAATGGAAAACCGGCACTGACGGGCTAAAATATATACATTTATATTCATTATTTCCAGCACCAATTAATGTCAATTCCTGTACACAAAAATTATTTTCCCAATACCAAAAATTTGTGCTTTTCACTCTAAGATCAGCAGCTCTGTGACACGCAAATTAAAACAAAACTCAAACCTTCATATTGAATTGATTTTACTCCTTTTTGTTACACTCTTTGCATAAACGATTGTTGCCATAACATAAATTAAAATTTCTTTTATTATCGAACATAATACCAATCTTTATCTTTATTTTTTTCTCATTTAAATTTATTCCTCATTTAACCACCGTTTAAAACCCTTGTTCTCTACTCAGTCTTCCCCGCCAGCCTATACGTAAACCAAAATGACAGATCAAAACACGATCGGCCTCGACGGAGGCTCTATGCCTACTATCTTCCCCTTCTACTATGTTTATTTAGGTGCACTATTATCCCCCAACCAAAGGCGGCTTTAAACTGGCCACCTTTGACGATTTCTAGTTCATGAAGACCGAGTCAAATCAATAAACGTTAAATTTCTAGAGCCAGGAACCCAACACGCGTTGCTTTGACCGCACCTTCCCCGAGAACAACTATGTGCTCAGTTTTCTGACTAACCCCCAGTACGATACAATGGTAGGGTTTTTTGAACAAGACAAACTTTATTAAACCCCAAACTCCCAGTCCCATATTATTACTTAACCACAAACCCAGCAATGGAGTTAATTGACATCTTCCTCTCCCATTGAAATTAAGTGGAACCACAAGGAAGCTGAAACTTTTCTATACAATACCTCCGCTGATGGAGCAACTATTTGCTTACATCTGGGTCAGCAGCTAACCCAGTTATGCAAGATCATCCTCATCGAAGTATATAGTGACTCCCTATTCTGGGAAGCATCAAAACACATCATTAATTCACATTCAAGCTCTACCAACATCACTTTTAATGACAACCAACCGCTTCTCCCACAAATCAATATGTCCTTTCCATCCCCAGAAAATCTATTCAACCCGATTTAGACAACTATAATTTGCTACTTGACTCAGCACATTCACTAAATGGTTCCTAATGATCAAAACATCTGGATTTGATTTGCTATATGTCACCTTATTCCTTATTCCAAAATTATTGAATCATGATCTTGGTGATATTGAATCACCTTACGATTAAGCCTCAGATGGATCTTTGGGCGGAAGAAATGTCACCTTGAAATCTGTCACTCTAGGCCACATGTTTACCGCCCAATCAATTGCGAGTTGTTCTTGGCCGTTTCGACAAGTTCAGCGCCCCTGTCGAAGCAAGCGACAACACGTGTCCAGCAACATCAGTGGGGTGGCGTTCCTCTGCCCACGAAACAAAAGCGGAGACCGCTCCTTCCGACAACAGACATGAGACAGCGCCTTTTCTCGCACCGATGGTACAAAATGCGAGTGTTATTCTCGCAACGCCGCCAAACAGTAACGAGAGAACGGCCCGTAGTATCTACCAGAACAACGTGACAACACAAAAATGGCTGGCATAACAAGCTATCTCGAGATGGTATAAAAGCCAATTATCTTCATCTCGGAACCCAACACTTTCGAACGCCCTTCTATTCGTCCTCATGAAGAACTCGGTTGTAGACCGGATCTTTTCCAGAAGCCGAGAGTGATTACCACTTCTGCAAATCAGGAAGCTTTCTCACCGAACGGTGTCTTGGAAACGCTCGCATATCCACCGATTTCGATATCTGACCGCGCCACCACTCGTTCAATTGAACGATTGCATACTTTGTATTCAAACAAAACCCTTTGATCAATTCCGCTTCGGAGTTATAACCAATAGAGAACTTCCAACCGCATGACATCGAGAGACCAGAATACGAAGACAGCTCGTGCAAACGTTCAGGTCCACTTGATGTTGGCGTCCAGCTAGGACACTGTAAAGCTCGCTTGCATTTTGGCTGCTTTCCAATTTCTCAAGGTTCTCGCTATTGAAAGTCAGCAGTTCCAGGTTCACAACTGCCAATGGGTTCTTCGGCTAGCCATTCGCGAAAACCGAACCTTCGCCAAACAGTTGAGTAATCTTCCGGCGCAAGCCCGCCCAAGACTTGACGTCAAAACCATCGACTGCTGGACCTTCCGCCCTACCCAGCGCTCTCGTTTTCTCCAGCCCAAAAATACCTTGAACTCCTTCGCCTGCTCCTGTAATCCCAAATTCATCTTTGTGTTGCTTATTATTTTGATATAATTGCTGCAATGAAGTAATCTTTAAATTTAGTAATCGCCTTTTATAAACAAAGCCTTTTCAGCGCTCCATCAAAGCTAATTTATGATGCAATGCAACAATCATTTTATAAAAAATAGAACAGCATGGCGCCAATACTACAAAACCATTTTCCCACAATCACTCCCTCTGTTTCTTTTACCAACCCACCAAATAAGATAATTCAATTAATTCATTTTTCTTTCCATCAAAGCGAAACCATTATACTAACCAGAGAACCCCTTTGGAGCCAATGAGACAGAAAACAAGTTCGAAATTCCCAAATGAATTCTAAGAAAACAGATGAAAACAAAAAACTGAAGACTTGAAAAACAGAAAAAAATTTAAGAATTGCGCTTTTATACTGAATTTCTCCCAGCATGTTGCTACCCAAAAAATTTAACCTATAGAGGACTCGTAGCGCAGAACACTATAATATTTGTTTTGAATCAGGTCCCCGGTTTACTCCATGACTTCCGCCTTCTTAGAGAGCCGTAGTATCAGGCTTTAGCTTTTGATTGGTTGATAAAAAAATAGAAAATGGAAATACATTACACGCAGTAAAACTGTATAATTTCAGTTACTACCGCTACCCCACCTCCGTTCAGTTGCTTGTATCAAGCAACCCCACTATTTTAGAAATTAACTTACCAGAAAAGTTTCTACATTCTATCCCGCACTTGGAAAAACTTAGCAAAATATTGAAAAACCGTACTAGCTAGGGGGTTTTTAAGGGGTGATAACTCCAAAGCAAAACCTCATCAAATAAGGGAGATGCTACATTGCTCTTGCAAGCACTCATCTCATTGTCAATGAGCTAGCTAAGTCTTCATGAAACATTTTTTATAGTGTTCATAGACAACAACGATAAACTTATACAATAAATTTTTTCACAGATCATACACAACTCTTCCTTAATTCTCTCAAAGTCTTGTGTTTGAGCGCACGAGGGGGTGCGGTGGGATTGAGTCTGCTGTGTTACGGGTGGAGGGTCAAATGAGTATGGGTGATGTGTGTTTGTGGGGGGGGGGGGGGGTGGAGAAGGGGCGCTGAAGTTTGAGAGGGGTTAAAATCAAATGACAGCCCATCAAACCGTGAATTTATGGTGAATCGCATTTTTGCAGTCTTGCAAGCCATAACGCTCTAAGAGAAAATAACACCCTCCAGGCGATACCCGTTTATCTGGTTTTTGAGGACGATAAGTCAAATGCGGCAGAGGAACAATCGGTCAAGCGAAAAATCACATTAGACCACAGGACTTTCATAGTTGCCATAAACTTCATTGAGAGCAATTATGTTAAAAAAGACTAAAAATTTTTTCTTCTGTTTATCAATTACTTTTTAATTATTATATATTGATTAAAAATCTGTATAACATAATGCTGCACTCAATTAACCTTGAATAAGAGTAACATACGCGTCGTTGATCGTATGTCCTCGAATTAAAGAAATCTTAACAAAAAACAAGAGACCGCTAAAAAAAGCTACAGCTAGCGCTTTGCGGCAATTAAGAACAATATAACCCACTGAACTCGGACGAATTTCTCCCAAACGACCAATTGCTTTCGGTAGTAGCCAACTTTTAAAATTGAATTATGTAATTTCAAAGAATATAAAAGACTAACTCTTTGGTCAAATTTTAAACAAAGCTGACCGATTGCCAGAAAATAGTCGCAAAAGCCTTGTAGATCAATAGTCTCAAAAAAACAGTAAAAAAGACAGACCAAAAAAATCGTCTTTTCTTTGAAGGCTGATATTATATTTTGATTAAAGATCTGTATAAGTTCTGCTGCCTCTATTAGCTGCTCTCTAATAACCTTCGTTTAGAGTGATACACACCTATTTTACTTTAGCTCTTTGAATTAAGGTAAATAAAAGTCAATTTCAAAGTGAGGAAGTCATTTTTGTGAGTGAGGTAAGTCAAGTGTGACCAAAAATTTAATCACGCAAATAAAGAAAAAAACTCGCTCAACTTAGAGTGAAAAATGACGTCACGCACGCACCTAAGTTGAAATTGCACAAAAAATGGACAAAAAGCAGTCTTGAAGTGGTTGTGACGTCATATGATCGCAACAGAATTCGCGATTTCGACGAAATAAAAAAAACATAACAGGACTAGTCCTGATGTACAATTCAAAGAATTTTCATTGACTAAACAAACAACTAGACATACAACGGACAAACAGTGAATTGGGAAAGCCATTTCTAAAGAAATAAAATTTAAAAAAAAACACAAAATCAATGTCAAAATGCCGCATGTGAACAAAAAACCACTAGCGAAAAATCAAAATTTGGTTCAATCAGAAAACTAGACCTAGAATGAACTATGAATGGATTGGGAAAACAGTTTAGAAATAAATCCAATCAAAAAATGGACAAAAACAGTAAAATTCAAAGTGAAATTGCCGCATGAGAACCATTAGCGAGAAAGCGAATTTTTGTTCAAACACCGTTTTCTCACTCTACTTTAAAATCAGAGCGAAAAAAATTCACGCCGCAAAACCATTCGCTTTTTCGCTCCATTTCCTGTTTCGGCGTGACCAAAATCACCACTCCAATTTGACTTCAAAAATCATGAAAATGTGTGAACAGATCTTAAAAAAAACATAGCAGGACAAGTCCTGACGTACAATTCAAAGAATTTTCATTGACTCAACAAACAACTAGACCTAGAACGGACAATGGGTGAATTGGGAAAACCATTTCAAAAAAAAATCAGATGAAAAAAACAAAAAAAAAACAGAAAATCAATGTCAAAATGCTGCTAGGGAGAACAAAAAACCACTAGTGAGATATGTAATTTTGATTCTAACAAAAATCGAGGTCCAGAATGAGCTGTGAATGGATTGGGAAAACTATTTAGAAAAAAATCCGATCCAAAAAATCGAAAAAACAGTAAAAATCAAAGTTAAATTGCCGCATGTGAACAAAAAACCACTAGCGAGAAAGCAAAATTTTGTTCAAACCACGTTTTCTCACTCTACTTGAAATTTAGAGCGAAAAAGTTTCACTCCGCAAAACCACTCGCTTTTTCGCTCCACTTCTTGTTTCGGCGTGACCAAAATCACTACTCCAATTTGACTTCAAAATCATGAAAATGTGTGAACAGAAAATGTGTGAAAAAAGACAGTGACCCAATACAATTCAAATTCTTTGAATTGTAAAAAACCAAGAGAACGCCAATAATAGCCCCATCTATCGCTGTGCGGCTATTGATAATATAACAGTAGCTGCTTTATGATCAACAAAATTAAGCAAATTCTCCGGGAAATTCAATTTTGGACACCATTCAACACTCAACACTTTCCCGGTAAACTTCCACGAATGATAACAATTTTTGTAAAGATCTCGCAAGATCTTACACAAGAAGCATTTGGACTTCAATAACAAATAGATCGTATTCATTTGATTTATTTTAATGAGCAACAAAACTATTAGTTTTATTGAGACAATAGACCGCTCCACTTGTACAAAAATTACTGATGGATCCAATTTCTATTTTTTATGTCTCTTCTCTTGCAGTAAATAAACTAAAGTAAAACAGAGTAAATGAAACTCATTGCCAGTTAATCAGCTTCAAACAATAATTTTCGAGTTTGCGAGAGGAGGACTTAAATTATTGAAATTTGGAAGTGAAAATATGCCTTGCGCAAAAATACTGTAAATTGGCCACTAAACATTTTCAAAAATTAGAACTACTTTGCTATAGCGAAATTTGTCAACTAGTTCGGCTGCTCAGCAGTAAATAAGATGAACGTAGATCATAACTAATTGTAAAAAGGTGGTAACAAATACCTATAGACAAGAAATAAAACATACCCGGCAGATTGCCGGAAAATAGCCGCCGTTGATTCCAATAAGCATGACTGGGATTGAAATAACAGAAGATATTGAAAAAAAAAAGATTTTCGTACAAAAACATTTTTTTAAGTCCGATTTATTTTGATGGCATTTCGTAGTTGAACATACTTCTGTTTCTTAGAGAGAGGCTACAGGGGCTACTATCAATAACAATAAGTATTAGAGAGAGGTAACTAATACTTATAGGACCGACGTTCAAATAGCGGGCATCTAAAATTGGGCTTTATGGGTTTATCCCGTTTCTATTTCTGACTTCAATTTTTTATACTGACTGTTCATTTTGAATTGCTTTGCTGAGCAACTGATGTTCAAAATCACTTTTAGCAGAATGAGAGAAGAGAGAAACTAGCCTAGAGAAGTCAAAAAGATTTCACGCAAAATGTTGAAAAGGCGGCAAAATGAGGTAAAGCGAAACATTTTTTTATTCGACGAAGTAAAAAAAAAATAGGAGCGCTATAATAGCCGGCTGAGAAGATGAGGGCGGCTATTAATAAACGAAAAATGTGACCCAAACAACAAAAATTATAGAGTAAAGCGAGTCACCTAATTAATAGCCCACATGGCTATTAATAAGAGAAACCTTTCTACTACAGTAGTCGGTAACGTTAACAAATAACAACAAGGTTCAAGATGACAAATCTGAAAGAACAATATAAGTAGTTTAAAGTACGATCAAATAATCCCGATAAAATATGATGAAGACAACAAATGATGAACATCACAATCACTAATAAAACTTCAAAACTTTTGCCAGAAAAAAACATAGCTGGCAGATTGCCAGAAAATAGCCGCAATAGATTCGTAGATCGGCAGTCTAAAAAAACAGTAAAAAAGACAGACCAAAAAAATTCGTCTTTTCATTGAATGCTGATCTGTTATTTTGATTAAAAATCTGTATAAGTTATTGCTGCCTCTATTAGCTGATCTCAAATAACCTTCATTTAGAGTTACACACACCCATTTGACCTTATCTCTTTGAAGTAAAGTAAATAAAAGTCAATTTCAAATTGAGGAAGTCATTTTTGAGAGTGAGGTAAGTCAAGTGTGACCAAAAATTTAATCACGCGCATGAACAAAAAAACTCGCTCCACTAAGAGCGAAAAATGACGTCACACATGCAATTCAGTTGAAATTGCATGAACGAATGAACAAAAAGTGGCTGTGACGTCATATGGTCGTAACAAAAATCATGACGACGAAATAAAAAAAACCAAGAGAAGGCCAATAATAGCCCCAGCTATCGCTGTGCGGCTATTAATAACAACGAAAACATCAAATTGGTTGGATATCGTTTCATGTTTGAACCCGCTACATATTGCTCCAATTTACGAGAAAAAATGGTAAAACAGAAAAAACTCACTTATATCAAACTCACTTATTCAAACAGAAAAAACTCACTTATATCAAATGTATTTTGCGAATCAGAATAATCGTAGAAGTTATCTTCTATTCGTCCGTTCCACTCATCTGCACAAGATATCAAAGTGACAGGATCTGCATTGATAGTTTTGGTAGACTCCACTCTCTCTAAACACAACAACACTAGGATCTGCTTGCTTTCGAAAATGAACAATTTTTGGTTTTCATTAGACAGGGTTTTTGAATCGATTATGATTAATACAAACTATCATAGGTTACAGGTAGCCAATACAGCTTGTATAAATAGCCAAAACATAACCAACTAACGTAACGTCAGACGAATTGCTCTCAAATGACCGGCGGGCGGTTGGCGTCGGTAGTAGCCAGCTGGGGTTTAATAATGCTAGCATTAGGGTTGAGCGGAGAGGGGATCATGTATGAGGGAGGTGGTAGGGTTGGGAGGGCTGGACGAGAGGGCGTCTAACACACGGAATAGGAGACTGGACGGGGAGAGTATTGGGGGGGGGGGGGGTGCGCGTGGGGGAGGGGAGACGCGGGAGGGAGGGCGGGGGGGTGATTGAGTCGGGTCAAACTTAGATCAAAACTTAGTTTAAGAACCGCCCTTCACACCATAAATTGTCTCCTCAAAACAGTTTTGGTGAATCGCATACTTAGAGACTAGTAGGGCGCAAGGCTCTAAGAGAGCTGCCCAGTCACTTAGAGCCATCTGGGCTATATTTTTTATCCCGTTTTTGAGGACGAAAAGTTACAAGGGTCAGACAAAAAATCGGCGAGGCAAATAACGCATTATAAATACCACAGGACTAACATAATTGCTAGAAACTCCATTTGAGAGCATTTAATAAAAAATAGACATTTTATGCGATCGAAAAGAAAAATAAAAAAATCCCTGGTAACTTTGCGAATAATTATTTCACGTGAAATCGAACGGAATAAATACTTCGGATGATAGTTTCGACTTCACTAGAATTAACTTCTCTGGTTTCATTTTATCTTCCCCTTACAACAAGATCCTGACCTGAACTCTGCAAAAAACCTCTTTTAGTAGCTACGCAACAGAATCAGCAAAGCTATTTGGGTAAACACGAAGTTATCGGGAGCCAATAAGGTTGTATAGGAGTGCCTATACGGCAGATGAAAGGTTAAGTAAAAACTTGTTTTGATTTTTTCTCGCCATTATTGCTATAAAGATTAGCGGGAAAAGTAATGGAAAATCTAACCTAAGGCGCTGCAGCGTGGTGTAAGTTACGCAACTGTTATAATCGCATCGATAATTGATTTACTACCACCCAGTTCTCATCGCGCTGTTGAAGTTATTCAACAACTCGACTTCGCCTTGGAGTTTGAACATAGCCGGCAGATTGCCGGAATAGCTGCGAAATATATTTGCGTGATGTATAATACAGATGGAAACAGATACAGGCAATAGTCGAAAAAGTCATCGACGCCGCTCAAAATACTATGTAAAAACATTCCTCCATTCTATAATAAGGCTCGTTAAAATTCACTCACATCTTTTTGTCCCCTGACGGGAGTTGACCTCGCAATCGGGAGCGCATACATAGCACTATAAAGATTTAAAGTGAAAAAAATACCAATTTCGGCGCACTTATCATTTGACTTTTTGTATAAATTGCCACCAATTAAGTTCAGCTGCTTGAAATTGCGATTGAGAGAGAATTTTAGATCACGCAAAACCCCAAAAGTCACTCGAAAAGTCAAAAAATGATCAAGCAAAAATTTTGCATAAAAAGACACGTTTACAATGATTGCTTCTCTTAGAGAGCAATTAATCACTCGGCCAGAGAACTCACGGCAAACATAAGTCTTCGGGGGATCTCCACCTTCGCCTTTTGTAAGGCTATGCAAAACATTATTACTACAAAATAAACATTAATTTGTTCACAAGCTCTGATAGATACATAAGAGTTCAATGAGTACCTGCAATTAGTATAGTGTACCACCCGGAAGATGCCAGACCAGTGACAGAATGAAGTGCGCCAAATACTGGCTTCGGTCTGCTCACGATTTGTTGTTTGGCGTTCGCACGCTCGCTCTTGTCTGAATAGTTAGCTAGAGACGAGACTTCGCTGGTGTCGAACCCCAACCGACCCTCCGACGCTAGACCCCAGGCATACACTTCGTTATCTAGAGCACAGTTTCGTTCATGGGAGGTATAACATAGCGTACATTATGTTGCTTTCAAAAATCAGCCCTCACAGAACATAAAAGAATTCAAGCAAAGTTTTAAATAATTCACTCGATCTCATTAAGCACTAAAATTTGTTGAGTTTTGTTCGAAAAAAAATCGAACAAAACTTGAAACGTTTTAAGCAAACATTAATATCACAAACATTTAACGTCCTTATACCGCTATAAATTAAAGTAAAAGATGAAAAATGCATGTAATTATAAAAGGAGGTTTTCCGTTTGTCAATCGCAGGTTAAAAAATACGATTCTAAATTCTCTCCGCTGAGCATAATTGCCATTTGCCTGTTCATAGCTTAACTTTAGTAGCGTTTGTAGTATCATTATAAACCAGAACTCAATTAACTCAACTCTAATCTGCTGTCGTTTAACGGAAAAATACTTACTCTCCTTGTCCCATTCAATATACACAAGAAAATCTATCCATAAGTGAACGAGATACTTTCGAAGGAGACTTACATAACCACAAACTCAAAACAATTTTGGATAAATACCACTAACCAGTGGTTGCAGCAACAGTGAAGTAGTCTCCACAGGATAGCTTATGGCACTTTTTGCCCACAAACACTCCTTGTACTATGTGGTATCCCTTTGCTTCTTTCACACTCAAGTCTCCATTGCCCAGCTGACCATGTGAATTGTCACCCAATACCACAATTCGTCCATTCACTAACATAATAGCATATTTATGATTGAATCTTCTACATAATCCTATGGAAAATAATTGAAGAAACCGAACAGATTTAGGACAGTGCAGCTTTTTCTCAATCAATTCACTGCATACGGAATACTAAAAAACATGCAGATTGTAATGAACTTGACTTCTGACCAGTCAGAGTGATAATTGAAAACACATAATACAGAACGTGCAAAATACTTAAGACCAGGACACTGCTACCAAGAGTAAATGAATTGATGATTAACAACTTCGAGCGTAGTTATAGATTTAGTTGATGATATGGCGCACCAACGTTAGAAGGCACAAAGCTACGACTGCAACTACCACTCAAAGCTAAGTTCAAAACCTAACCCCGCCTTGGTTGGGAGTTATTAAAAGGTATATTATTAAAAGTATATTATGACATTTCAGTCATGAAGGAAGGGCAGACTCCCAACGACCCATATAGACAAACAGCATCCTCACCCAGTCACCGGTGGAGCCCCAGCCACTTCGGTCAACGAGCTTCCCCGCCCCGACCCCCAGCCATTTCGGTTAACGAGATTCCCCCACCCAGGCAGCGGATGAGCCCCAGCGTTTCTAAGAACCAGCGTCCAGACCGACGCACCGGTAGAGCCCCCACCATTTCGGTCAACCAGCTACCCTGCCCAGACCCCGGTGAATCCCCAGCCATTTCGGTCAACGTGGTTCCCCACCCAGGCAGCGGACGAACCCCAACTTCTTTTCTGTGAAACATCATCCCACCGAGGCACTGGTGGAGCCACCTGCCATTTGGTCAACGAATTCCCTCGTCCAGACCCCGGTGGACCCCCCGCCATTGTGGTTACGAGATTCTCCACCCAGGCAGCGGATGAGCCCCAGCGTTTTTTCTGTGAACCAGCGTCCACACCGACGCACCGGTGGAGCCCCCTAAAATTTCGGTCAACGAGCTTCCCCACCGAGCCCGGTGGATCCACAGCTATTGTGGTCATCATTCCCCACCCAGGCAGCGGACGAACCCCAGTGTCTTTTCTGTGAACCAGCGTCTTCGCACAAGCACCGATGGAGCCCTCTGCCATTTCGGTCAACAAGCTTCCCCGCCCAGAGCCCGGTAGATCCACAGCTATTGTGGTCATGATTCCCCACCCAGGCAGCGGACGAACCCCAGTGTCTTTTCTGTGAACCAGCGTCCACACCGCCGCACCGGTGGAGCCCCCTGCCATTTCGGTCAACAAGCTTCCCCGCCCAGATCCCGGTGGATCCACAGCTATTGTGGTCATGATTCCCCACCCAGGCAGCGGACGAACCCCAGTGTCTTTTCTGTGAACCAGCGTCTTCGCACAAGCACCGATGGAGCCCCCTGCCATTTCGGTCAACAAGCTTCCCCGCCCAGACCTCGGTGGATCCCCAGACATTTCGGTCAACGTGGTTCCCCACCCAGCAGCGGACGAACCCCAGCTTCTTTTCTGTGATCCAGCATCCCAACCGAGGCACCGGTAGAGCCCCCTGCCATCTTGGTAACCGAGCCTCCCAAATCAGACCCCCTGATGTAGCCATTGTGGTCAACGAGATTCCCCACCCACGCAGCGGACGAACCTCAGCGTCTTTTCAGTGAACCAGCATCCCCTCCCAAGCACCGGTGTCACCCCGAGCCATTTCGGTCAGCGAGCTTCCCCACTCTGGCCCCGGTGGAAACCCAGCTTTTCAAAGCCAAGCAGCATTCCTAAGCCTTATTTTCTGACCAACCAAGATTATTCAGCAGCTACCAACCAGCAGCCGCAGCCTTTTGAAAGTTTTCCTGGCTAACCAGGATTCCCAGCAGCAGCAACCAACAACAAGCAGCAGTCCCCATCCTAATTTTGCCCTGTACAACTAGGACTCTCCACCAGCAGCAGCGTTTTAAAACAGTTTTTATGGCTAACCAGAATTCCCAGCAAAGCAAACAACGACAAGCAGTAATCCCCAACCCAGTTTTTTTCTGGACAACCACGACTCTCCACAAGCAGCTACCAGCCAGCAGCAGCGGTCTAAATTCGTTTACCTGGCTAGCCAGGATTCCCCTCCAGCAGCACCAACCAACGACAAGCAACAATCCGCAGCCTAGTTTTCCTGGCCAACCAGTATTTCCCACCAGCAGCTGCCAACCAGCAGCAGCGTTCTGCAGCCGTTTTCCTGGATTATCATGATTCCCAGAAGCAGCAGCCAACAAGCAGCATTCCCGAGCCTAAATGTTTCCTGGCCACCCAGGATTCCCAGCAGCAAAAACTTAACTCTCATTGTCTTGATGCTTATCGATTGTATGTGAGGTGCGATAAATCTTCAAAAACAAATTTCATTTCGATGACAGACACACAGGGAGGACATTTCGAATCTTGAAACCTGAATATCGTATCGCTCCCCGGCGCGACCGTCAAAGAGGTATATACCTTTGTTCCCCCTATCAATCAGTACTACAAACTTGTAATGTTTATTGGCGGCAACGACTTGCTTAACGGTTGACAACCTTCAGACAAAACACCAATTGACATTGCAAATCAGTTAATTGAACTCACAAATTTCATAACCGAAAGAACCAAAAAACTATTCCTCATAAGAATACCGAAACGAAACGAAAACAAACAGCAATATGCACTCGTAAAAGAAATCTTCGAGGAGTTCCGGAGAACTCGTAGTCACAAATCCCAAGTCAACTAGAAATAAAAAGGTATCAGTCAGCATAAATCAAGCGCAAAATAATTCAATCCTGAAAATCATCTTCACCTCAACGAATCTGGTCGTTGAAACCTTCACCAGCTTTAACAAAAAATTCTGTACAAGGATTACAAAGTAACGTTGAACAACAGTGGTCACAGCAAAATTTACGAGTGTAAACGGAAATCATGTACTTGCATCTGCTCAATTTGTTAGTTCTCATCTCATCTTGCTAAATTTCTCAAATCCTCTTTTCCTTAAGTGTTCAACAGACTCCGTGAGGTGCCACTTCCACTAATTGAAAGATTACATGTTATTTCCGAAACATCTCTACTAAAGTATTGTCCCCAGGTTCCGTGAGGTGCCACCGTCAGCTGGTAGACACAGTATTGTCTTATAACTGTCCCCAGGTTGCGCGAGGTGCCACTTGTCAGTTAGCAAGTCAAATCTCTGAAAAATAAAGGATCTCATTCTTATCCAAATTAGTTATTCAGATTTCCTGTGAACCAAAATATCAGCATCAAACAGTCAGAAAGAGCTACAGCAAACAAACACAACTTCAAACATTTTATTGACTACACATAAAACAAACGTTTCCATCGATCAAAGAAAGACGTTCACCTACGGACATCTATGTAAAAGTTCATCATGCCTTCAAAAACCGTGGACAGTCACCGGAGCTTTCACAAATTTTGCGTTTCAAGCAGAGACGATCGAATCAAAGACATTTCTACCATGAGAATCTTCAATACGACGAGTTCTTAGAAGGAGAAAGGGAAAATCAACACTTATTATCTGAATAAGAGAACACGAATTAACAACATTGTCAGTTTTTAGACGAGACGCTAGTGAAACGCGACTCCAAAAAACCTTATTTGGTTCGAAGAACGTTTAAAGTCGGTCGTGATCTTGTCAATTCAGCAGATAAAGAAATAAGACTGCTAACAAGCATCCAACAACAAACACTGCAAAATGTATCAGAACAAAACGAAAATTCTTCGGGAAACTTTATCAGCTTCAAGAGGTATCACACTTAGTTCCAATCAACTTCTAACGTTTCCAACTACAAAAACTTCAAACATTCCATGCAACAACTACCAGAACCTTTTTGACCAATCAACCTTTCCACATCAACCCTCATGTAGTCTGGCAAATAGTCAGAACCACACAAAGGCAACAATTTATCACTACACCGGTAAGCCTCTCATCAGGAAGCTTCCCAACAATAAACTTGACACCCTTAATAGCAATCCACCGATTTGGACAGATTGGATACAGTTATTTGTTGAGTTCTCCATCGACTTGAGGCCACTCACAACTACCGAAAAGAGGACACCTGTAATCACTTCTCAATGTATAAGCAAAGAGCTTAGTAAAAAGCTACCGATGCAATGGACAATGCTCTCACTAAGCTTAAGCCGACCTCAAGAAAAATACGGCAAGGTTAGCGTCATCGGCAATGCATAATTAGAAAAACTTGCATCGTTGCCAAGCCCAGCGACCCAACAGTTATAAAAATTTTAGCATTTTTATGACCGACTTCGTGCATGCTTTTACACGCCTAGAACACGAAGATGACCTGAAGACAACAATGAATACGCAAGTTATAATACAAAAATTACATTCTGCCAACTAGTTGACTGGAGTAAACATTGTGCACAAAATCGGATCGAAACTCCCTTCTCGGAGCAGTTTGCCGAATCGATCTCATTAACCACCAAAATTTTCGAGATCTTAGAACCCTTTACACGAAACAAGCTGAGCACAAATGACTTAACAAATCCTGGACGCAATCACTCTCATTATGGGCATGCCCACTCTGTGTATGTTCAAAATCAACTTCAAGGTGCATCAAGATATGCTCAAAATCAACTTCAATGGGCATCAAGATATGCATCCACGCAAGACAAGAGTTCTGTCATGCAGCCAATTTCAACTTTAAATAAAGAACGCAGTTCAAATCAATGACAGTTAAAGAGTTCCAGAAAACATACCATAGTTAGGAAGACAAAACGTTCCTCAAACCAGCAGAAAAATCTATTCGAGGGCAGCACAGAATATACATTTCCAAAAATTTTAAAAAATGTCCATTGAGCTGCGTAAAGTCGCCATCTTTTAACTCAAAGCCTGTTTTAATTGCATTAAATTAGGACATTCTTCAAAGTAATGCCCTTCAAAGCAGAGCTGTAAAAAACGTAGCAAACGTCATAATACATATTTAAATGATGAATCGAGTCAGTCAGCAAACTCAACTCATTGCACTACCACTGTATCATCTGAACGTCTATCAACTCTTCACATACTTCTTGTAACACTCTCAAGGGATCGTAAGTCAATTTTCACGCAAGCTTTCCTAGACAACGGAAAAGTGGTATCAATGATGCTAACGAAAACTGCTTCAGCAATTGGAATCGTTTTCGGTGAAAACACCAAGCTCACAGAACCGCATAAAGCTATGAGCGGAACAAAAAGTGTGACACACCCTAACGCCAATATTTCAATATAAGGAACGCACTCTAATTAAACTTTCCATACGGAAAACGTTCAAGTTTTAGCCGACAGAAGTACCCCAATATAGTTTGACGTGGATTTGAAAAGTGTGAGAACAATATGAACACTTGAAACACATAACAAACCCCGAAGTCAACATCAGCGAGATCTCTATTTTGATTGGATGTGGCAATTTTGACCTCATTGTTCCCACAGGGTCCTCTAAACACATCAAGAGCTATTCAGACAAAAGTCGGATGGACTGCGTCAGGAAAACTGATCTGCCTTCAGTAGTAACAGGCCAGTCTCAGTTAGTCAAAATTGAGTCAAGAGAGTGCTGCAATACAGACCAAATTCTATACAACGGAGTACTCAACTGGTGAAAACTTGCCGTCCAATAAGGACGTCACAAAATCAGATAGCGAGAAACGGGCATCAGAAATTTTGGAATCTACTGTAGAGTACAAGGAAGGACGATAACATGTTGGCTTTGTATTGAAAAACAATCCCAACCAGCAAAATAACTCCCTCTGGCCTTCAAACGACTTAACACCCTAGTTAAGCGCCTAGAGACGCGGAACTGTCACCGAAATACAAGAAAACAATTCAGGAAGAACAGAAAAAAACCACATCGAATAAGTTCCCATAGATAAAACGACTCCAAATTTTTTTGCACATCCGGCATCACCCTGTCACAAACGTTAAAAATGAAAAAAAAATAGAAAAGTTTTGAACACAGCTTCAAAAATATCGTGGAGTCTCATTGAATAATCAAATCATGCCAGGGCCTGACTTGATACAGAACTTGACCGGTGTTATCTGCACAATGAGACAAACACTTACCATATCGGCAGATATTGAAATCACTTTCATTTTTAGACAAGTAGTTGTTCAACTCCAGGGCCAGAAATTGTTAAGATTTCTGTGGAAAAAAAAGACAATTTGCTTCCAAATTGAAAGGCACATTTTTGGAGCGAGGTGTCCTAAAATGTGTTGAACTAACGACGAATAGCAGAGGACAACAGTCAGCAGTACCCTTCAACATCCAAGGTGGTCTTACGTTCCTTTTACATATATGACCTTTATCACTCAACAGCCACAGTCAAAGAAGCAATTTCCCTTTCAAAGCATCTAAAAATCTTACTTTCGCTTGGAAGTTTAACCAAATGTTTAAACCAAAAGATCTTACAATTAACTCGAAACAATGAAGTCAATCTTTCAGGAAGATCAGAAACCTAATGATAGAAAAGAGTCTACAATGCCAGCGCCTTTTCCAAAACTATAGACGAACAGCTATCAACAATTGATATTGCGGGAGTTTTAGTAATACCGTCATCTGTGTCTAGAGACTCTTTTGTGATTAACAACAGAAGATTTTAAGAAGTTGATCTAGAGAACCCAACCAGAGAAAAATTTTGAAAAGCATTTCATCAATCTATGACCCATTGGGTTTATTGCGCCCTTCACAGTGCCATTAAGAACAATCATGCAGGACATCTGGCGTTTAGGAACAATGTGACAACACTTTACCGAACAGTTTTGTTGCAACCCTGATGTCTTTTATGGCAGTAATCAGAACGGTTCTGGCATCGAAAATCCACGATTCCTGTTCTAGGATAAAACAACAGCTAAAGAAACTACTTTACATATCTTTTGCGATGATTCTGTAATAGCAATGAGTGCCGTAGCACATCTAAGAACACAGTATACGGATTCAACATGTTCAATCAGTTTTATTATGGGAAAAGCAAAGTTGCCCCGATTCGACAGCAAAGTATACCAAAACTAGAACTGGCAGTAGCTGTCATTGGAGTTCGGGTAGACTTTTTCAAAGAGCAACAACTCGATGTAACAATCAATAAAACCACATTCTGCACGTACAGCGCAACGACAATGCAATTTATTTAAAACTCCAATGAAAAACAAAATGCATGTAGCAAACAGAGTTGCCGAAATTCTTGAAACATCATAACCATCAGACTGGCGTCATATTCCAGGAGTCTTGAACCCAGCTGACGACGGAACAAGAAGGTTGAGGTCAAAAGAATTCAAACCTGAATGTCGTTGGTTTAACGGGCCTCTTTTCTTGAAACATGACCTAACAAAGGGGCCTCCGACAAACGTGCCAAATTATTCTCTGGCAGTTTCCATGGCTCTCTCAAGAGCAAACCAGCCACTTAATGATCCCAAAAGGTTTTCCAGCTTTGAAAAATTCGAACGAGTTTTCGCCTTTGAAATTTCATTTATCAGCCATCTCAAATCTACAACAAGAAGTTTCCACTTGACCATAAAGGGAGTCAAGATGACCAGAACAAAATTTATCTATTTAGGAAATGGTCAGAATTCTCCTTCGAGGAAGAACAGGGTTGTCTTCGCAAAGACAAAAGTGTTCAAGTACAACTAAAATCAAAAACTTCTTACCTTTCTTTTCCGACGACCGAATTATAAGAGCAAATGGACGCCTTGCCAATGCAAATCAACTAGAGTAAAGCCGGCAAACACCAACAATTTAAAGCCGCAAAGAACATATAACTTTCCTCATTCACAGAGATTTTCATAACCACAATGGACACGCAGGGCTCGACTATTGCCGCTTCATTGTTCAGCAGTCCTTTATTGTGATCAGCCATCGTTCCACCTTACGAGCAATAATTAACTGGTCTTTTGATTGCCGTTGACAAAACGCAATAGCATCACAAATGCAATCACAAATGGCACCTGTGCCAGAATTTAGAAGTCCAAACACTGAAAACTTTGTTGTAGAAAATGCAGCTGTTGATTTTTTGGTCTATTCACAAAAAACACCAGCGACAACCTGTATCCAAAAAGATACGCCTGCATCTTCACGTGAATTAACACAAGAGATGTTCATCTAGAACCAGCTTACGAATTAAGCACTGACTTTTATTCAAGCGATACTGAGATTAACTTCTCGACGAGGAAACCCTCACCTCATTGTCTCTGATAATCGTAGAAGTTTCGTTGGCGCCTCTCGTGAGCTCACTACAAAAATAAACCAATTCGATTACCAGAAAATCAGTGACCGATTAATGAAGGAGACCATCGAATGGAAATAAATTCCACCGTACGCATCCCACTTCGGGTGAGTCCTCAAAACGAATTCTCTACTCAGTGGTCGGCTCTCAAATGTTGGCCGAAGAAACGTTTCACTTGTTTCTGACTAGAGTTGAAAAAAATCGTCAACAGCAGGCCTTTGACTTACGTTGCGAACAAAAGTTTTTCTTTTCAACCAATCACGCCAAACGATTTCCTTATCAGTCGACCTCACAAAAGTTTGCCGCCAACAATGTCAATCACTAAAGATTAAAACTAGGACTCGGGAAATATATTACCCTTCTACAGCCATTCTGGACACGACTTCTGCACGGGCTCATTCCCACTATGGCTAGGAGACCCAAATGGATAAAAGAAATGAGAAGCCTCTCGAAGTTGGTCAGCTTGTAGGGATAATAGAACCCATGACTCCACGAGGTGTTTGGCCCGTCGGTATTGTGGAGAGTTATTTCACATTAACGATAGAATAGTTAGATCGTGCGAAATCAGAACTGGGTTCGGAAAACAAACAAGACCAGTAAACAAGTTGCCACAAGTAATTGAACATTAGGAATTAGACCAAAATTTCTTAACGCGACAGTTAATAAACAGTTTAAAAAACAGTTACCACATTCAAAACATTTAACAAAATGTTAACCCTTTATGTTTTGACTACAACCTCAAAACGAGGTGAACTGTAATGCACTTTGAATTCTGAGCAGTCAAAGCGATATTTGAAAACACATAAAACAGAACGTGCAAAATACTTGGTAATACCAAGAGTAACAGAATTCATGATTAACAACTTCGAGCGTAGTTATAGATGTAGTTGATGACACAGATAAGATTACCTAAAATCTCAGGTACCTTTGTCTGAAAAATTCATGCAGACATCCTGCACAAATTACCTGCACAACGCAATAATTAGGTAAGTTTACCTACCTGCTCATTTTACCTTCAATTTTTGGGTAATTTAACCTGACAATAAGAGTACTGTGACGGTAAATTATCCAAAAACTGAAGGTAAAACGATCCAATGAAATTACACTATTGCGTTGTGCAAGTAAATTGCAAGTAATTTGTGCATAATTACTACATATTTTTCACGTAATTTTACCTGCAAATTCAGGTAGGTTCAGATAACGGAAAAGAGACAAGTAGCCCATGTCTTCTAAGTATCGCCACTAGAAAAATTAAGCTCTCATGGACACGATAGCCACCGGAAGATGAACACAAAGATCAGATCGTTTTTTGACTGACACACCCATGTAAACTGACACACCCATGTTTTAACTAAAAACCTAGCTTCTCAAATGAAAGGAATAAAAAACTTCTAAGTTAAAAAAAACTACGAAAAAACTATCGCTTCTACCAAAACCTGAGAAAAATCAGCCGAACAATTAATGTTTGGATATGTGGTGAAAAAACGAAAAACTTCCCTATCTAATCTTAAACTGTCACTTCATAGAAGTTTCTCATTTTCCTTGTCCCATGAAGCTTGTATTCAGGTCCTCTTCTACAAATCATTTATATCTTCTCAACCAATTGACTTCACCAATGCCAGCCCCTGCTTATCGTGCTGACGATATAACCCGTCAGCACGGTTTCCTCCATATTAGCTTTTAAAATAACCCATGCTATGAACTGGAGTTATTTGCTCATGATGGTTCTCAAAAGTCTTTGTTGTTTCAGAGTCGCACATAACAATTTGAATCTTTTCAATTTGTGCCCCCTGTTACTTTTCCTGACGTGTTTGGCAATTTTTGTATGTAGCTTATAGTTCTAACCACTTCAATAGCGCTCTATTTGAAATATTAGCGAATATTTTAGGTTAGATACCATTTCTTCTCATATAAGTTACTTTGTCAAAAACTTAGTTTCGCCAGCGTTTTTTATGCTTTTTACTTTTACATGTTTAGATCTGTTTGAAAAAGATCGATATTTAGTTGTTTTTCGCCAGATGTAGTTCCACTTATTTTCAGAAGCCAAACCGAATTAGCTATTTTGCCATCTTTTCGTGACCCCATGGTTTTTTGTTGTTTTAATTTTAAGAGGATGTGGTGGAGCCGTTGTAGGGTGCTCAGTTCAAAAGGTCTTAATACGTATTTGTTGATTACAGCTCTACCAAAAAAGCACTGAAATTTGTTTGTTTTTATTAAACCTTAGTATTCTTCTCAACTGTACTTATAATTGTTTCGTTTTACTCACTTTGTCAATTTTTCGTTTTTCTTGCTTGAAATCATGTACATGCTAGTTGTAGATGCTAGTCCAATCCTGAGTTAATTTTGTAGTTAATTTTGAATCAAAAGTCAACAAATTGTCTTTAGAATTATTGAAATTTTTAAAATATTTAAAGGTTAGAGTTATAGACAAAGACAGAATGAAATGGGGGAGCATAATGAAAACCATCACAAGTAAAAAGTTGAAACCAACAGAGTATTTGGTCGTAAGATGATCTGCAAAATTTTTTCGGATATGGTGTCGAAACATTTTAGTCTTTTAAATGCGAAAGTGGAACATTCTGTGCCACGCACGGCAGCAGCCATCAACTAAATGGCTTAAGCTGCATAAAAACGGAGTGACGTTTAGATTATGTTAAAACCAAATTAGGTAAAATTACACAACAAGAAGTCAAATCCAAAAAGAACTAGTACAGTAGAATACTAATAGCTTTATTACAATTACCAAAAACGTAGTCAGAGAAAAAAATAATTGCCTTCACAACTCAGAACTTCGTTCAAAAATTACTCAATCCTAAAACTCGCTGAGAGAAAAATGCAAGCCGCATAACTGCTACCAAAAATTTCGTTCATTTTTTTTACTGTTGAACGTGTACAAGGAAGAAAAACAAAGACACTACTTTCAGATAAAAGACTGTACACCAAACCCAATTTCGAAAGGAAAATAGTAGTTTTGTATCTCATTAGAGCGATCACGTTTGCAGCCATTCAAATGATTATATTATCAGAATAAGAACACGTGGACTGTCAGAGCAACCACAGTTCGGCAAAATAAAGAATGAAACTATTATTTGCTTACCATCAATTAGGGCAGAATGGCTATAGCCGCAACACGCGAATGTAAAACGAAGTGCCGACAAAGTCTTTGACAAAGTCATGGAGTAGATGCATGGAGAATCGAAGCCCATCTGAAACAAGATTATCAACAAAATAAACAGATTTTCTCCACAACATTTGTTTGATTTGACGATAAAGCTCCATACAGCCTATTTCAAGAAACAAGAGCTTGTAATGTAACAAGAGCTTACCAATGTAACAACTGGAAAAAAATTAAACTTTTCACAAAATGCAGAAGCCCAAAAAATTTTGGAAAATACTTAACTGTTAGTATATATTTAGAGCCTCGCACAAATTTGTTTATATACAAACCATGCAAATAGTTGATGTGACTCCAAGTTTATCAAAATCAATGAAAAACAGAAATCTAAATAATTTTAATGTCTGCTTGCTACCAGAACCGAAATTGCACAATCGAAAATTAGATTCTGGTAGCAAGCAGACCTTCCAAAATATTTAGAGTTCTGTGACGATACAGCTCCATTGCATTTACTTCCAACAATAGACAAAACAATTTTGAGACATTAAAAAACCTCAAAAAAATTTTGTGGCAATTGTTTCATCAATTAGCCAATTTGCGGCTTTGTATTTTATTTGCTCAAGTTTTTCAACAGCAGAAATTGATCATTAGTTACTAAAAAGAACAAAATTATGACAACCACGAGCACAATTTTAATGTTTTGAGAAACAAAAAATGAGAGCTATCAACATAACATCACAACAGTTTAATGAAACAAATATCAGCAGTACATTTTAATTCCAATCGCGTAGTAGGCCTTTCTTCAAATTTCTTTTTTGTTCTTACCAATTTGGTCAGGTAAGAACAAACACTCGTGATTGGAAATACCATTTCTGGAGTCGTTTTTCTGTATTGAACAACTGACGTTCTCTCCGCTTGATCAGGTAAGAATTCAAAGATGGGCACTGGTGCGTTCATTCGGACGCCTTTGAAACATTCTCCTTTCCTTGAGTGAGCTCGAATTTTCTCTAACAAACCACAGGAGCCTTTCATGGCTCGCTAGCTAGCAGTATCACAGCGGAACCACGAATTGCAACTACTGGGAGTGACTGTGCCAGTCCGTCAGAAGCAATAGAAAGGTATTGAGATTGAGAGCCTCTACCGTATGAATATTCGTTTCAAACATTGTTTTTGTAAAATTGAAGACAAATCATCTAACACTACCATTGGCAATGGCACGAATGTAGTGTCTCGCAGGAAGAATTTTTGCTCATGAATTCCAAATGTTTGATGGTACCCTGAATTCTCAGCCGCATTTGAGAAATGTTTAATAGCAGAGAGGAGCACAATGTAACATGAAGAACAAACAGAACAGCCTGACGTCCATGGTGGCAGAAAAATGTCACCAAGTCCCGAATGCTGTCGTCGATGTTTTGCTTCTCCGGCGCAAGGGAAGAGTTAGCTGTCGACCCGAGGTTGTCTTTTACGCTCAACCGATATTCGATGAGAGGCATTGGTGCAAGTCTAGCCTTTTCTCTCACTGATGTCAGGTATTCGTGCAAGTACCAAATTTTTCGATATCTAACGTCTTTAGGAGTTTAAGCTTAGTAAATGATGACAATCCAAAAGAATCAAGGTTCTCGCAGAGCACTGAATGCTGAGTCCTCTCTGAGAGACTAAACCGACTTTTCTAACCAAATCACTTGACGCTAAGAGCGATCTCACGTAAGCAGCTTGATATATACTTTGAAATCGTCACAACACTATATCTGGGAGACAAATTGGCAGGCATGCCTGCTACCGAACGTGGTGGGAAATAACTTTTCCACGAGTTTGATCTTAAATCTGTCTTGGACATAGGTCAAAAACTTCAATGACCTTAGCTATAAATATCACTTGTTGATGTGTTATTTAGGAGGGCGTAGACAAATTTTGGTGCCTCCATACAATGTCGTTGAAGAATACCACAGCAAAATGTGGGTCCTCTAGGTAGCTCACGTTATGAAATACTTATCGGTAACGTATTTATCGGTTTCTAATGCAGTAACAGGCACCTCAAAACCATTGCCCAAATTGCGCCGCACTTCTCTTTCAATAGATGGCAAGTCTGTTTGAAACAGCCAAAGTACCACCTTGTTGAACAACAGACAGAATCACTCTGAACTGTAGCAATGTTGAAGAATAAAGTTATATGCTGGCAGTAACAAAACGCAAAACGTTGTGAAAGAAGCTATGGCAGCAACAAATTCATTAACAGCTGCAAAAAGGTGAGAGGACCTGACTAAAGTAAATACATTCTCAAAGTTATTCTGAAGAAGCCCCAGAGGAAAAAGACAGCGAAGTAACTTCTCGTTGGCATACTTAGTTGACTGAATTATTCCCGCTGCATCTCCAACTACACCATCTCCCAATGGGAACGTTTCAGACCATTATTGGTTTCAGATTTGGCTGTTGTAACCAAGCATTTTGCTACTAGCAAAATTAGTTATTCACTAGTTGAAGCTAAAGAGGTTAAAGCTCACTCGAAAACTCATTTCCGATTGTTGACGATACATTCAAATTCAATATTTCCAGGTCTCAGTAGTAAACCTAACTTTTAAATGACTTTTAAAATAGAAAGTCCGTTTTGAAAAAGTTGGAGAAGGTATATGGGGATAGATCCGAAAAGATACCACGAAAAAAAGAATTGTGAGTGCAATGTGAAAGTCTTGCGCATTTTACATTTAAAACATACCCGGCAGATTGCCGGAAAATAGCCGCCGTTGATTCCAATAAGCATGATTGGGATTGAAATAACAGAAGATATTGAAAAAAAATTTTTTGTATAAAAACATTTTTTAAGTCCGATTTATTTTGATGGCATTTCGTAGTTGAACATACCTCTGTTCCTTAGAGAGGGGCTACAGGGGCTCCTATCAATAACAATAAGCATTAGAGATGGCAACTAAGACTTATAGGAACGACGTTCAAATAGCGGGCATCTAAAATTGGGCTTTATGGGTTTATCCCGTTTCTATTTCTGACATCCATTTTTGTACTAACTCTGTTCATTTTGAAGTGCTTTGCTGAGCAACTGATGTTCAAAATCACTTTTAGCAGAAACATACCCGGCAGCTTGCCGGAAAATAGCCGCCGTTGATTCCAATAAGCATGATTGGGATTGAACGAATAGAATATATTGAAAAAAAAAGATTTTTGTACAAAAATATTTTTTAAGTCCGATTTATTTTGATGGCATTTCGTAGTTGAACATACTTCTGTTTCTTAGAGAGAGGCTACAGGGGCTACTATCAAAACCAATAAACATTAGAGGTGGTAACTAAGACTTATAGGAACGACGTTCAAGTAGCGGGCATCTAAAATTGGGCTTTATGGGTTTATCCCGTTTCTATTTCTGACTTCAATTTTTTATACCGACTCTGTTCATTTTGAATTGCTTTGCTTAGCAACTGATGTTCAAATTCTTTCTTAGCAGAATGAGAGAAGAGAGAAACTAGCCTAGAGAAGTCAAAAAGATTTCACGCAAAATGTCGAAAAAGCGGCAAAATGGTAAAGCGAAAAAAAGTTTGACGAAGTAAAAAAACATAGCAGGACAAGTCCTGACATACAATTCAAAGAATTTTCATTGACTAAAAAGAAAAACTAGACCTAGAATGGACTATGAGTGAATTTAGAAAACAATTTTAAAAAAATCAGATCATAAAATAAGAAAAAAAAAACAAAAAATCAATGTCAAAATGCCGCATATGAACGAAAAAACCACTATCGAGAAATGAAATTTTAATTCAAACAAAAAACTAGGCCTAGAATGAGCTGTGAATGGATTGTGAAAACCATTTAGAAACAAATCCGATCCAAAAAATCGAAAAAACATTTAAAATCAGAGTGAAATTGCCGCATGTGAACAAAAAACCACTACCGAGAAACCGAATTTTTGTTCAAACACCATTTTCGCACTCTACTTTAAAATTAGAGCGAAAAAAATTCACGCCGCAAAACCACTCGCTTTTTCGCTCCATTTCCTGTTTCGGCGTGACCAAAATCACTACTCCAATTTGACTTCAAAAATCATGAAAATGTGTGAACAGATCAAAAAAAAAAGACAGCGCCCCAATACAATTCAAATTCTTTGAATTGTAAAAAATACGAGCGAAATAATAGCCGGCTGAGAAGATGAGGGCGGCTATTAATGAGAGAAGAGAGAAACTAGCCTAGAGAAGTCAAAAAGATTTCACGCAAAATGTTGAAAAGGCGGCAAAATGAGGTAAAGCGAAACATTTTTTTATTCGACGAAGTAAAAAAAAAGGAGCGCTATATTAGCCGGCTGAGAAGATGAGGGCGGCTATTAAAGAGAAAGAAATATAAAATGACCAAAAACTAAACGATTTAACCTCAATCATCCAAATTTAGTCGATCAACATCGTAGACCAGGTGGATATAATTAGTCGGTAACCTTTTCAGCTGGCTACCTCTGCGCTCTTCACACGCATTGAGTCTCCTCTTTGGCAAACAGAAACAATTACTCTCTCTCTCTGAGTCGGATAATGAATCTACTTCTCGTATATTTCGCCAGATGCCTCGAACTGGTTCACCTACACTGTAGAACGTTATTACGACGCTGACTGTTTCAAAAAAGCGGACGAAATAGCTCCTGTAGTGCCAAAGTTGAACAACAGACACAGCAAAATTCATCGGCAGTTGAACCTGCTGGAGAGCTGGACATCCTCGCCGCACTCATGGAGGCTGTCAATATGGACCTTTCGACGAACTTGAGTACTATGTAGAGCAGTAATAGAGCAGTTAATCGAGTAAAATTTCTAATGAATAAAAGAACAGAGTTACAGATGAGCGACCTGGTTACAGCGAGAGAATGAGTGAAAAATATTACTCGAAGGATGCATTTAAACGAAAAAAAACATCAGCGATGCAAAAAAGAGTGCGAACGTGTTTGACAGTGAGAATCATTTTGTAGTCTCTGATATGCAGTGAAATCGCTTGAAGAAATGTGTCAATGAGCTTATTCTTGAACTTGCGTTTTTGGACTATAAATAACCCTAATGAGGAGTCAGTGAGCCAAGTAACATGTGAACGAAAAAGCTAGTCGATTCGAAGGTAATTATAACACCTATACAGCTCTCAGTTTAACACATTGATAGACCTGGGCTGGGGAGTGTTTGTGAAGCAGTCATAATGTTAGCATCATAATTAATCGATAATTACCCCATGGATTGGGGGCTGCATCAGTGCGTGAAATAAAGGCACTAGTTGGATGCGTTTAAGCAACTTAGCACGGAGTAAAATGAGTTAATAGTGTGATAGTAGAAAGAGTTGTTTTTACTACCTGAGGAAACTTTTTTCTTGCCGACAATTCCTAGATAAAGAGCTGAAAATTTTGCTCGTTAGATGCTACGTGTTATCTCGATTAGATTATTGCAACGTACTCTATCTTGGTCTTCCGGAATCAAAATTGAAGAAACTACAGAACGTACAAAATGTTGCAGCTCGTTTTGTTTTCAACCAGCCGCGTTTTTCTCGAACAAGCGAGCTAATGAAGAAATTACACTGGCTTCCGATAAAGCAACGAATCCAATATAAAGCTGGCTGTTTGATGCACAAAGTCAAACATGGAAAACCCTCGACATACCTTAAAGATCTTTTTCAATTGAACTCATCGTCTTCGAATCCATCGCGGCGGGAGCTTTTTCGGGTTCCAGCAGTCAAAACAAACTACGAGAAGCGTGCTTTTATGAATAGTGGATGCTACTACTGGAACAGCCTTCCTAGTTATGTTCGCAATGAGTCAAATTACAAATGTTTCAAGACGATGCTCAAAACTCTACTATTTTGTCTAGCCTACTAACTGAACGAACGCACTTTTGAGATTAGAAAAGGTGCTAAAACCATCATCATCATCATCATCATCATCATCATCATCATCATCATCATCATCATCATCATCATCATCATCATCATCATCATCATCATCATCATCATCATCATCATCATCATCATCATCATCATCATCATCATCATCATCATCATCATCATCATCATCATCATCATCATCATCATCATCATCATCATCATCATCATCATCATCATCATCATCATCATCATCATCATCATCATCATCATCATCATCATCATCATCATCATCATCATCATCATCATCATCATCATCATCATCATCATCATCATCATCATCATCATCATCATCATCATCATCATCATCATCATCATCATCATCATCATCATCATCATCATCATCATCATCATCATCATCATCATCATCATCATCATCATCATCATCATCATCATCATCATCATCATCATCATCATCATCATCATCATCATCATCATCATCATCATCATCATCATCATCATCATCATCATCATCATCATCATCATCATCATCATCATCATCATCATCATCATCATCATCATCATCATCATCATCATCATCATCATCATCATCATCATCATCATCATCATCATCATCATCATCATCATCATCATCATCATCATCATCATCATCATCATCATCATCATCATCATCATCATCATCATCATCATCATCATCATCATCATCAGCATCAGCATCATCATCATCATCATCATCATCATCATCATCATCATCATCATCATCATCATCATCATCATCATCATCATCATCATCATCATCATCATCATCATCATCATCATCATCATCATCATCATCATCATCATCATCATCATCATCATCATCATCATCATCATCATCATCATCATCATCATCATCATCATCATCATCATCATCATCATCATCATCATCATCATCATCATCATCATCATCATCATCATCATCATCATCATCATCATCATCATCATCATCATCATCATCATCATCATCATCATCATCATCATCATCATCATCATCATCATCATCATCATCATCATCATCATCATCATCATCATCATCATCATCATCATCATCATCATCATCATCATCATCATCATCATCATCATCATCATCATCATCTACTTTAAAAAACTCAAAAACCATTGCTTAGTTTAGAGGGGCCAATGGTAGTTGGAGATTTCGGAGCAGGAAAATTAGGTCTCCCCTAATTTTCCTGCTCCTCTAAACCTCAGGTAACTTCTTTCAGAGCAGCTATTGCCTGTTTCAATTAATTGTTTGATCATTTGCTGTAGTGTCATCATTTTGCATCTGTTAGCGCTATTTCCTGTGACGTTAGGTCCACCATAAAACCTATTTAAAAAATTTTGAGCACGGTAGTAATGAAGATTTTACCTAATTTTTTGGGATATAACCATGGTACAGGGATTGAGTAAATTGCGGCATTTGTGCATATAGAATTTTGTGATTGTCACCGAGAAAACAGGAGTCATCAATGGATAAGGAAAAGCATAAGATAGGTTTAGCCCACGGATTAAAAAAACGAAATATGAATAAATATAGAAATATTGAACAAACTTTTTGACAAAGAAAAGGTGCTGGCGCTAGCTCAAACCTAAACCGATTAACTTCCGAGAAACATTCTGAGATTTTTGGTGCTAACGGAATGTGAAATAGCATTAGTAGCATGCAAATGTTGTTTTAAGAATTTGCGAAGTAACAAAGTTGGAAATTAGGAGCTTTTAAGTGTGATGTAAGATCTGAAAGGTCGATAATGGGCCACAAATCTAATGATGGTTCAGGAACTGAAAAGAAAGGAAATGAAGCCCCATTTGGTAAAGAAGGAACACTAGATATGAAGCCTTGTTTAAGCATTCGGATAAACAAAATTTGTTTGCTCACAAAAGTAAATCGAAAACAAGGGGTAATGATTTTGTTAAACTCTATATTTAAAGTCTCTATGCGTAAACATAGCCGGCAAATTGTCGGAAAATAATCGCCATTGACCCGCTTGACGCACTTTGGGACCGAAACAGAAAAAAATTGAATAGATTGACAGAATTTTTATAAACTGTCAAGTATTCTTATTTGGTGTGTAGATTCTTCACATTCGGTCAGCTTCTAAACTGAACGCTCTTTAGCATAAAATTAATGCTAGCTAGCAATCACATTAATGAACTTTGTCAACGTAATGTGCTATAACTAAATGACCGGGCTTTATATGTTTACCCCGTTTCTTTTGATTTTGCTCTTTTGACTTGACCGCATTCACTACATTACGTAATTTCAATACGTGATAGAATCCAATCAGTTGAAACAGTGAGTGAAATAAGTCGGACGCCAAGCGTGAAAATAGTGACTTAAGTAAAGCGGAAAACGTGATTGAAAGGTAAAGCGAATTAAAAAAAAAAGAGAGCCTAAATAATAGCCCTTGACAGCCTGACGGCGGCTATTGATTAAGAATTGAATCGCCCAGTATCAAAATCAATTCAATGTAACACCTTATGCTGTTTGGTCTAGTTGAAGCAATTAAATTTTTTTATTTGGAAAATTGCGTGTAGATATTGGACTTTGTTCGCCTATACTTTGTCCCAATTTTTTTCAAAACCAATTTTCAAATGGAAATGTTTATTTGAAAAAAAAAATGTACTCTGTTGAAACAGAAAATTTTGAAACTCGATGTATCAGCAAAAACCGGAAATGAGTTTTAGAGCGAGTTTTTTATCCATTTTAACGTCATTTAGCTAACACCTTAGCGTCTGATAGACTCGCGCCTGATGGCATGAATAGTATTAGAGCGCGGAATGGTCTTCATCCTGGAGAAACCGTGCAATCAATTACTTTTCAAACAGCATTGCATCAAAGGTTTCGCAGTTTAGCGAAAAATAAGTTTATGAACAGCTTATGACTTTCAACAAATATACTGCTGCTGGAGCAGTTCAATGCACAGCTCCACATCATGTGGCGTCACCTTTGAAAATTATAACAGAGTTTTCGAGCTCCGTCTGTAGGGGAGTTTTTTGTGATTTTTGTCTCAGGCGCTATGCAGTCCTTCTTTTACAGCGCTCCATAAAACAAAGGGTGGAGAGTGCCTCATTGCAGTTGTTGAAGTACTAAGCAAAATACTTGGTTAAAGAAACCAAACTAAAGCAACTAAAGCTGGTGAATTCTCTGAAACGTTCCAAAAACACTCCAAAAAAATTTTGAAAAAAATATGATCGTCCAAAATTGGCGCCGTTTTAAAAAAAAATCAGGCTGTCATGCATTAAGCGCCTGTATCTCGCCAAAATCTCGGCAATAAGCGCCTGTATCCCGCCAAAATTACCTGCGACAGCTACAACAACAACAGGTTGTCATGCATTTCCCGACCTCCAAACAAATTCGGAGGGTTAAAACGCAAATGAGCTAAATCAAAAGATTTTGAAGACGAAAAACCGTTCATTCAGTGCCTTTCAAAAGCAAGTTGCATTGTTTAAGATGTAGTTTTGTACCTTTCGACTTGCTTTAACGCCACTTGGTCCAATAATGTTCTGTCCAATTTTGTTAAACTCATTGCTTCCACTTGAGTAAAGACGTCCATTAGAAGTAAGTGCCATGGTATAATCAGTACCACAAGCCACGAATGTGAAGCACTCGCCCTCAGGTGTCGTAACCTGGTTAACAGAACAGAATTAGAGACTATGATCACTGCAAAGAAAACACAATAGTAGTTTTCATATATTAAGAGAAGTAAGTTACCCAATTCTTAAACACTTGAGAACGGCCCTTTGGTCAAACAACGATCTTACTAGATCTAACATAGCCGGCAGATTGCCGGAATAGCTGCGAAAGAATAGACCTGCGTACCGTATAATGGAGATAGAAACAGATACAGATCTAAATTGAAAAAAATCGACACCGCTCAAAAAACTAGGCTAAAACATTCAGCGATAAATTAGTAAAGCTTTTTAAAATTCATTCCACAGAAGCCTCTTATTAGGGGCATTTACTGTACATAGGAGTTCCTTTGACCTTAAACAAATTCAAATTAAACTTAAGTTTTAAAGTGCAAAAGTCATTTTATTGAGTGAGGTAAGTCACGTATGATCAAAATCTAATCACGCAAATAACCTAAAAACTTTTGCTACAGCGAGTGAGAAATGACGTCACGCGCGCAAATGCCGTTAGTGAGAGGAAGAAGTCATTCAGAAAATTTGACTTTTTCAGCTTTGCTTTGTGAACAAATGTAAAACGAAAGAGCGTCAGACGACGAAACAAAAAAACATAGCATGACAAGTCCTGACGTACAATTCAAAGAATTTTCATTGACTAAACAGAAAAACTAGACCTAGAATGGACTATGACTGAATTAAGAAAACCATTTTTAAAAAATCAGAACAAAAAAAATAAGAAAAAAACAGAAAATCAATATCAAAATGCCGCATGTGAGCAAAAAACCCCTAGCGAGAAATGAAATTTTAATTCAAACAAAAATTAGGCCTAGAATGAGCTGTGAATGGATTGGGAAAACCATCTAGAAAAAAATCCGATCCAAAAAATCGAAAAAACAGTAAAAAACAGTGAAATTGCAGCATGTGAACAAAAAACCACTACCGAGAAACCGAATTTTTGTTCAAACACCGCTTTCTCACTCTACTTTAAAATTAGAGCGAAAAAACTTCACACCGCAAAACCACTCGCTTTTTCGCTCCATTTCCTGTTTCGGCGTGACCAAAATCACTACTCCAAATTGACTTCAAAAATAATGAAAATGTGTGAACAGATCTTAAAAAAAACATAGCCGGAAGAATTCCGGAAACGACTCGAAGTGAAAATCCATTTAAACGCCATCCAACTACTCATCAAACAAAAAGTGCCTTCACTAATTTAAGATTATCTTGAAACAAAGTCATCAAACAAAAAAGTAAAAATAATAAAATCAAATCTGTTAAATTATGATAAAAAATCTGATCAAATTTTGTTATAAATTGAGATCCCGAAAAAACTATCACTGCCAAAATGACTTCATCAAAACAACTAATACTTACAAAAACCACTTATGTGAATTTTGAAAAAATACTTCAGGCTAAAATTATGAAAAAATAGCTCTTAAAAACAACTTTCACTGAAAAACTGGAAAAAGTTACTAAATTTTTTAATATTTCAAAAACATATAAATCCAAAAGAAAAATTCCCTTCAGCCAATAGGGTATCCAGATGCTCGCAAAACAATAGACAAGCCATAATAGGCAAAAAAAACTTAGCTAAAAACAGAAAAAAACGAAAAACTGCAAAAAATTAAGAAAAATAGTTCCAATTTTCGCCATTTTTTTGTCATATTTCTCAACAAAAAAATAATACTTACCCACAGAACTGTAACCAATTGTTATCATTAAATTGCTCAAGTAGAAGGGGTTTCTTCAACACCCATTTGAGCCAGTAAAACAAAATAATCGTCAAAAAAACGCAAAAATTAGCCCGAAAATCAGCAAAATACTTTAAAAACCTCCGAATTATCATAAAATTCATATGAATTTCCAGAAACCTTCAAACCACTACCGCAACCAGCCTAACATTAAAACAAAATCGTAACCAAACCTCTTAACCAAAATAAATGAAAAAAAATGCTTTAAAATGACGCACGTGAGCAAAAAAATTTTGCTCGCTTAGAGAAAATTTATTCACACATCTATTTCTCGCTCTCTCAAAAACAGCGGTATGAACAAAAACCACTCTCTTTTCGCTCCGCTCTTCACTTTTGTTCAGCGCCAAAATCACTCCAAATTTTTTCACGTGTTTCATTTCCCGCTTCAAAAATCACTCCAATAAAATTGATTAAAAAAAAAGGACTTCTCCAATACTCCTCTTCGAGTCGTAAAAAGACAGCGCCCCAATACAATTCAAATTCTTTGAATTGTAAAAAAACCAAGAGCACCGCAATATAGCTACGCTCAGCTTACAGCTTCGCAGCTATAATAAATCACTGAAAAATTAATCCTCCTGGCTGTTCATTGTCTGAAAAAATAATTATTGTTATTTTTGTGATTACCCCCATCTACCCGCACTCGCGCTCATTACAATGCTGTCTCCAGTGACGATAAACTATGTTCACACGAGATATAGGTCTAAAATACAGAGGTTAACGAAAAATTAGTTAAACATTTGTCCTTATTCTGTTGTATTTTTGAGACCTGAGCTGTCTCACTGCAGATATGGCTCCATATTATAAATCTGCAGTAACGCAAAACACTAAGCACTTATAAGCGTGGGCGCAAAATAAGCTCAGCCTTGAGCAAACTTACTTTAGTGGGCTTTGCGACATCATTCTCGTGACCCAGTCCCAGTCTTCCAAACTCACCACATCCCCAAGAGTACAATTGACCACCATAAGCAGTCTGTGTAACCACTATACAGTGATTAGAACCACAAGCGATGTATTGCACTTTTGTATTGATTGGTGTGGGTAAAAGGGTGGGGGTCAAATTTGGGGCGGTGATATCGAAGGCAGGTTCATTAACGTCATCAATTTCAGACTCATCCGGATCTTCCTCTTCGTCCATTGTGTCCAGATCAACCATACCACAGAAAAGCAAGCTGCCCTCTGCTAAAATCGGAGATACAGTCTATAGGGCCCGTAAAATGCCAAAATCTATGATACAAGATAACTGAACAAAAGTCAGAAATTCTTTTTGAATAAACTAAAAACCGTTCAAAGCTGCCCACATCTTTTAAGGCAAACTAGCAGGCCCGCAAAAGTATAACAAGATCATTTGAAAAATAGAAGTTTTAAAATTCATTTTTTTTCTACCACCTCGGGCAGGAACACATGCCCCTCGTTCAACAGCCATAGGCATTACGTTACGTTACCGATGTGTTTGGTTTAGTATAATACCTCCAAGTCCCAGCAATTTTGTGTTCAACTTTTTTCGGCTTTGCTTACCCTTATTATTAGGGAGCGCTAAGACTTGTTCAGATAACGAAATTCTACATGGTGTCGTAGCGTAACGCGTGTAACACGTTGGGCTGCATTTTTAAGGAGCGTAAAAAAGAGAAGAAACAAGATATGGTGGGAGGGAAAACAGAAAAAAGAAAAGAAAGACAGAAAGGAATGAGAAAAGAAAGAAACGAAAGGGCGAAACGAGACAGAAGACAAAGGAAAGACAGAAAAAAGAAAAAGGGCAGCAAAACACAACAGAAAAAAAGAAAAAAGAAAGACAGAAAAGACAAAAGAAAGAGAAAAAGACAGAAAAGAAATGAAGAGAAAGAGAGAAAAGCAAGATAAAACGAGAGAAAAAATGACCAAAAAAAAGACAAAATAGAGAGAAAAGATGGGTGGACGAAGGAGGAAAAAGTCAAAAAAAGACAAATGAAACAGAGAAAGAAAAACAAACGAAAAAAGAGCAAGAGAGAAAGGAGAGAAAAGAAAAAAAAGGACAGAAAAGAAAGAGAAAAGAAAGACAAACAAAAGAGAAAAAAAATCGAGAAACGAAAGACAGAAAAGAAAGAGACAAAAGACAGAAAAGCAAGAAAAGAGAAAAGCAAGAGAGAAGTAACAGAGAAAAACAGGAGAGAGAGAGAAAAGGCGAGAGGAGAGAAAGAAGAGAAAGAGGGAGCAGAAAGAAATCAATGAGAAAAGGAAGGAAAAAAGAAAAAAAAGGAAAGAGTTAAAAGAAAGAGAGAAAAGAGACAGAATTGAAAGACAGGAAAGAGAAACGAAAGATAAAAGAAAAAGAAATCAAGAGAGAAAAGAAAGACAAAAAAACACAAAAGAGCGGTAGAAAAAAGAAAAACAGAAAGGAAAGAGAAAAGAACGAGAAAATAAAGAGAAACGACAGAGGAACGAAAGAAAAAACGAATGAAAACAAATAAAGGCAGGAAAAAACAGAAAAAAAAAACAGACAAAAGCAATAGAGAAAAGACAAACGAAATACAGAAAAGAAAAAGGAAAACGACAGAAAGCAAAAAAGAGAGAAGAAAGCAGAAAGAACAGAGAAAAAAAGAGATGGAGAGAGACAGAAAACAAAAACAAAAAACGAAAAGAGGCAGAAAATACTATCAGAAAGAAATGAGAGAAAAGAAAAACCAAAGACAGAAAAGACAGAGAAAAGCAAGAGAAAAGAAAGACAGAAAAGTGATCGAGACAATAAAGAGAGAAGCTAAACAGGAACAAAAGAGAAAGGATGAGAAAAAAGGCAGAAAACAACAGAAGAGAGAAAACAAAGAGAAAAGAAAAGCAGAGAAGAAAGAGTACAGTAAGACAGAAAAGAAATAGAAAGGAAAAAGGAAAGAACGACAAGCTAAAGAGAGGAACGAAAAAGAAAAACCATTAAGAAACTAAAAGGAGAAAAGATAGAATAAAAAAGAGAAAAGAAACGCAGACAAGTACAGAAAAAGACAGAAAAAAAAGCAGAACGACAGAAAAAAGAGAAAAAAGCAAAAGAAAAGGAGAGATAAAGAAAGGGAAAAAGAAAGAGAAAAGAAAGTGAAAGGAAAGATAAAAAGCAGAAGAGACAGAGAAAAAGAAATATAACCAAAAACAAAACAAATGAAGGAGAAAATAAAAAGAAAACGAAGCAGCGAAGAAAGAAAGAAAATGAACCAAATAAATGAACCATTTTTACATTCAGTATTCAGTCAGTGACCTTTACGGCAAAGGTCACTTTTCGGTCATTTACTTTTTGGCAAGGTCAAGTTTTGGGTCATTGACCTTTTTCAAAATACATGCGAATCAAAACAATCGCTTTGATGTATATTTAAGAGGCCTTAAAACATATGAAGATTAGGAGCTTAAACATGGTGGCATAGGTATTCGAATTATTTTTAATATGTAGATTGATAGAAGATAGATAGTGACAGGAGAAAGGCATGGAGCACAAAAAATTGTGAAAAAAGGAGGGAATTGGAGAAAGTGGAAACGGATGCGACGTTAATGGACAAAAATCCCGATAAATACGCGGCTCATCTATTTCTTAGCTCAACTCATTGCGCTTTTGCCTCTTAACTCACGGACCCCAGTTCGAATCCGACTGTTGCCAGTCGCTTTTTGCCGAAAAGCATGTTTAGGGGCTGTTAAAACATGTAAAGATTAGGAGCTTAAACATGGTGCCTTTTACGTCGACACTGAATTAATATATAGAAGATATAGATGACAGGTTTTCGGTCATAGGCAGCTTTTCGAACAATGAACCATTTTTACATTCAGTATTCAGTCATTGAATTTAAGGCATAGGTAACTTTTCGGTCATTTACTTTTTGGCAAGGTCAAGTTTTCGGTCATTGACCTTTTTCAAAATACATGCGAATCAAAACAATCGCTTTGATGTGTATTCAAGAGGCCTTAAAATATGTGAAGATTAGGAGCTTAAACATAAAGGTATAGGTATTCGAATTATTTTTATGTAGATTGATAGAAGATAGATAGTGACAGGAGAAAAGCATGGAGCACAAAAAATTGTGAAAAAGGAGGGAATTGGAGAAAGTGGAAACGGATGCGACGTTAATGGACAAAAATCCCGATAAATACGCGGCTCATCTGTTTCTTAGCTCAACTCATTGCGCTTTTGCCTCTTAACTCACGGACCCCAGTTCGAATCCGACTGTTGCCAGTCGCTTTTTGCCGAAAAACATGTTTAGGGGCTGTTAAAACATGTAAAGATTAGGAGCTTAAACATGGTGCCTTTTACGTCGACACTGAATTAATATATAGAAGATATAGATGACAGGTTTTCGGTCATAGGCAGCTTTTCGAACAATGAACCATTTTTACATTCAGTATTCAGTCATTGAATTTAAGGCATAGGTAACTTTTCGGTCATTTACTTTTTGGCAAGGTCAAGTTTTCGGTCATTGACCTTTTTCAAAATACATGCGAAACAAAACAATCGCTTTGATGTGCATTCAAGAGGCCTTAAAATAAGTGAAGATTAGGAGCTTAAACATAAAGGTATAGGTATTCGAATTATTTTTATGTAGATTGATAGAAGATAGATAGTGACAGGAGAAAAGCATGGAGCACAAAAAATTGTGAAAAAAGGAGGGAATTGGAGAAAGTGGAAACTGATGCGACGTTAATGGACAAAAATCCCGATAAATACGGGGCTCATCTGTTTCTTAGCTCAACTCATTGCGCTTCTGCTTCTTAACTCACATACCCCGGTTCGAATCCGACTGTTGCCAGTCGCTTTTTGCCGAAAAGCATGTTTAGGGGCTGTTAAAATATGTAAAGATTAGGAGCTTAAACATGGTGCCTTTTAAGTCGACACTGAATTAATATATAGATTAGTTGAAAGCTAACTTTACAGACATTTGCACTTCCGAAAAAATACAAACTTAATTTTCTAACTGTCTGGCAAAAAACATTAACGACCGAATCGCTCTCAAACAACTGGACAGCGGTCGGCTTCAAAGGGAAATAGAAACTACAAATTTTCATTACTTTGTGAGAAAACAAGGTCTTATTTTTTTGACTTCCCATAAAAATCATTTCACAGCATAATAAACATACCCGGCGAATAGCCGGAAAATAGCTGCCGTTGACTCTTATAACCAAGGTTGGGATAAAAAGAGAAAGAACTAATGAAAAAAAACGATTTTTGTACACAAACAATTTTAAAGTGCGAACTACTTTGATGTCAATTTTGAGCTGAAAATACTCCTGTTTCGTACTGAGACGACACAGGGCTAGTATCAATACCAATAAGCATTACAGAAGGTAACCAAGAACAAAGTTCGATTAACTGGCTTCTAAAATTAGGCTTTATGGGCTTATCCCGTTTCTATTTCTGATTTCGGTTTTTGATATTAACTCTGTTCAATTTGAACTGCTTTAACGAGCAACTACTGTCCAAAAACACATTTGACAGAATGAGACACGTGAAACTAGCCTAGAGAAGTAAAAAATCTACCACAAACTGCTGACTAAGGTAAAACGAAAAACTTTAGTACAACGAAGTACAAAAAGATAGCAGGACAGGTCCTGAAATACAATCAAAAGAAGTGAATGAAAAATTTAGAATAAATGTACCTGACCGGATGATCAGTTGAACAACGCCAGACAAATTAAAACAATCTCAAAAGGTGAGAAAATCGAATCTGAAATTCAAAAAAATATCATTATTGCTAAAACTCTTCAATCTTTTACCCTGAAGAGCAATATTGATCCACTCAAACATACCCATTAACACAAGCACAAGCCTTGAAAGAGATTTATTGGCCCATAAAGATAGAAAAAAAAGAAAGATGACAATATTGAAAAATTTAAAGGATATTTCCTAATTTCGCAATGTAAAAAAAATTTGAATTTTTTTCTCTGAATTCTGTCGATTAAGCTGACTGCAAGACCTAGTAAGTTTAACTGGCTATTGACCCGTAACGAGTGATACACTTAGAAAACGAGTAAAAAGACCAAAAAATTTGAAAACAATTACAATTTTGATGAAAGGCTGCAAAATTTTCAGATATTAGTTTGTTCACAACCATTTCAATCTCTCCAGGAGCTATTCAGTAACCGAATTTAAAAATCAAATTTTATCATTTTGAAAAGAATTCAAACTTTATAAAAAAGATTGCAAAAATTGGTAGTATTAAAAGTTGAAAACCATTCCATAGCCCCTAACAACTATGCAAAAACAAACTAACAAACACTAGAAGGGGTTACTTGACCACTGAGACACGAAAAAGTGAACCAAACATTTTTTTAAAAATAAAAAACTTTGCAAATTTTATTTAAAAAGGCTAAAATTTGTGATAACATGTTTAAAACAAATAAATTGCAATTAAAAACAATGCAGGAACTGACCCCAGAGAGGTTTTCCGGCCCCTGAGGCTGGAAACACCCAAAAATGACAACAATATTAAAAAACTTGATAAAAACTGCAACAAATAATATCAATTATCGAGATTGTTTGCATTCCCGAAAAATATACCCAATGAAATGGCCATAAAAAGTAATTATATGTTGCAGAAGACCTTTATCAACTTTGACAAACGTCAATAAAAAATAATCAAACAAAAATCTTGAAAAGTGACAAAAACGTGAAAAATTACGCCCGCTGAGATTTATCTGTTTATCCCGTTTTGAAAAATGTGCTTAAAATTCTTACAGAAAACGTAGCAGGACAAGTCCTGCAACACAATCCAAAGAATTGAATGAAAAACTTAGAATACCTGTACCTGACAAGATCAGCTGAACAGCGCAAACCAAACATAAAAACCATCTCAAAAGTTGAAACTCAAATCAAACAAACTAAACGAAAATTTTATCGTTGCTGCTATCACCCTAGAAGCTTTTACCTTGAAGACCAAATTTGATCCAGTTACACGTACCCATTAAACAAGCTCAAGCCTTGAAAGACGTTTATTGGCCAATAAAGACAACAAAAATCGAGAAATATGACAAGATTTAAAAATAAAGAAGGAATGCTCCTTAATTTTGCAATACTAAAAAATTCAAAAACCACTTTTTTCTCTAAAATATGTCGAGTAACCAATCTACAATCTGCAAGACCTAAAAAAGATTCGCCGGCAGGAGTCGATACACTTGAACAATGACTAAATCTTTCAAAAAATTGAAAAGAATTGCAAATTTAACTGTGATCATCGTAACATTTTGATAGTCTCTTTAGAAACCTTTTTGTCCCAAGAGGCTATCCACAAACAAAATTTCAAGGCATAAAAATTTCGAAAGCTTATAAAAATTGATAGACCAGGAACATCCCAAAAACTGTCAGAAAATAAAAAAAATCAAATTTCATCAAATTCGCAAACATTTGTAATATTAAGCTGATAATGAAACTGCTTACAATTTCATTACACGTAGCAACTCTGCATAGACACACTAGGAATTACTAGATGGGGTTAAATGACCATTGGGACAAAGTGAACAAAGGAAAAAATGAAAAAGATTGCAAATTTTTTCACAAAAATACTAAAAATCGTGATATTAGAATGTTGAGAACAGCTTTATAGCCACTCAAATCTATGCTGAAACCTCATTTCAAACGCCAGAGAAGGTTTTCTGGTCTATAAGGCTGGAAAAACTTAAAAATTGACAAAAAATTTTACAAAAATGGCAAAAATTAGAATAACGTTAAAAAAAGTTTTTTCAAAAAGTTGCTAAAATTTGTGACATTAAAATGGTGAAGGCCGTTCCATTGCCATTCAAAATTGTACAGTAACTTAATATCAAACCCTCGTGGAGGTTTAACGGCCCCTGAGGCTGGAAGAATTAAAAAATTGACAAAATTCTTCAAACAAACTATTATTATTATTATTATTATTATTATTATTATTATTATTATTATTATTATTATTATTATTATTATTATTATTATTATTATTATTATTATTATTACTGTTTGTGTTTACTATTGTTAGCAGTACCGAAGCATAAAGCGCCAACATTGGCCATGAAAAGTAATTATGTCTGGCAAAAGACCTTTATGAACTTTGACAAACGTCAAATCAAGGCTGATTAAACAAAAATTCGAAATATAACGAGAAAAAACTTGAAAATTTGCGCCACTTTCGGCTCGAAAACTCTTGAAAATGACATTTTAACCTTGAGATGCACCACTCTAAATTTTACTAAAAAAACGATCAAAACCATGTTTTCGTCTCTGGAGTTCTCTCATGTAACCCATCGCAAGACTTGAAAAAGTTTCGCTGTCCAGTAAAGATCGTTTAACTCACAAAGCTACGAAAAAAATCAAAACATCTAAAAACAATTGCAAATTTTTACAAAATCTTGCTAAAGTTCGTGATATCTTCAGAACCATTTCATTTTCTCCAGATACTATCCAGTATCCCTATTTCAAGCCATTAATAGTTTCAATGGCTCACTAAGATCCATAATCTTGGCACATTTCAATTTTTATCAAAAAATTGCTAAAAATTGTGTTATTAAAATAATGATAATCATTCCATTACCTGTAGGAACTATGCAGTAACTTACAATCAAACCCCGGAGGAAGTTTTTGGGCGTATTGCGCAAGAAAAATTTCAATTATCTGCATAAAACAACTTGTTGACAGTTTTATACAAAAAATTGCTGAAATTCGTGATAATAAAATCTTGAAAAGCATTCCATTACCACTAGAAACTATGCACTAACCTGTTATCAAACCTCAGCTGAGGTTTCTTGTCATTTTGTAGGTTTCCTGAGTCTATGAAACCTACAAATTGACAAAAAAATTTTAAACTAAAAAATCGCAAGTTTTATCAAAAGATAGCTCAAATTCGTAATGTTAAAATTTTGAAAACCATTCCATTACCACTAGAAGAGATGCAGTAACCTCTTTATTAAACCCTAGAGGTGATTCCTTGACACCAAGGGCTGCCGAAACTCAAAAATGACAATTATCAAGAACTTGAAAAATGTAAAAATAAGTATAAATTTGCGCTTTTATGTTTGAAGTACCAAAACAAATAGCTCTTAAAATGTCATAAAAAGTAATTACGTCTTGCCAAAAACCGTTATCAACTCTTATAAACCACAATTTTAGACTGGTCTAACAAAAAATTTGGAAAATGACAAAAAACGCGAGAAATTGCAACATCTTGGGCTAAAAAACTCCTAAAAATGACATTTTAACCTTGAATTACGGCCTTTCCAGTAGCTTCACCACTCTAAGCACTTGAAGGACTATTAAACGCGGCTAAGGGCCTCTTACTGACTTGATGCCCGCTGAGCTTTACCTGTCTTTCCCGTTTTGAAAGCTCAAAGTCATGAAAAAAGGTAAGAAAACATCTTACAAAAAAAGACAAGCACCAATACAATCCAATTCTTGGATAGTAAAAATAGGAGCGCTATAGTAGCCGGCTGAGAAGCTAAGGCGGCTATTCATAAATTATGTATGCGTGTCATATTTCTCCAGTGCACAAGCACACATGTGAGCGTGTATATGGTATATACGTAAATACGTCTTTGGTTAAATAAATGTATGAGTATGTATAAGTCAACAGATTTTAAGACAGTGCCAGCAATGCAATTTCTAAACATACCCGGCAGATTGCCGGAAAATAGCCGCCGTTGATTCCAATAAGCATGATTGGGATTGAAATAACAGAAGATATTGAAAAAAAAGATTTTTGTAAAAAAAAAATTTTTTTAAGTCCGATTTATTTTGATGGCATTTCGTAGTTGAACATACTTCTGTTTCTTAGAGAGAGGCTACAGGGGTACTATCAATAACAAGAAGCATTAGAGATGGTAAATAAGACTTATAGGAACGACGTTCAAATAGCGGGCATCTAAAATTGGACTTTATGGGTTTATCCCGTTTCTATTTCTGACTTCAATTTTTATACTGACTCTGTTCATTTTGAATTGCTTTGCTGAGCAACTGATGTTCAAATTCACTTTTAGCAGAATCAGCGAAGAATGAAACTAGCCTGGAGAAGTCAAAAAGATTTCATGCAAAATGTCGAAAGGCGGCAACATGAGGTAAAACCAAACAATCTTTTATTCGACGAAGCAAAAAGTTTAAAAAATAGGAGAGCTATAATAGCCGGGTGGGAAGATGAGGGCGGCTATTAACAAAACTCTTTTTTTAAATCTGCAAACATGTAAATTAAACTAACCACTTGGTTAATGTTATATGTTAGAAATTTATTAATCAAACATTATTTTTTTCTAAATTATAACAAACTAAGGTTCGGTTTTCGTAAAATAATTTAATAAAAAATATGTTTAAATCCCGCAACCCTTCTGTCTATTGGAACTCTTTCGTGTCCTTTAAGCATTTCCGCTGTAACTTTTTGTTTAAATTTGGTCTTCGACGTTTCTTTTCTAATTGTAATTGGAAGTGTGTTCCATTTTCGAATAAAGTTACGAACAATTGAACCATTACTCCATTTTGACTTACATTTTTGTTCTAAGAAAAGGTTATGGGTTCGTTTGTTTACAATAATAGGCATGTTTTCTAAAAATCTGAAATGTTTATTAGAGCGATTTCTTGTTTGTTGGAGAATATTGAAAAACCTATTTAAAGACACCCGTGTTATTTGGAGCTCTGCTGCAAAAATTTTAGTCTCCAGAAGTAGATGTTGAAAAGGCGGCAAAATGAGGTAAAGCGAAACATTTTTTTATTCGACGAAGTAAAAAAACATAGCAGGACAAGTCCTGACGTACAGTTCAAAGAATTTTCATTGACTAAACAGAAAAGCTAGACCTAGAATGGACTTTGAGTGAATTGAAAAAACTATTTTAAAAAGATCAGATCAAAAAAATAAGAAAAAAAAACAGAAAATCAATGTCAAAATGCCGCATGTGAACAAAAAAACCCTAGCAAGAAATGACATTTAATTCAAACAAAAATTAGGCCTAGAATGAGCTGTGAATGGATTGGGAAAACCATCTAGAAAAAAATCCGATCCAAAAAATCGAAAAAACAGTAAAAAACAGAGTGAAATTGCAGCATGTGAACAAAAAACCACTACCGAGAAACCGAATTTTTGTTCAAACACCGCTTTCTCACTCTACTTTAAAATTAGAGCGAAAAAAGTTCACGCCGCAAAACCACTCGCTTTTTCGCTCCATTTCCTGTTTCGGCGTGACCAAAATCACTACTCCAATTTGACTTCAAAAATCATGAAAATGTGTGAACAGATCTTAAAAAAAAACATAGCCGGAAGAATTCCGGAAACGACTCGAAGTAAAAATCCATTTAAACGCCATCCAACTACTCAACAAACAAAACCTGCCTTCCTTAACTTATGATTATCTTGAAACAAAGTCATGAAACGAAAAAGTAAAAACAATAAAATCAAATCTGTTAAAATATGATAAAAAATCTGATCAAATTTTGCTATAAATTGAGATACCAAAAAAACTATCTCTGCCAATATAACCTCATCAAAACAACTATTACCTACAAAAACCACTTATGTGAATTTTGAAAAACACTTTAGGCTAAAATTATGAAAAAAAAAGCTCTTAAAAACAACTTTCACTGAAAAACTGGAAAAAGTTACTAATTTTTTTAATATTTCAAAAACATATAAATCCAAAGAAAACATCTCCTCAGCCAATAGGGTATCCAGATGCTCGCAAAACAATAAGCAAGTCATAATAGGCAAAGAAACTTCGCTAAAAACAGAAAAAAAAACGAAAAACTGCAAAAAATTAAGAAAAACAGTTCCAATTTTCGCCTTTTTTGGTCATATTTCTCAACAAAAAAGTGATTCTTACCCACAAAACTGTAGCCAATTGTTATCATAAAATTGCTCAAGTAGAAGGGGTTTCCTCAATACCCATTTGAGCCCATAAAACAAAATAATCGTTCAAACCACTACCAAAACCAGCCTAAAATTTAAAAAAATCATAACCAAACCTCTCAATCAAAACAAACGAAAAAAAACTGCTTTAAATTGCCGCACGTGAACAAAAAAAATTCGCTCGCTTAGAGAAAATTTTTTCACACCTCAATTTCTCGCTCTCTCAAAAACAGCGGTATGAACAAAAACCACTCTCTTTTCGCTCCGCTCTTAACTTTTGTTCAGCCCCAAAATCACTCCAAATTTTTTCACGCGTTTCATTTCCCGCCTCAAAAATCACTCCAATAAAATTGATTTAAAAAAAGGACTTCTCCAATACTCCTCTTCGAGTCGTAAAAAAAGACAGCGCCCCAATACAATTCAAATTCTTTGAATTGTAAAAAAAAATAGGAGCGCTATAATAGCCGGCTGAGAAGATGAGGGCGGCTATTAAACAAAAAAAACCTGAAACGTAGCCCGTTAGAGTAGCCTATTTAGCAGAATTTTTCTGGAAACACAAAAAACATTCTCGCTACTAGACCTGTCGATATAAAGATTAGATGATATGAGAGCAACAGGAACAACAAATACTAGCAAAACTAAAATTTACTAATTGTTTTCTTAGGGAACGGCGTATAAGTCATGGAAAGCAGTAACTACTGACCTAAACACTTATTTTCATGATCGGCATTTGGCTTTGCATCTTGTGAAAAGAGAAGTCACCGATGAAAAAGATCACCATAACTCCTCCTCAGATCGTACAAAAAGACAGCGCCGGAATACAATACAATTTCTTTGAATTGTAAAAAATAGGGCCACTATAATACCAGGCTGAGATAATCAGGGCGGCTATTAATAATAAGTTTATCTACAAAAGCGAAACAGACAAATTAAATTTCACCCTCATCGAAATAAAAATTTGTTAAAATTAAAGTATTCGATCTAATGGCCACATAACAAAATTTAATTGCAAACCATCTGATCAAATCTGAGGAAATGTTAATTGGATCTTTCACGTTAAAACGTCTGGTCACTGTTGAGTCTCAATTACACTCTTCAATGTCAATCTCTTCAGTTTAACTCCAATAACTAAACTGTTCAATTTTATACCACTTATAACAGTAACTTAAAAACAAGTTAAATTGTGAGTTTGCGTTCCTATGTTAAAAGACAAATGACAAACGACAATAACTAACAAAACCTGAGATTATATTGCAAACATAACCGACTAGCGTCGGGCGAGTGTTCTCAAACGACCGGCGATTGTTTACTTCCTCAGTAGCTAGCCACGGTTTAGTGAGGATAGCTTTAGCTTGATTCGACTATGCAACTTTTAGTTTTCTAACCTTGTTAGTAAATAAATAAAAAACTGCTATCTTAAAAATTTGCAAAATATTGCAAAATTTAACAGAAAAGCGTCAAGATTCCGCAGTGAAAAATGTTCAAAACTAATTTTGCCTCTGGAGTTATGTCAAGTAACCCTTCAGCAGGACATGAAACGCTTCACTGGCCAGTATTGACTCTTAAACTCAGAAAAGGACAAATTTTCAAAAATTTTGAAAATCGCACGGTTCAACAAAATCTTGTTAAAATTCAAGATATTAAAATCTTCAAAACCAATTTATTGTCTCAAGGCACTATCCAGGATATCTTTTTCAGGCTTTAAATAGTTTCACTGGCTCATAAAGATCCAAAAACTTGGATCATAATAATTTTCCGAAAATTAAAATTAAATTTTATCAAAAAATTGCTAAAGATGGAGTCATTAAAATATGGATAACCATTCCATTAACTCAAAAATCTATGCGAAAGCTTATCATCAAACCTTGGAGGAGAAAACCTTGAAAAAATGATAAAAAATTCATAAAGAATCAAAAACCTAGAAAAAATTCCAAATGTTTTTAAAAGTTTATGACATTAAAATCTCGAAAAATATTCAATTACATCTGAAAGCTATGCAGTAACCTAAAAGCAGAGGAGATCAGGTGGCTCTTGATGCTGAAAAAACCTTCAAAATGACTCAAAATTTTAAAAAACTTAAAAAAATTTCAAGTTGCAAAAAAACTGCCAAAATTTGTGAAAAAAAGTTGAAAACTAATCCATGGCCAAAAAACTTGCAGTAACATATTATCGATCCCCAACGGAGATTTTCTCTGAGGCTGAAGAACCTGAAAAATGACAATAAATGTCAAAAAAATTGAAAAAAATTGAAACTTTGTAAAAAAGCTAAAATTCGTGGTGTCGAAGTCTTGAAAAACATTCCATTACATTTAGAAACTATAGAAACCTATTGTCAAACCTTAGGGGAGTTTTCTGGGCTCGTGAGGCTGGAGAAACCTAGAAACCGACAACTTTTCAAGAAATTGTTTAAAAAAAGCAAGTTTTATCAACAAAATTGCTAAAATTTCTCATATAAAAAAACGAAAGCTATTCCAAGGAAAATAAAATTTTTACAGTAGCTTATTATCCAAACCTTAAGGACGTTTTCTGGCCCATGTGTTTGGAAAGACTTGAATACTGAAAAATAAATGTTAACAAAATTTAAAAATTTGCACGTTTTGTAAAAAAGCTACAATTCGTGATATTAAAATGTTGAAACCATTCCACTACAAGAAACTATGCAGTAACCTATATAAAAACCCTAGAGGACGTTTCTTGGCACCTATTGACACCTAACGCTGAAGGAACTCAAAAATGAAAAAATTTTCAAAAAGCTTGAAAATTAGTATAAAAAATAAAATTGCGTTTTATTAGCGATCGGTGTTGTAGCCACGGGGGGGGGGGTAGCAGGCGCAGTGGGAGGGTGGAGCAATAGTGGGGGGCAACAGTGCGGTGTGGGGGGGACAAATAGTGGGGGGGATCAACAGTGGGGGTGTTTTCAATCTCTAAGAACCGCCCTTCACACAATAAGATAGGTCTCCAAACCAGTTGAGCTGAAACAGAGCTGAAAAGCTCAATAGCTGGCAGATTGCTAGAAAATCGCCACAATAGATGCGTAGATCTGCAGTCTCAAAAAAAACTTAAAAATGACAGACAGAAAATTTACTCTTTTCATTAAAGGATGAGATGTTATTATTTTGATTAAGGATCTGTATAAGGTATTGCTGCCTCTATAAGCTGCTCTCAAATAAACTTCACATAGTGACGCACAACCATTTTATCTCTTTGAAATCAAGTTATAAAGTCAGTTTCAAAGCTCTTTGAAATCAAGTTATAAAGTCAGTTTCAAAGTGATGAAGTCATTTTTGAGAGTGAGGTATAAGTTACGTGTGACCAAAACCTTAATCACGTGAATGAACAAAAAACTCGCTCCACTAAGAATGAAAAATGACGTCACAAAATTGACGACAAATTTTTTAAAAATTCAAAGAATTTTCATTGACTAAACAAAAAACTAGACCTAGAACGGAATATGAGTGAATTGGAAAAACAATTTCTAAAAAAATCAGATATTAAAAAAAACAAAATCTATGCCAAAATGCCGCATGTGAACAAAAAAACACTAGCGAGAAATTGAAATTTAGTTTAAAAAACTAGTCTTAGAATGAACTATGAATGGATTGTGAAAAAATATTTAGAAAAAAAAATCCCATCAAGAAAATTGAAAAAACAGTAAAAATCAGAGTGAAATTGCCGCATGTGAACAAAAAACCACTAGCGAGAGAGTGAATTTTTGTTCAAACACCGTTTTCTCACTCTGCTTTAAAGTTAGAGCGGAAAAATTTCACGCCGCAAAACCAGTCGCTTTTTCGCTCCACTTCCTGTTTCGGCGTGACCAAAATCACTACTCCAATTTGACTTCAAAAATCATGAAAATGTGTGAACAGATCTTAAAAAAAGACAGCGCCCCAATACAATTCAAATTATTTGAATTGTAAAAAAACCAAGAGAAGGCCAATAATAGCCGCAGCTATCGCTGTGCGGCTATTGAAAAGACCGACAGAACTAATATACTTGCTACAAACTTCGTTTGAGAGCAATTAATAATATCTAGGAAAGTACCACAAATTCCATTTAAAACCCAGCAAGATTGAATGCGTCAAAATTACGGGTTCATCTGAGATCAAATTTTATACCAGTTAATATCAGGGTGAATTCGGAACCACACGCCACTTGTTGCACTTGACAATCAAGGGCCTCCACCACTTTGGGCCGTCTCTGAGACTTGAGTGCCCCGTGACCCAACTGTCCTGTATTGTATTCGGGTGAACATCCACTGGCCTGAAAGTATCACATCTCATTCAGGACAGCGGTTATGTAAATTGGCGCTCAATGCCAGCACCCCACCCATGTCTAAGAGTGCATATTCTTGGCAATCCCCAAGCTCATATGCAATTTTTCCACAATTATTTGCTGTAAAAACCTGATTTTCAACAGGGCTCACACAAGCATCCGAAAACGTAAAGAACAGAATCCATAAATACAATCAAGCTAATTCATGTTCTCAATGGAACAATGTAGGCACACTAAAGAGAAGCGGAACCAATGTTATAAAAGAAACAATAAGTAATGCAACATTTCTACATTCGGTAAACTTAAGACCAATAGGGATTCGGTTCCGTTTACCTGATGAATGAACGTCTTAATTATGTATAATACTAAAATGGTAAAAAGATCTTGGCTTGTTTCAACTCAGGCGTATTGCCATCTTTAAAAAAAGACGCTCAGTGAGTTAATTCTCCGCAAAATTCTATTTTCAGGAATATCAAGTTGCAATGATACTCAACTTCGTGCTTCCAGGCTGACATTTTGGCTTTGCACATTTCTTTACAGGATGTTCAAATTCTTCAACGTTCCAATTAAGTAATGCGTTCTCGAGATCCTAATTTTTCTCTTAAAAAAGTCGACATCCAGTTGCCACGTTCCAAGAGAACACGATGAACAATTGGCATATTGATATCACTCCGATAAACATACGGACCACTGTATTATTTATACGGTTTCAATAACTGCCGCCAACTATAACGAACAAAGACTTGGATTGGTTACAGAATTTAAGAAAATAAAATAATATCCGACTGTCTGGATAATAACAAAATTGTACAGACGGAAGTAGTAAAGAGAATAAAGTACACACTTAAACAAAGGGGCCAATTTGAACTCAATTTTTTTTATTTTTCGAGACTGAATTCCGCTATCTCGGAGTAGCTAAGAAATCTAGGAAATACATGAAAACTACTACCTGTCCGCATTAGTGTTTCTATGATACAAAAATATCTATGCTTCCAGGGAACTTGTTATATCCTTTTCACCGGTTCTAAGTTGCGCAAAAGAAAGGCAAAAATTAAAACATAGCTGGCAGATTGCCAGAAAATAGCCGCAATAGATTCGTAGATCGACAGTCTAAAAAAACAGTAAAAAAGACAGACCAAAAAAATTTCGTCTTTTCATTGAAGGCTGATCTGTTATACTTTGGTTGAAAATCTGTATAAGTTATTGCTGCCTCTATTAGCTGATCTCAAAAAACCTTCATTTAGAGTGACACACACCCATTTGACCTTATCTCTTTCAATTAAAGTAAATAAAAGTCAATTTCAAATTGAGGAAGTCATTTTTGAGAGTGAGGTAAGTCAAGTGTGACCAAAAATTTAATCACGCGCATGAACAAAAAACTCGCTCCACTAAGAGCGAAAAATGACGTCACACATGCAATTCAGTTGAAATTGCATGAACGAATGAAGAATAAGTTGCTGTGACGTCATATGGTCGTAACAAAAATCATGACGACGAAATAAAAAAAAAACCAAGAGAAGGCCAATAATAGCCCCAGCTATCGCTGTGCGGCTATTAAAAATAAAACGATGAAATCTCTGCAAAACGAACGTTTAATAAGTTGATGACCTTTAAGGGATCAATTCTAGAAGCAATCTGAAACTTTATGAACACCCCCATATCTTGAAACTTTATGAACACCCCCATATCTTGAGACTTTATGATCACAACCGACTGATGTCAGACGAATTCCCCGCAAATGACGTCAACCTTGCTGTTCAACAACTACCATGCCGAGGCCATGCGAGCCGCAGAAGAGAAGAGAAAACAGGCGGCAGACGATAGGTACCAAGAATGCCCTCAAGTGGAGATGGACGGAAGGAAGCAGCCTCCCCCCGAAAGACATTAAAAGAGCCTTGCGGAACGCAAACAGGCAGAAATTCGAAACCACGGACAGCTTGTTTGCAGATGACTCGACGTTAAAAAGGCTGGAATGATGAACTTTTAGCAGGGAAAGAGGTTGTCAAAGCCGCAATGACCGACTATGAAGAAAAAAGCCACGACGGCATATAAGAAAGCATGGACTTTGGAAGCGAGGCTTGTAACAGGACCAGAATGCTCGGGACCTTGGTAGGAAAAAAAAAGACCTAAATGCAAGGATAAGCAGGGGCAATCAAGCGTGGTTCAAAGTCAAAAAGGGGCTGTGGAAATCCAACTTAAAGAAACGGACACGCGCAGTAGTTCTCCAAGCCACAGTTGAATCCACAATCTTGTTCGAATGCGTAGTTCAGCCGTGGTGCAAATCAGATATTTAGAAGCTGCCAAGAGTGGACGATAAGGCCTACAGATGGATATGGAATGATAGCAAAGGGCTTACACGACTAAGGATGCAGAAAGAACATGTGAACTCCTATCGAATCAGGAAACAGCTCCAAATAACATCCGTCAGAACAAAGATTGAGCTCAGAACACTAGAGCGAATCGGACACATCTGAATTGTCGGGCAGTAAAAAGAGCGGTGTTGGGAAACTGGGCGCAAATGCCCACAGCCAATGGGAATTTCCGTGGCGGTACAATCTCATACTGTCGCCGGATACTGTTTGAGGCCGGGATTCTCTGGACCAATGTAGAAAAGCTGGCCCCGAACAAGAAAACATGTGAAGAGACCTTGCGCCTGAGGGAAACATTTCTCGCGGATGGGGAGGACCTGATGAGCGAGCGAAGGAGTACATAAACTATGCCCAAGCGTAGTCAACAGGTCAAACACGAAGAGACAATAGAAATGTAACTGGGCTGCTGTGAGATGTGCAAGAGTAAGGGCAGCCTGAGCCAACATGAAGGACGAATGCACAAAGACGCATGAACCCCACTAACATGCCACAAATGCAAAAACCAGTTTGCAGAATTGTGCTTATTGAAGAACCACGTGAAAAGCTGCGACGGAGCCCCTCCGAATGAGTGTGCGAACTGTGGACAGAGAATAAGCTTAAGAAATAAAGAAAGACATAGGCGAGACTACTTTCATTTCCGCTCCTCTACCTGTGCCCCTCAGGGGTCCAGAGATATCAGCACAGCTAATTGAGAGCTCCTTTACTTTCTCTAGGCATTTGTTGATGTAACACAATTTCTCTGTAGATGTTGGAGACATACCTAACAGAAGGTTAACCTTGAACTCCTTTCAGATTCCTGGATGGGATACAAGTACTGGAGAATCGAGAAAAGTGCCCCCGAAATAAAATTTCTCGACAACGAGAAAAGAAAAGATGCACTTAAGAGGCATCTTTGGGAGAACAAGTTGCATATAGATTACGATTCCGACCCATACATGACAATAGTGAGAACCAAGTGCAAAAACTTGTGCGACTTCGCAGTTCTGGGAGATTCTATTGCGTATGGAGTCTCCCTAAGCGGCGGTATCGTCATGAGTTATTTTGGAGCAGGCCTGGAGAGAATGGCTCGACGCTCCATACGGAACCACCTTCTAGATCGAGGAGTAACGAGAAGTGCCATTCTTAGAGTGACCAATGACCTTGTGACACGAGACAGGCGTGTCACCCCAGTGTGTGACATCAAACCACGCCTCGAATACGTCATCAGGCTGTACCAAGATGGTGGGGCAAAGGTTGCTCTATGTAAAGTGCGTGGCAGGAGTCGCTACAAAGAAGCAGTTGAAAGCACTTGAAAATGTACCGACAAACGTGCAGAGGAACGAATGCTCTTTTTGTAGATTACAAGAATTTGACGTTTGTGGGAACGAGCGGAGACGGGCTGAACCCAGACTCCAACCACCTGCAAGTCCTATCAAAGGACTTCTACAAGGGTCTCGAGGCTCTGGGACTAACCCAATAGAGGGTAAACTGCAGAGCAAGAGATCCCACCAAATATGGCATGTATACAACCAAGACAACCAAGTAAGTATCTATGATCAATCGCAACCAAGGTAACCAAATATCACGCACGACAGCAACCCACCACTTGACGGTGTCCAGACCTCCCATCGAGGTGTAACGGAAAAGAAGAAGAACGTGAAACTTTACGAACACCCTCATATCTTGAGACTTTATGAACACAATCGACTGACGTCAGACGACTTCCCCGCAAATGACCGCCAAGGGATTGGCTTCAGCTGTCGCTAGTTTGAGCTTTAAGCATCCCCTCATCAGCATTCCTGTACCGTAAACTTAAAATCTAATTATTGTCTCGAAAGATGGGGGCCTCCCCATAGCCCGAAGAGTAATGGGGAGGCCCAATGAGTCGGAAGAACAAAGAAGACCCGGCGCTGTCCTTCTGGACATAACAAAGGCCTACCCCAGGGTAAACAAACCTCTACTCTGGAAAATTCTGCTCAGACTAGTAATGCCAAGAGAAACTCTTGAGTGCTGAAGTGCCTACACGAAGACACACCATACAGAGTAAAGGGCAGGGAAGGCTTGAGTGATCCGTGGCACCCGGCACGAGGACTACGAGAAGAATGCGCAACGTCACCCTTGCTGTTCAACATCTACCGTGCCGAGGCCATGCGAGCCGCAGAAGAGAAGAGAAAACAGCCGGCACACGATACGGACCAAGAATGGTCTCAAGTGGAGATGGACGGAAGGAAGCAGCCTCCCCCCGAAAGACATTAAAAGAGCCTTGCGGAACCCAAACAGGCAGAAATTCGAAACCACGGACAGCTTGTTTGCAGATGACTCGATGTTAAAAGGCTGGAATGATGATTTTTTAGCAGGGAAAGAGGTTGTCAAAGCCGCAATGACCGACTATGAAGAAAAAAGCCACGACGGCATAGAAGAAAGCATGGACTTTGGAAGCGAGGCTTGTAACAAATACTTGATCGATTCATTTGGCTATATGGTCTAGTCTAGTCAATCCATCTAGACTATAGAGCAATCAGTTTCATTACGAGGTATCATAACTTTTGCTACTAAGAAAATCTCAAACACAGCGACGAAAGGTGATGAAGTACTGCATTTTTCTTAGGTGCAACCGGCACAGTGATTCAGCAATTCCGCGTGAGTTTTATGGAATTAATTGCCAATTTTTGTCATGTGGTATCTTTCTTAAATGTATGGCGGATAAGAGTGACAAGTTCTTATATATATGCTCATTAGCAGCAGTTATTTGGCAAGTAATGAGGTGTAGGAGCTAACGGAAGGCATGAAAGTACCGCTGGCATAGAGTTGTTTCCTTCATTGCATTGAGTTTGTGCTAATAAGAACACTAGAAAGGCGTCAATCAGACATTTTGCTCTTCCTGCATTTTAAATATTCAGGTTATAGGGAATATTTCTCACCGTCCATGTGAGCAAATCTCTCTCCAGAGATATAGCAGCCATGACATTAGGTCCAACAGCTACTGAAATTGCAGAAGGTGCCTGTTTCAATGAGAACTCTTCCAACTTCACAGGAGTCAGTCTCCCCCCACCCCACGTGAACACCTCCGATGTCTACGACGGGAACTGTTTCATATCGCCGCAAAAAAGGTTTTCCTTTATAATTAACACTGATGACATTATAATTTAAGGTCCATTCTGTTTTCCTACCTTAAATGTTGGATCTTTTCCGTTTGTGCCCCCCTCCCCCCAGTACGTTATGCTCCCCCCAGTTACAGAGCACGTGCCATTATTACATAGTTAAATCATTAAGAACAAATATGGCACGTGCATCTGGGGGATGCAAATATGCACCCACTAAACCTGGGGGGGGGGTCACAAACGGAAAAGATCCTAGATGTCTTAATGCGCACGTGACATGCTAACAATTATATTGTGCTTTATTACAACACATGTATTTGAATCTTTTGAACTTCGGCATTTGCGATTTGCTCATTTGTTGAATGCCGAGGCTTGTAACAAATACTTGATCGATTCATTTGGCTATATGGTCTAGTCTAGTCAATCCATCTAGACTATAGAGCAATCAGTTTCATTACGAGGTATCATAACTTTTGCTACTAAGAAAATCTCAAACACAGCGACGAAAGGTGATGAAGTACTGCATTTTTCTTAGGTGCAACCGGCACAGTGATTCAGCAATTCCGCGTGAGTTTTATGGAATTAATTGCCAATTTTTGTCATGTGGTATCTTTCTTAAATGTATGGCGGATAAGAGTGACAAGTTCTTATATATATGCTCATTAGCAGCAGTTATTTGGCAAGTAATGAGGTGTAGGAGCTAACGGAAGGCATGAAAGTACCGCTGGCATAGAGTTGTTTCCTTCATTGCATTGAGTTTGTGCTAATAAGAACACTAGAAAGGCGTCAATCAGACATTTTGCTCTTCCTGCATTTTAAATATTCAGGTTATAGGGAATATTTCTCACCGTCCATGTGAGCAAATCTCTCTCCAGAGATATAGCAGCCATGACATTAGGTTCAACAGCTACTGAAATTGCAGAAGATGCCTGTTTCAATGAGAACTCTTCCAACTTCACAGGAGTCAGTCTCCCCCCACCCCACGTGAACACCTCCGATGTCTACGACGGGAACTGTTTCATATCGCCGCAAAAAAGGTTTTCCTTTATAATTAACACTGATGACATTATAATTTAAGGTCCATTCTGTTTTCCTACCTTAAATGTTGGATCTTTTCCGTTTGTGCCCCCCTCCCCCCAGTACGTTATGCTCCCCCCAGTTACAGAGCACGTGCCATTATTACATAGTTAAATCATTAAGAACAAATATGGCACGTGCATCTGGGGGATGCAAATATGCACCCACTAAACCTGGGGGGGGGGGTCACAAACGGAAAAGATCCTAGATGTCTTAATGCGCACGTGACATGCTAACAATTATATTGTGCTTTATTACAACACATGTATTTGAATCTTTTGAACTTCGGCATTTGCGATTTGCTCATTTGTTGAATGCCGAGGCTTGTAACAAATACTTGATCGATTCATTTGGCTATATGGTCTAGTCTAGTCAATCCATCTAGACTATAGAGCAATCAGTTTCATTACGAGGTATCATAACTTTTGCTACTAAGAAAATCTCAAACACAGCGACGAAAGGTGATGAAGTACTGCATTTTTCTTAGGTGCAACCGGCACAGTGATTCAGCAATTCCGCGTGAGTTTTATGGAATTAATTGCCAATTTTTGTCATGTGGTATCTTTCTTAAATGTATGGCGGATAAGAGTGACAAGTTCTTATATATATGCTCATTAGCAGCAGTTATTTGGCAAGTAATGAGGTGTAGGAGCTAACGGAAGGCATGAAAGTACCGCTGGCATAGAGTTGTTTCCTTCATTGCATTGAGTTTGTGCTAATAAGAACACTAGAAAGGCGTCAATCAGACATTTTGCTTTTCCTGCATTTTAAATATTCAGGTTATAGGGAATATTTCTCACCGTCCATGTGAGCAAATCTCTCTCCAGAGATATAGCAGCCATGACATTAGGTCCAACAGCTACTGAAATTGCAGAAGATGCCTGTTTCAATGAGAACTCTTCCAACTTCACAGGAGTCAGTCTCCCCCCACCCCACGTGAACACCTCCGATGTCTACGACGGGAACTGTTTCATATCGCCGCAAAAAAGGTTTTCCTTTATAATTAACACTGATGACATTATAATTTAAGGTCCATTCTGTTTTCCTACCTTAAATGTCGGATCTTTTCCGTTTGTGCCCCCCTCCCCCCAGTACGTTATGCTCCCCCCAGTTACAGAGCACGTGCCATTATTACATAGTTAAATCATTAAGAACAAATATGGCACGTGCATCTGGGGGATGCAAATATGCACCCACTAAACCTGGGGGGGGGGTCACAAACGGAAAAGATCCTAGATGTCTTAATGCGCACGTGACATGCTAACAATTATATTGTGCTTTATTACAACACATGTATTTGAATCTTTTGAACTTCGGCATTTGCGATTTGCTCATTTGTTGAATGCCGAAATTTGCCAGAAAGATTCGGCGTTAAAGCGATTTCAGGGTAAATATATCGGGTGAGGGGTGAATATATCGGGTGTTAAATTATAGGGGGTTAAATACATAAGAAGAAGAACCATAAGCATGATTGTGGAAGCTAAATAGATAAGTCGTTTTACAGTAAGGGCTAAAATGAACCTCTTAAAAGGGCTACACAAACTATTGTAAAAACAAGCATATTATATTGTTCACACCGATTTAGGAAAACAATTTTTTTGTTCACGGTGAGAAGATGGAAATAGCATGTACTATGCTTTCATAAACGTTTTCAGTACTACTCTAGAGTTCCACGCCCCACTTATAAAAAGCTTTCAATCGGAAAGAAAAATTGCTGAAAAACCTTGGCTGACAAAAGAGTTGAGAGAAGAAATTGCCAAAAAACATAGACTTTTTAATATCTGGAAAAAGAACCCATCGGAGCAAGGGCATACCGTTTTCAAATATCAGAGAAATTTAAATAATAGGCGTTTAAAAACAGCCCAAAACGAGTTTTGCAAACAATTTTTCAAAGAACTACCAACAAGTAAAGAACAATGGAGTTTCATCAAAAAAAGAATTGGCAAAGAAAGGGAGTGTCTCTTTATAGAAAAACTAGTCGACGGTGAAACAGAAGTAGAAAATGAACTTGATATTGCAAATTGTCTCAATAGAAGTTTTCAAAAACTAGGCTTACACAATGGACAATATGTGAGCGCTCCAAATATTTCTCGCATAGAAGTTAGGGAAAAATTTTGCTTCAGAACAGTTACACTAAGGGAACTATATGATGCCATCGATTCACTCGACAGCAATAAGTCTCCGGGTCCAGAAGTTTTTAATGCTTGGGCAATCAAGGCAGCGAAGCTTCCAATCGGAACCCATTTGCAATTTGTTTTTAACACATGCATTAGTCAAAATATTTTCCGGGAAAATTTAAAAATTGCTTTCATTAGTCCGGTCTACAAAAAAGGGGACGTAAAAATTTGCGAGAACTATAGGCCTATCTCAATTATATTAATGATTTTCGAGAAAAGGTACAAAGGAACTTCGACATAATTCAATTTGCTGATGACACAAGTTTCCATTTTAGCAGAAACAATGTCAGCGAACTGGAAAAATGTGTTTCTGAAATACTGGAGAAAACAGATAATTATCTAAAGCAAAACAAATTAACCATGAATACCGGTAAAACTGAACTTCTTTGCGTCTCGAAGGAACATGAAAATTTTGATCCAATAGTTTTTCGGGGACAAGAAATTAAACCACAAAGTCACTGCAGATACTTGGGTATAATAATTGATTCTAAACTAAATTTTCATGTACAACTCAACAAAGTCCTATCAAATATGGCCACAGCGATTAGATCCATATACTTTTTACGTTATCAGTTACCTCTGGAAGCACGATTGATGCTATTCAAATCCCTAGTCCTTTCTCATTTAACATTCAGTGCTCTATTTTTTCAGAACTTGAATTTCTCTGCAATGCAGCAAATTAATCGACAAATCAATTGGGGTATTAAAGTTTGCTATATGAGAAAAAAGTTTGAGAGATCTACAAATCTCTTAGTAAAATCTGACATTTTGCCTGCAGAACTTTTAATAAGCCAGATGAGTGTTTCAAAACTTAGGAATGATATTTCATTAGTGAAAAGACACGGCACTGAGAGTTTTTTTCTAAGTGGTAATGTCTTAGTAAGAAAAAACAACAGATCTGAACAGCTAATTCTCTTAAGGTCGAGCAGTCGATCAATACAAAAAAGAAGCATCCAAAAATGGAGTAAACTTCCGCGTGAATTCCGGACTATCAGATCACGCTCAAAGTTTAAACGCATGTTAAAACAGCATCTGCTCCAACAATTCAAACTTGTACCGTTGGAAAGGAACGTTGGTGGCTTCAAAAGTTTTTTTTTACCTTTAGAAAACGGAACCACTAATTTTGATTTTTAACATTGTACTAATTTGGTTTATATAATTTTAAACTTGTAATATTTAACCCCTGGGTTATATTTTCAATTTACTTGTTTAAAAAAAAGAAAAAAACAGATCCCTGAGATGCGATGGTGGGATTCGTTGTGAAGGATGCTCCGCTCCCAACGAATGACAGGGATGAAGAGGAGTGAGCGTAGAAAGAGTCACTCCCACTCACGGAATCGCCGCAGTCGACAGAATCGTTGGTCGAGGAATTAAGATTGCCAGCCGAATTGGGTCTGGGAATAGATGGTGTTGTCGATATCCTAGCCGCGGCTCTGGCTAACCTCAATTCGTACATTCTGAATCATACAATGTAAAGACAACCAACTGTTTTCCATCAAATCAATGTCATCACGCAAAGAACGAAAGTCAGGGATTAAAGCTAACAATCAGAGACCATACTAGCCAGAGACAAAGATGATGTTACAGTACTATGGATCTTACTTGGATCTGTCTTGAAAGCATGAGTTACTCAGGACCTCGGCTGCAGACGGTCTGTCTTTCGGATCCTATAACAGCAATGCATACTCATTTGACACATTAAAGTGCGGGACATTATATGAAAAACAAGGATTTCTCAAAAACTTCGTTACTACAAGTACGTGTCAGAAGAGAACGAATAATGCAAGTCAATCTTCGACTGTCGTCATTACGAGCGTCTACGTGTTCCGAATTCAACATGCTTACATAGTAAATGACGGCCACTTACAAGTCCTCACTTAAGATATAGAGTAAAGCGCCCAAATTATGCATGTGAACCAATTGGGTAAATCGATTGCCAAACCAATTATGGGCACAAGCCGTAGTTAGCACTGACCAATTTTCAATGGATTAAGATACAAAAATTGGTTACCAATATAAAAAATGAGTAATTTAATAGGAAAAAAATGGGACCGGTAGACGCTCGTAATGATCCAGCATGATATGGAGAAAATGGTGCAATTAACGCCTGTCAAACAATTTTACTTGATATCGGGAAATTGGTTTCTTCGAATTCAGGCGCAACTCATAGTTTAGTAGCGCTGAATTTCTGAAGCAAAAATTGATTTTCCAAGGCAAAGCTTGTTTTTTTTTTAAAAAAAAATTCGTGGAAAATTCAGATACAGACCAGCTGTTTAAAATGGTCTCTTCCTTTTCTTCCTTTTTCAACTGTCATCTGAATCCACTTGTGTATTTTTTGGCTGATAGAAAACGCTATATAGCCATAAATTCCTATTACAATTCGAGCGTTAAAAAACAACATTTCTTAGCTTGGTAACCCAAATTTAAGGAGTTCAATATATACATTTCAAGCCAACTGTGACTTTATTTCTTGTTAGCTCCAACAAAATGCGCGACAATGATCCTATCATCAAATGTATTGGTCTTATAGAAACATAAAATTGACAAAAAACTAAGAAGTTGTGAGCGATAAGCAAACTATGGAAAACGTTTTCGACTTTAAAGCACCTTTAGCAGCAACTATTTGGATGAAGAATTTTCAAAAAAGAAGTTTACTGAAATATTGTTGCCATCCTTCTTAATTAAAAAATGAAATCTATCATTTGGATAGTGAAGAATGAGACAGCAATGCGTAACGAAGAACGCGTGCAGATGGCTTAAAAGAACTGAGTATTTCTTGTTTTCGCAGTTTATCCTCAAAAGGCCGACGAAAATGTGAGGGAAAGGGAAAATGGCACTCCTTTGATCAACTCATGAAATCAGGAATTTAAAAATTTCATCTGTCAAGAAACTCATGCACCTATTTTCTCTCGAAATTTGTGATTTATGGAACCAATTTCATTATCTGGCTAAATTTTCTCCAGAAGAAAACATACCCGGCAGATTGCCGGAAAATAGCCGCCGTTGATTCCAATAAGCATGATTGGGATTGAAATAACAGAAGATATTGAAAAAAAAAAGATTTTTGTGCAAAAACATTTTTTTAAGTCCGATTTATTTTGATGGCATTTCGTGGTTGTACTTCTGTTTTAGAGAGAGGCTACAGGGGCTACTATCAATACCAATAAGCATTAGAGATGGTAACTAAGACTTATAGGAACGACGTTCAATTAGCGGGCATCTAAAATTGGGCTTTATGGGTTTATCCCGTTTCTACTTCTGACTTCAATTTTTTATACTGACTCTGTTCATTTTGAATTGCTTTGCTGAGCAACTGATGTTCAAAATCACTTTTAGCAGAATGAGAGAAGAGAGAAACTAGCCTAGAGAAGTCAAAAAGATTTAACGCAAAATGTTGAAAAGGCGGCAAAATGAGGTAAAGCGAAACATTTTTTTATTCGACGAAGTAAAAAAAAAACATAGCAGGACAAGTCCTGACGTACAATTCAAAGAATTTTCATTGACGAAACAGAAAAACTAGACCTAGAATGGACTGAGTGAATTGAAAAAACCATTTTTAAAAAAAATCAGATAAAAAAAATGAAAAAAAAAACAGAAAATCAATGTCAAAATGCTGCATGTGAACAAAAAACCACTAGCGAGAAATGAAAATTTAATTCAAACAAAAAACTAGGTCTAGAATGAGCTGTGAATGGATTGGGAAAACCACTTAGAAAAAAATCCGGTGCAAAAAATCGAAAAACAGTAAAAATCAGAGTGAAATTGCCCCATGTGAACAAAAAACCACTACCGAGAAACCGAAATTTTTGTTCAAACACCGTTTTCTCACTCTACTTTAAAATTAGAGCGAAAAAGATTCACGCCGCAAAACCACTCGCTTTTTCGCTCCACTTCCTGTTTCGGCGTGACCAAAATCACTACTCCAATTTGACTTCAAAAATCATGAAAATGTGTGAACAGATCTTAAAAAAAAAGACAGCGCCCCAATACAATTCAAATTCTTTGAATTGTAATAGGAGCGCTATAATAGCCGGCTGAGAAGATGAGGGCGGCTATTAATAAGAAAATGTCAAAGTTAGTTCGACAATGTTGATATCAATAAAATGACGAGTTTACCTTTTTTCTTACCCAAAACAAACTTTTCTTACCTCTTTTTATAACCTCATGAAGAATAATTTGTCCATGCTTTTGTTTTACAAACGGGTGTACTTTCTTTCAGGTAAAAAACAAATATGTTTGAACTTAAGTCAGGTCAGGAAAAAAAACCATAGAATATATTTCCAAACAGAATTCTCAACGTCTGTTTTTCTTATTTTAAGATTCCTAGTGAAATCTTCTCTAGCTAGTTCGCACACTTAATATTAATTTAGAGAGAGAGAGAGGTTTGAAATTTGAATTTCGATTACAGCAAATTTTGCTTTTCAATCATTTTTTTAAATTTTCCACTAAATGCATACTGTTGATGTGTGTGTCACCTTAGTCAATTAAAACTCTGGTGAACTATAAAAATTTGTCTTCAGAAATGATTTTTGATATACGAGTGCAAAATCGGTCAAGCGAACAATCGCATAAAAAGAGCAACAGGCAAGGAATTTCACAAAACTGTATACGTACCGGAGAAAGCATTTTGTCTACCAGGTCGCAAATATCACCAGAGAAGACATTTCTATCCACAGTTCCCTGTAAGTTTCCATGTACCACATCGTGTGCCAGTCTAAGAGCATTCTGAAAAAGTAAACTTATTTGAAACTTCTAATTTTTCCCAATTAATTTTTCAGGATAATTCTTTGCAGTTCTCTCGTTTAGATGAACCTGGCATACGTTCATCCTTTAAAGATCGAACTACACTATTCTTTTATTTAGGAAAAAACAGCGCCAGACGACAAAAATCTAAGCAAAAAAGAACAATGAATTTCGATGTGTACTCAATGGTTTGCAGGTCAAGACTAAGCACAGTCAAAAAGTCTTAAACAGCTCTTTTTTCCTAGTTGCGCAGTAAAGAGCACTTCCCTGCAATTACCGAACGGATTGCATTAGATTTCAATTTATTAATGCGAAGATAGGTGATAAATGCCAGACCTCAACTGTCACACTTAGGCAATGGAAGTATGAACGGGTAGAGAATTTTAAATATCTCCGAACCATGCTCAGTAAGGACGGAAAAACGAGACTGAGATTGCAATAGGAGATTCTCTAGCAGAGAAAGCCTTCTTAAAGATCATAACTCCTCTGAACAACAAGACCCCCTTCATTTGCTATCAGGCAGGTTTTAGCGTTTTACCCTAGTGATGAGTGAATTTAAAACTTGCAAGAATCTTGCAAGCTGATTCAAAACTTGCAAGATTCTTGCAAGAATCTTGCAAGATATCAATCAAGCCAAAAAACTAAATCAGGTTAAAAATGTTGTAGAAAACATCTTTGAGGCAAATTATTGTTTATTGAACAAATTACAAAACCGAATTCAATAAAAAATTTTTTAGCCCGGATTCAAAATCTTGCAAGAATCTTGCAAGAATCTTGCAAGTTTTTGAATTCTGAAAATTTTATGTTTGTATTTTTGGTAGCTCAAACTAACTGAAAACCAAATGAAATGACTGATATAAAAATTTTTGATCAGCAGAACTGAACCTATTTGACTTTTTCCGTGAACGCCTTTTGAATGTGAAATCTTGCAAGAATCTTGCAAATTTCTTGCAAGATTTTGAATTCAAAAATAAATTTTCGACAAAAAAACTAGAGACACCATCGTCAACCAAATTCGTCTATTTTAAGATTAATTAACCTACTCTAAAAAATGACGAAATCACACACTTTCAGTCTTCCTCTCATTTTTAATCAAATAAGTTATTTATAAAGAAACAACCAGTTGGAATATTTTGTTACCGATCCTATCAGTAATTGAGGATCTTTATGTAGTTGGAAAAAACATTCTGCTCATTGTTAATTTCAATTAACTTCCTCATGGGATTTATGTGAACCTATTTGACCCCTTAAGTTGATAGTTATTGGTGTTAATGTCCTTGAAGTTATTTCATTCGAAAAGATCTGGTAAGTTTTTGAAGCCTCATTTTTTGGTCATCTTTCATTCCAATTATAGTTTAGGCTCATCATACAGAAAGTCAGACTCAATTTTTTGGTAAATCAAACGTTAACTTCGTCGTTGATCGTATGCTAACTAATGTTTTTTATTTAGTTCAAAGAGAAAACAAAACTTTGATTTTTTTATAACTGATATTTCCTTAAGTATCACAAAAAATTAATTCTACAAAGCTATATACTTTAGTCCAACCAATCCTTAAGAAATCTCATAGCAATGAAGAAACATCCTAGGTTTAAGTCAGTTTGCTAGATTTTTAGTTAAATTTTTATGTTAATAAAGTCTTATTAGCAAAAAATTCGTGGCACGCTTGGCGTTTTTGATGATTTCTCCTAAACTACTGAGCCAATTTAGACGGGCGTAGTCGCGTTTGGTTGACTATAAGTTTTTTGTGACACCAAATTTCAATTGGTTTTTTTTAATGGGCCAACTCAGAATTTTAATAAGCTTTAGGTTTAAAAAAAATTAAAAAATAATCTTTGAAATTTTTTTTTTTTAGTATTGACGTAGTTTTTCTTTTATTTGTGTTATAGTTACTTGGCAATTGTGTTAATTAGTCTTTGTTCGGGTTCATGAAGCTTTTGGAATCCCCAGTTTTTGGAATTCAATATTTTTTCAATTTTCGTGAAATTATGAAATTCTTTTTTGGTTCATATTTGGTCAAAACACAAAATACGAGGTAGGAAATGGTTCTTACTTCGTGGAATGAGTCTTCAGCGTCCACAAAGGTAAAAATGCGTTTATTTTTTTATTTTGTGTCATGAATTATGTTGGAGGGACTGATTTGTGTCGCTTTCCCGAATTTTTTTTGCGAAAACTATACTTTTTTTAGCAGAAAAATCGGGGCACGCTTCACGTTTCTAATGATTTCTGCCGAACTACTGTGCCAAGTTAGAGGAACATAGTTCCGTTTTGTTGAATAGTTGTTCTTCTTCTCTCCAATAGTTAATTTGTAACGGAAATCGTCCATCTCAGAAGGTTATTAGGCTGTAATTCTAAGAAAAATAAAAAAAAATAATGTTTCGAAACGTTTTTGAGTTTTGATGATGTTATTCTTTAATTTAGGGTCTTGTTACTTGCAAATTGTAATATTTAGGCTTTTGTTTGGGTTGATGAAGTTTTTACAATACTTTGATTTTGGCAATTAAACAATTTTTCATTTTTTGCGAAAACTTGAAGCTCTTGTTTGAGATTTTTTTTGTCAAAACACACAAAACACCCTGGCCTTTATCGCGTGGTGGGATTTTTTTCCCACTTCACACTAGAGATTTTTGGTGGTCAGTAGTTACGCAGTGGACTTGAATTGCGTTCAGAATTTTCTATGGGGCGACGTATTCGGTCGTTTTGCGCGACTTTGCGAGAAATCGAGGTCTCACAATAACCCGAAAATCGGGGTACGCTTCATGTTTCTGACAATTTCTCTGAGACTACTGTACCAAATTGGGTGGGCATTGTCGCTTTTTGCTGGCCCTAAACTTCCATTGCCTGCAGTGTTCAGTGGTTTCTCAAGTCGCCCTAATCAAAAAGTTATTAATTTTTAACTGTAAAAATAGAAGTAAAAATTACATTTTTGAGGGCACTCTTACTGTTTCTGACGATTTTTCCTGAACTGCTCTGCCAATTTGGCCACGCATAGTCGCATTTTGTTGCTATTGAACTTCCCTTCCTTGCGGTGTCTATTGGTTTCTCAGTCGGCCAACTCAAAAAGGTATAAATGCTTAACTTTGAAAAAATTGAAGTAAAAATTACATTTTTGAGGGCATGTTTGTTGTTTCTGAAAATTTCTCCCTGAAGTACTATGTCAATTTGACCAGGCATAATCGCATTTTGTTGGTCCTGAACTCCCCTCTATAGCAGTGTTTATTGGTTTCTCAAGTCGGCCTACTCAAAAAGTTATAAATGTTTAACTTTGAAAAATTTGAACTGTAAATTGCATTTTTGAGGGCACGTTTTTTGGTTGTGACGATTTTTATCTGAACTACTCTGCCAATTCAGCCAGGCATAGTCGCATTTTGTTTGTTCTACTCCCCGTTGTTTGCTGTGTCTAATGGTTTCTCAAGTCGGCCTAATCAAAAAGTTATTAATGTTTAACTTTGAAAAAATATAGGAAAAAATTACGTTTTTGAGGGCAAGTTTGTTGTTTCTGAAAATTTTTTCCTGAAGTACTATGTCAAATTGACCGGGCATAGTCGCATTTTGTTGGTCCTGAACTCCTCTTGATAGCAGTGTTTATTGGTTTCTCAAGTCGGCCTACTCAAAAATATATAAATGTTTAACATTGAAAAATTTGAAGTGTAAATTGCATTTTTGAGGGCATGTTTTTTGTTTGTGACGATTTTTATCTGAACTACTCTGCCAATTCAGCCAGGCATAGTCGCATTTTGTTTGTTCTACTCCCCCTTGTTTGCGGTGTTTATTGACTTCTCAAGTCAGCCCAATCAAAAAGTTGGCGGAAAGAACTTGTTTTATAGCATTGAGAAAGGAACTTAATGTTTTTTACTTTTATTGATATCTCCTAAATCACTGTATCAAATTTAGATTGTGAAGAAGCAATTTGTTGTTGCTAAACTGTTCTTTCTTGCCCAGCTAATTGATTTTTTAAATCAAACTCATCAAAAAGTTATTAAGGTGTAAATTTGAAAAAAAAAAAAAGAATTTATTAAACGTTTTTTGAAATGATGTAGTCGTTCTCGTAATGAGGGTTGTTATTACTTAAAAATTGTGTTATTCGCCCGTCTGTTGAGTCCTTGGAGCTATTTCAATCATAGAACAGGTTTTATTAGGTTTTTGATGGACATTTTGCATTGATTCTCTTTAATTTCTTGTCTTTTCAGATACCGAATGTCCGGTTACAGTTTATTGTTTTATCGATATCTCCTAAAGTACTGAATCAAATTCAACAAACGAGGTGGCATTTTGTTTCTATTGATCTGTTCCTGCTAGCCTTTTGCAGTCTTTTTTTGTGTCGGCCTGTGCAAATAATAATTAAGGTGTAAACTTAAAAAAAATATGATTTTAAGCGTTATTATGAATTTTTGTGTTGTTTGTTGTAATGAGGGTTGTTGTTACTTGCAAATTGTGTTATTTACGCTAGTGTCGGGTCCATGAAGCTATTTGAATCAATAGTTTTTAGGAATTCAACAAATTTCCTGTTTTCACGATTTCATCAAATTTTTGTGGATGTTGTTTTATGTCAAAACACACAAAACATCATAACCTTCATGGTGAGGTGGGAAATTTTTTCCCACCTCACCATGAAGGTTTGCCGTGACCTAGAACGTGCAAGTGGACCAGAAATACACCCACAAATACGCCGGGAACGCTGTTTCACGTTGTTTTACGTCGGTTCCAGAGATCTTGGGCTTCGATTTTAGCCCAAAAAATGGGGTACAGAACAGTATTTTGTTAATATCTGCTAAAGTACTGGACCAAATTAAACGGGAGTGGTCGCATTTTGTTAGCACTGAACTCCTCTTGCTTGCAGTATTTGGTTGGTTTCCCAAATCGGCCTAATCAAAAAGTTATTAATGTTCAAAGTTGAAATAGGTCGAATTCTGGGGACGTTCTGGGTGACCCAAATTTTCGGTACCACAAAGCAGTTGATTTAAGTTATAAGTTATAGTACTTTAGCTTCGTCATAATGCGGGGAATGCTCCCATATATATTTCTCATACACTTTTAGCAGGTCCAGATGCCGAATTTTGGCTCTGCAGCCGGAGTACTCTGCTTTTTTGGCCATTTGGTACGGTACCTTTACTTTGGAATAACTCGTTGTAGAGTGAGTCGATTTTGATGAAACTTTGTGGTTATACCCAGCTTGAGCTAAGCTTTGTTTTGATATAAATCCCGTTCCGTTTCGATCAGCCGTTTTTGAGAAATTGGCCAGGACATGTGCCCCAATTTTGACCCGGTGAAGCAGGGTACCTGTACTGGGTGGTACACCTTGAAGCTTTGAATTACTTCATGTTGAATTTCACCATGAAATTTAGTTTGCTGCTTTAGTGGGGAGTCTCCCCATATATGTTTTGTATGTAGTTTTATGTAGTTCAGATGGTCAATTTTAGCTCTGAATATGGCGTATCCCTCTTCTGGGGTCAGTTGGTACGGTACCTTATTTTTGCTATAACTCCTCGAAGAATGCACCGATTGGGTTCATTTTTTAATATGATGCGTATCTCAAGCAGTGCTACAAACTGTACTAAGGGGGTTTATTTTTGTTCAGCAGTTTTAGAGAAATTGGCCAGTAAACTTACCCTCGATTTTAGCCCCAGAAGAGGTTGACACCAGCGGTTGACACCGTTGACACCTTGAAGCTTTGAACTGTATCGAAAAAAAATACTGTTTTGAATAGCCCGTCTAACGTAGATTCTGAATATGTATACTTTATATAGCGTTTTATGATGTTTAGATGTTCAATTTTAGCTCTGAAGGTGGTGCATCTCTCCTCTGAGGTCATTTGGTACGGTACCTATTTTTTGCTATAACTCCTTGAAGAGTGCACCGATTGAGCTCATTTTTTAATATGACGCGTGTCTCAAGCAGTGCTACAATTGGTACTAAGGGCGTTTGTTTTTGTTCAGCCGTTTTTGAGAAATTGGCCAGGAAAGTTGACCCCAGTTTTACCTCCTGAGGAGAGAAGCACTACCTTGAGTACGTTATTTAACTTGTTATATCTTGATTTAGACTACAATTTTTAGTGTTTCAGATTTGTGTGTTAGTGGAGAGTATGTGTATATGTTTTTATTATTCATTATTCCGAAATTTTAATGATTTATTTGGCGAACTGTGGTCGGACCAGGTCCCATATTGGTCATTGGTACGGTACCTTAATTTTGAAATATCTCCTCGTAGAGTGAACCGATTTTGGATCTGTTTGCTGATTTGAACTCACCATGAGCCGTACTTTAACTCCTGTAAATTTCGTGTAATTTCGTTCAGGCGTTATTGAGAAATAAGTGTGTATTTTAGCGAAACGTCAGTCGGTGTAGGTCAATTTCGGACTTTGGTACCGTTCTTAGTTTCGCTAATAACTCGTCGTAGAGTTCACCGATTTTGGATCTGTTTGTTGAATTGAACTGGGCTTGAGCCGTACTTTAATTCCTGTGAATGGCGTTTGTTTTCTTTCAGTCGTTTTCGAGAAATTGTCCCCGAAACATACGGTCGTTTTGACTGATTAGTGACTGGTACGCTTCACGTTTCTACTTTGAAACCTTAATTATTTCAGATTGATTGTAAAGTAACTTGTAAATCTCATCGAACAACTTATCGAACAACTGTGCAACACACATCCACGGATCCTGATACGTGAGTTAACCTCAAATATTACCTCTTAAACGGAAAATAGGCCTATTTTAGCTTCATAAGCGTATTTTTATGTTGAGTTGGAGTGCAAAGTGTTGTACTCCCATGGCAAGGAAAAGGTTTTAATTAGTTGAGCTCACAAGGTAACGTGCTGAGCACAGAATGTTCTTGACGTTTAATTTGGCGTGTGCAGTCACCCAAAAATTAGGGGGAACGAACCAACAGTAGCGTGGTCGGTCTGGTGTAGTAGCTGCTTCTGGTGTAGTAGAAGCGCTAAATCTGTAGTAGGTCGATGGTCTGTGATATGGTAGTCTGGTCTGGTGTACTCGGTCTGGTGTAGTAGTATTTTTGACCTAGGTGGTATACGAAAAAAGTACTCTATACGTTGTCAAATTTCGCGCTCAAAATTTCGCTATATAGTGTTTCAACATAAATTGCTTTTCAACCTAGTCAAGGACTTATTCAAATGAATTGAGGGTCTAAGGAGGAGTGTCACTGTCCGAGTACAGTCTGAGGGGGAAAGAATTTTTGACCTAGGTGCTGTACGAAAAAAGTGCTCTATACGTTGTCAAATTTCGCGCTCAAAAACTCGCTATATAGTGTTTCAACATAAATTGCTTTTCAACCTAGTCAAGGACTTATTCAAATCAATTGAGGGTCAAAGGAGGAGTGTCACTGTCCGAGTACAGTCTGAGGGGAAAAGAATTTTTGACCTAGGTGCTATACGAAAAAAGTTCTCTATACGTTGTCAAATTTGACGCTCAAAAACTCGCTATATAGCGTTTCAACATAAATTGCTTTTCAACCTAGTCACGGACTTATTCAAATGAATTGAGGGTCTAAGGAGGAGTGTCACTGTCCGAGTACAGTCTGAGGGGGAAAGAATTTTTGACCTAGGTGCTATACGAAAAAAGTACTCTATACGTTGTCAAATTTCGCGCTCAAAAACTCGCTATATAGCGTTTCAACATAAATTGCTTTTCAACCTAGTCAAGGACTTATTCAAATGAATTGAGGGTCTAAGGAGGAGTGTCACTGTCCGAGTACAGTCTGAGGGGGAAATAATTTTTAACCTAGGTGCTATACGAAAAAAGTACTCTATACGTTGTCAAATTTCGCGCTCAAAAACTCGCTATATAGCGTTTCAACATAAATTGCTTTTCAACCTAGTCAAGGACTTATTCAAATGAATTGAGGGTCTAAGGAGGAGTGTCACTGTCCGAGTACAGTCTGAGGGGGAAATCATTTTTGACCTAGGTGCTATACGAAAAAAGTACTCTATACGTTGTCAAATTTCGCGCTCAAAAATTCGCTATATAGTGTTTCAACATAAATTGCTTTTCAACCTGGTCAAGGACTTATTCAAATGAACTGAGGGTCTAAGGAGGAGTGTCACTGTCCGAGTGCAGTCTGAGGGGGAAAGAATTTTTGACCTAGGTGCTATACGAAAAAAGTACTCTATACGTTGTCAAATTTGGCGCTCAAAAACTCGCTATATAGCGTTTCAACATAAATTGCTTTTCAACCTAGTCAAGGACTTATTCAAATGAATTGAGGGTCTAAGGAGGAGTGTCACTGTCCGAGTACAGTCTGAGGGGGAAATAATTTTTAACCTAGGTGCTATACGAAAAAAGTACTCTATACGTTGTCAAATTTCGCGCTCAAAAACTCGCTATATAGCGTTTCAACATAAATTGCTTTTCAACCTAGTCAAGGACTTATTCAAATGAATTGAGGGTCTAAGGAGGAGTGTCACTGTCCGAGTACAGTTTGAGGGGGAAAGAATTTTTAACCTAGGTGCTATACGAAAAAAGTACTCTATACGTTGTCAAATTTCGCGCTCAAAAATTCGCTATATAGTGTTTCAACATAAATTGCTTTTCAACCTGGTCAAGGACTTATTCAAATGAACTGAGGGTCTAAGGAGGAGTGTCACTGTCCGAGTGCAGTCTGAGGGGGAAAGAATTTTTGACCTAGGTGCTATACGAAAAAAGTACTCTATACGTTGTCAAATTTGGCGCTCAAAAACTCGCTATATAGCGTTTCAACATAAATTGCTTTTCAACCTAGTCAAGGACTTATTCAAATGAATTGAGGGTCTAAGGAGGAGTGTCACTGTCTGAGTACAGTTTGAGGGGGAAAGAATTTTTAACCTAGGTGCTATACGAAAAAAGTACTCTATACGTTGTCAAATTTCGCGCTCAAAAACTCGCTATATAGCGTTTCAACATAAATTGCTTTTCAACCTAGTCAAGGACTTATTCAAATGAATTGAGGGTCTAAGGAGGAGTGTCACTGTCCGAGTACAGTCTGAGGGGGAAAAAATTTTTGACCTAGGTGCTATACGAAAAAAGTACTCTATACGTTGTCAAATTTCGCGCTCAAAAACTCGCTATATAGTGTTTCAACATAAATTGCTTTTCAACCTAGTCAAGGACTTATTCAAATGAATTGAGGGTCTAAGGAGGAGTGTCACTGTCCGAGTGCAGTCTGAGGGGGAAAGAATTTTTGACCTAGGTGCTATACGAAAAAAGTACTCTATACGTTGTCAAATTTCGCGCTCAAAAACTCGCTATATAGCGTTTCAACATAAATTGCTTTTCAACCTAGTCAAGGACTTATTCAAATGAATTGAGGGTCTAAGGAGGAGTGTCACTGTCCGAGTACAGTTTGAGGGGGAAAGAATTTTTAACCTAGGTGCTATACGAAAAAAGTACTCTATACGTTGTCAAATTTCGCGCTCAAAAATTCGCTATATAGTGTTTCAACATAAATTGCTTTTCAACCTGGTCAAGGACTTATTCAAATGAACTGAGGGTCTAAGGAGGAGTGTCACTGTCCGAGTGCAGTCTGAGGGGGAAAGAATTTTTGACCTAGGTGCTATACGAAAAAAGTACTCTATACGTTGTCAAATTTCGCGCTCAAAAATTCGCTATATAGTGTTTCAACATAAATTGCTTTTCAACCTGGTCAAGGACTTATTCAAATGAATTGAGAGTCTAAGGAGGAGTGTCACTGTCCGAGTACAGTCTGAGGGGGAAATAATTTTTAACCTAGGTGCTATACGAAAAAAGTACTCTATACGTTGTCAAATTTCGCGCTCAAAAACTCGCTATATAGCGTTTCAACATAAATTGCTTTTCAACCTAGTCAAGGACTTATTCAAATGAATTGAGGGTCTAAGGAGGAGTGTCACTGTCCGAGTACAGTCTGAGGGGGAAATAATTTTTAACCTAGGTGCTATACGAAAAAAGTACTCTATACGTTGTCAAATTTCGCGCTCAAAAATTCGCTATATAGTGTTTCAACATAAATTGCTTTTCAACCTGGTCAAGGACTTATTCAAATGAACTGAGGGTCTAAGGAGGAGTGTCACTGTCCGAGTGCTGTCTGAGGGGGAAAGAATTTTTGACCTAGGTGCTATACGAAAAAAGTACTCTATACGTTGTCAAATTTGGCGCTCAAAAACTCGCTATATAGCGTTTCAACATAAATTGCTTTTCAACCTAGTCAAGGACTTATTCAAATGAATTGAGGGTCTAAGGAGGAGTGTCACTGTCCGAGTACAGTCTGAGGGGGAAATAATTTTTGACCTAGGTGCTATACGAAAAAAGTACTCTATACGTTGTCAAATTTCGCGCTCAAAAATTCGCTATATAGTGTTTCAACATAAATTGCTTTTCAACCTAGTCAAGGACTTATTCAAATGAATTGAGGGTCTAAGGAGGAGTGTCACTGTCCGAGTACAGTTTGAGGGGGAAAGAATTTTTAACCTAGGTGCTATACGAAAAAAGTACTCTATACGTTGTCAAATTTCGCGCTCAAAAATTCGCTATATAGTGTTTCAACATAAATTGCTTTTCAACCTGGTCAAGGACTTATTCAAATGAACTGAGGGTCTAAGGAGGTGTGTCACTGTCCGAGTGCAGTCTGAGGGGGAAAGAATTTTTGACCTAGGTGCTATACGAAAAAAGTACTCTATACGTTGTCAAATTTCGCGCTCAAAAATTCGCTATATAGTGTTTCAACATAAATTGCTTTTCAACCTGGTCAAGGACTTATTCAAATGAATTGAGGGTCTAAGGAGGAGTGTCACTGTCCGAGTACAGTCTGAGGGGGAAATAATTTTTAACCTAGGTGCTATACGAAAAAAGTACTCTATACGTTGTCAAATTTCGCGCTCAAAAACTCGCTATATAGCGTTTCAACATAAATTATTTTTCAACCTAGTCAAGGACTTATTCAAATGAATTGAGGGTCTAAGGAGGAGTGTCACTGTCCGAGTGCAGTCTGAGGGGGAAAGAATTTTTGACCTAGGTGCTATACGAAAAAAGTACTCTATACGTTGTCAAATTTCGCGCTCAAAAATTCGCTATATAGTGTTTCAACATAAATTGCTTTTCAACCTGGTCAAGGACTTATTCAAATGAACTGAGGGTCTAAGGAGGAGTGTCACTGTCCGAGTGCAGTCTGAGGGGGAAAGAATTTTTGACCTAGGTGCTATACGAAAAAAGTACTCTATACGTTGTCAAATTTGGCGCTCAAAAACTCGCTATATAGCGTTTCAACATAAATTGCTTTTCAACCTAGTCAAGGACTTATTCAAATGAATTGAGGGTCTAAGGAGGAGTGTCACTGTCCGAGTACAGTCTGAGGGGGAAATAATTTTTGACCTAGGTGCTATACGAAAAAAGTACTCTATACGTTGTCAAATTTCGCGCTCAAAAATTCGCTATATAGTGTTTCAACATAAATTGCTTTTCAACCTGGTCAAGGACTTATTCAAATGAACTGAGGGTCTAAGGAGGAGTGTCACTGTCCGAGTGCAGTCTGAGGGGGAAAGAATTTTTGACCTAGGTGCTATACGAAAAAAGTACTCTATACGTTGTCAAATTTGGCGCTCAAAAACTCGCTATATAGCGTTTCAACATAAATTGCTTTTCAACCTAGTCAAGGACTTATTCAAATGAATTGAGGGTCTAAGGAGGAGTGTCACTGTCCGAGTACAGTTTGAGGGGGAAAGAATTTTTAACCTAGGTGCTATACGAAAAAAGTACTCTATACGTTGTCAAATTTCGCGCTCAAAAACTCGCTATATAGCATTTCAACATAAATTGCTTTTCAACCTAGTCACGGACTTATTCAAATGAATTGAGGGTCTAAGGAGGAGTGTCACTGTCCGAGTACAGTCTGAGGGGGAAAGAATTTTTGACCTAGGTGCTATACGAAAAAAGTACTCTATACGTTGTCAAATTTCGCGCTCAAAAACTCGCTATATAGCGTTTCAACATAAATTGCTTTTCAACCTAGTCAAGGACTTATTCAAATGAATTGAGGGTCTAAGGAGGAGTGTCACTGTCCGAGTACAGTCTGAGGGGGAAATAATTTTTAACCTAGGTGCTATACGAAAAAAGTACTCTATACGTTGTCAAATTTCGCGCTCAAAAACTCGCTATATAGCGTTTCAACATAAATTGCTTTTCAACCTAGTCAAGGACTTATTCAAATGAATTGAGGGTCTAAGGAGGAGTGTCACTGTCCGAGTACAGTCTGAGGGGGAAAGGGTTTTTGACCTAGGTACTATACCAAAAAAGTACTCTATACGTTGTCAAATTTGGCGCTCAAAAACTCGCTATATAGCGTTTCAACATAAATTGCTTTTCAACCTAGTCAAGGACTTATTCAAATGAATTGAGGGTCTAAGGAGGAGTGTCACTGTCCGAGTACAGTCTGAGGGGGAAAGGGTTTTTGACCTAGGTACTATACCAAAAAAGTACTCTATACGTTGTCAAATTTGGCGCTCAAAAACTCGCTATATAGCGTTTCAACATAAATTGCTTTTCAACCTAGTCAAGGACTTATTCAAATGAATTGAGGGTCTAAGGAGGAGTGTCACTGTCCGAGTACAGTCTGAGGGGGAAATAATTTTTAACCTAGGTGCTATACGAAAAAAGTACTCTATACGTTGTCAAATTTCGCGCTCAAAAACTCGCTATATAGCGTTTCAACATAAATTGCTTTTCAACCTAGTCAAGGACTTATTCAAATGAATTGAGGGTCTAAGGAGGAGTGTCACTGTCCGAGTACCGTCTGAGGGGGAAAGAGTTTTTGACCTAGGTACTATACCAAAAAAGTACTCTATACGTTGTCAAATTTGGCGCTCAAAAACTCGCTATATAGTGTTTCAACATAAATTGCTTTTCAACCTAGTCAAGGACTTATTCAAATGAATTGAGGGTCTAAGGAGGAGTGTCACTGTCCGAGTAAAGTCTGAGGGGGAAATAATTTTTGACCTAGGTGCTATACGAAAAAAGTACTCTATACGTTGTCAAATTTCGCGCTCAAAAACTCGCTATATAGCATTTCAACATAAATTGCTTTTCAACCTAGTCACGGACTTATTCAAATGAATTGAGGGTCTAAGGAGGAGTGTCACTGTCCGAGTACAGTCTGAGGGGGAAAGAATTTTTGACCTAGGTGCTATACGAAAAAAGTACTCTATACGTTGTCAAATTTCGCGCTCAAAAACTCGCTATATAGCGTTTCAACATAAATTGCTTTTCAACCTAGTCAAGGACTTATTCAAATGAATTGAGGGTCTAAGGAGGAGTGTCAATGTCCGAGTACAGTCTGAGGGGGAAATAATTTTTAACCTAGGTGCTATACGAAAAAAGTACTCTATACGTTGTCAAATTTCGCGCTCAAAAACTCGCTATATAGCGTTTCAACAAAAATTGCTTTTCAACCTAGTCAAGGACTTATTCAAATGAATTGAGGGTCTAAGGAGGAGTGTCACTGTCCGAGTACAGTCTGAGGGTGAAAGAGTTTTTGACCTAGGTACTATACCAAAAAAGTACTCTATACGTTGTCAAATTTGGCGCTCAAAAACTCGCTATATAGCGTTTCAACATAAATTGCTTTTCAACCTAGTCAAGGACTTATTCAAATGAATTGAGGGTCTAAGGAGGAGTGTCACTGTCCGAGTACAGTCTGAGGGGGAAAGAATTTTTGACCTAGGTACTATACCAAAAAAGTACTCTATACGTTGTCAAATTTGGCGCTCAAAAACTCGCCATATAGCGTTTCAACATAAATTGCTTTTCAACCTAGTCAAGGACTTATTCAAATGAATTGAGGGTCTAAGGAGGAGTGTCACTGTCCGAGTACAGTCTGAGGGGGAAAGAATTTTTGACCTAGGTACTATACCAAAAAAGTACTCTATACGTTGTCAAATTTGGCGCTCAAAAACTCGCTATATAGCGTTTCAACATAAATTGCTTTTCAACCTAGTCAAGGACTTATTCAAATGAATTGAGGGTCTAAGGAGGAGTGTCACTGTCCGAGTACAGTCTGAGGGGGAAATAATTTTTAACCTAGGTGCTATACGAAAAAAGTACTCTATACGTTGTCAAATTTCGCGCTCAAAAACTCGCTATATAGCGTTTCAACATAAATTGCTTTTCAACCTAGTCAAGGACTTATTCAAATGAATTGAGGGTCTAAGGAGGAGTGTCACTGTCCGAGTACAGTCTGAGGGGGAAAGAGTTTTTGACCTAGGTACTATACCAAAAAAGTACTCTATACGTTGTCAAATTTGGCGCTCAAAAACTCGCTATATAGTGTTTCAACATAAATTGCTTTTCAACCTAGTCAAGGACTTATTCAAATGAATTGAGGGTCTAAGGAGGAGTGTCACTGTCCGAGTAAAGTCTGAGGGGGAAATAATTTTTGACCTAGGTGCTATACGAAAAAAGTACTCTATACGTTGTCAAATTTCGCGCTCAAAAACTCGCTATATAGCATTTCAACATAAATTGCTTTTCAACCTAGTCACGGACTTATTCAAATGAATTGAGGGTCTAAGGAGGAGTGTCACTGTCCGAGTACAGTCTGAGGGGGAAAGAATTTTTGACCTAGGTGCTATACGAAAAAAGTACTCTATACGTTGTCAAATTTCGCGCTCAAAAACTCGCTATATAGCGTTTCAACATAAATTGCTTTTCAACCTAGTCAAGGACTTATTCAAATGAATTGAGGGTCTAAGGAGGAGTGTCACTGTCCGAGTACAGTCTGAGGGGGGAATAATTTTTAACCTAGGTGCTATACGAAAAAAGTACTCTATACGTTGTCAAATTTCGCGCTCAAAAACTCGCTATATAGCGTTTCAACATAAATTGCTTTTCAACCTAGTCAAGGACTTATTCAAATGAATTGAGGGTCTAAGGAGGAGTGTCACTGTCCGAGTACAGTCTGAGGGGGAAAGAGTTTTTGACCTAGGTACTATACCAAAAAAGTACTCTATACGTTGTCAAATTTGGCGCTCAAAAACTCGCTATATAGCGTTTCAACATAAATTGCTTTTCAACCTAGTCAAGGACTTATTCAAATGAATTGAGGGTCTAAGGAGGAGTGTCACTGTCCGAGTACAGTCTGAGGGGGAAATAATTTTTAACCTAGGTGCTATACGAAAAAAGTACTCTATACGTTGTCAAATTTCGCGCTCAAAAACTCGCTATATAGCGTTTCAACATAAATTGCTTTTCAACCTAGTCAAGGACTTATTCGAATGAATTGAGGGTCTAAGGAGGAGTGTCACTGTCCGAGTACAGTCTGAGGGGGAAAGAGTTTTTGACCTAGGTACTATACCAAAAAAGTACTCTATACGTTGTCAAATTTGGCGCTCAAAAACTCGCTATATAGTGTTTCAACATAAATTGCTTTTCAACCTAGTCAAGGACTTATTCAAATGAATTGAGGGTCTAAGGAGGAGTGTCACTGTCCGAGTAAAGCCTCAGGGGGAAATAATTTTTGACCTAGGTGCTATACGAAAAAAGTACTCTATACGTTGTCAAATTTCGCGCTCAAAAATTCGCTATATAGTGTTTCAACATAAATTGCTTTTCAACCTGGTCAAGGACTTATTCAAATGAACTGAGGGTCTAAGGAGGAGTGTTACTGTCCGAGTGCAGTCTGAGGGGGAAAGAATTTTTGACCTAGGTGCTATACGAAAAAAGTACTCAATACGTTGTCAAATTTGGCGCTCAAAAACTCGCTATATAGCGTTTCAACATAAATTGCTTTTCAACCTAGTCAAGGACTTATTCAAATGAATTGAGGGTCTAAGGAGGAGTGTCACTGTCCGAGTACAGTTTGAGGGGGAAAGAATTTTTAACCTAGGTGCTATACGAAAAAAGTACTCTATACGTTGTCAAATTTCGCGCTCAAAAACTCGCTATATAGCGTTTTAACATAAATTGCTTTTCAACCTAGTCACGGACTTATTCAAATGAATTGAGGGTCTAAGGAGGAGTGTCACTGTCCGAGTACAGTCTGAGGGGGAAAGAATTTTTGACCTAGGTGCTATACGAAAAAAGTACTCTATACGTTGTCAAATTTCGCGCTCAAAAACTCGCTATATAGCGTTTCAACATAAATTGCTTTTCAACCTAGTCAAGGACTTATTCAAAGGAATTGAGGGTCTAAGGAGGAGTGTCACTGTCCGAGTACAGTCTGAGGGGGAAATAATTTTTGACCTAGGTGCTATACGAAAAAAGTACTCTATACGTTGTCAAATTTCGCGCTCAAAAACTCGCTATATAGCGTTTCAACATAAATTGCTTTTCAACCTAGTCAAGGACTTGTTCAAAGGAATTGTGGGTCTAAGGAGGAGTGTCACTGTCCGAGTACAGTCTGAGGGGGAAATAATTTTCAACCTAGGTGCTATACGAAAAAATTACTCTATACGTTGTCAAATTTCGCGCTCAAAAACTCGCTATATGGCGTTTCAACATAAATTGCTTTTCAACCTAGTCAAGGACTTATTCAAATGAATTGAGGGTCTAAGGAGGAGTGTCACTGTCCGAGTACAGTTTGAGGGGGAAAGAATTTTTAACCTAGGTGCTATACGAAAAAAGTACTCTATACGTTGTCAAATTTCGCGCTCAAAAACTCGCTATATAGCGTTTCAACATAAATTGCTTTTCAACCTAGTCACGGACTTATTCAAATGAATTGAGGGTCTAAGGAGGAGTGTCACTGTCCGAGTACAGTCTGAGGGGGAAAGAATTTTTGACCTAGGTGCGATACGAAAAAAGTACTCTATACGTTGTCAAATTTGGCGCTCAAAAACTCGCTATATAGTGTTTCAACATAAATTGCTTTTCAACCTAGTCAAGGACCTATTCAAATGAATTGAGGGTCTAAGGAGGAGTGTCACTGTCCGAGTACAGTCTGAGGGGGAAAGAATTTTTGACCTAGGTGCTAAACCAAAAAAGTGCTCTATACGTTGTCAAATTTCGCGCTCAAAAACTCGCTATATAGCGTTTCAACATAAATTGCTTTTCAACCTAGTCACGGACTTATTCAAATGAATTTAGGGTCTAAGGAGGAGTGTCACTGTCCGAGTACAGTCTGAGGGGGAACGAATTTTTGACCTAGGTGCTATACGAAAAAAGTACTCTATACGTTGTCAAATTTCGCGCTCAAAAACTCGCTATATAGCGTTTCAACATAAATTGCTTTTCAACCTAGTCAAAGACTTATTCAAATGAATTGAGGGTCTAAGGAGGAGTGTCACTGTCCGAGTACAGTCTGAGGGGGAAATAATTTTAAACCTAGGTGCTATACGAAAAAATTACTCTATACGTTGTCAAATTTCGCGCTCAAAAACTCGCTATATAGCGTTTCAACATAAATTGCTTTTCAACCTAGTCAAGGACTTATTCAAATGAATTGAGGGTCTAAGGAGGAGTGTCGCTGTCCGAGTACAGTCTGAGGGGGAAATAATTTTTGACCTAGGTGCTATACGAAAAAAGTACTCTATACGTTGTCAAATTTGGCGCTCAAAAACTCGCTATATAGCGTTTCAACATAAATTGCTTTTCAACCTAGTCAAGGACTTGTTCAAAGGAATTGTGGGTCTAAGGAGGAGTGTCACTGTCCGAGTACAGTCTGAGGGGGAAATAATTTTCAACCTAGGTGCTATACGAAAAAAGTACTCTATACGTTGTCAAATTTCGCGCTCAAAAACTCGCTATATAGCGTTTCAACATAAATTGCTTTTCAACCTAGTCAAGGACTTATTCAAAGGAATTGAGGGTCTAAGGAGGAGTGTCACTGTCCGAGTACAGTCTGAGGGGGAAATAATTTTTGACCTAGGTGCTATACGAAAAAATTACTCTATACGTTGTCAAATTTCGCGCTCAAAAATTCGCTATATAGTGTTTCAACATAAATTGCTTTTCAACCTAGTCAAGGACTTGTTCAAAGGAATTGTGGGTCTAAGGAGGAGTGTCACTGTCCGAGTACAGTCTGAGGGGGAAATAATTTTCAACCTAGGTGCTATACGAAAAAATTACTCTATACGTTGTCAAATTTCGCGCTCAAAAACTCGCTATATGGCGTTTCAACATAAATTGCTTTTCAACCTAGTCAAGGACTTATTCAAATGAATTGAGGGTCTAAGGAGGAGTGTCACTGTCCGAGTACAGTTTGAGGGGGAAAGAATTTTTAACCTAGGTGCTATACGAAAAAAGTACTCTATACGTTGTCAAATTTCGCGCTCAAAAACTCGCTATATAGCGTTTCAACATAAATTGCTTTTCAACCTAGTCACGGACTTATTCAAATGAATTGAGGGTCTAAGGAGGAGTGTCACTGTCCGAGTACAGTCTGAGGGGGAAAGAATTTTTGACCTAGGTGCGATACGAAAAAAGTACTCTATACGTTGTCAAATTTGGCGCTCAAAAACTCGCTATATAGTGTTTCAACATAAATTGCTTTTCAACCTAGTCAAGGACCTATTCAAATGAATTGAGGGTCTAAGGAGGAGTGTCACTGTCCGAGTACAGTCTGAGGGGGAAAGAATTTTTGACCTAGGTGCTAAACCAAAAAAGTGCTCTATACGTTGTCAAATTTCGCGCTCAAAAACTCGCTATATAGCGTTTCAACATAAATTGCTTTTCAACCTAGTCACGGACTTATTCAAATGAATTTAGGGTCTAAGGAGGAGTGTCACTGTCCGAGTACAGTCTGAGGGGGAACGAATTTTTGACCTAGGTGCTATACGAAAAAAGTACTCTATACGTTGTCAAATTTCGCGCTCAAAAACTCGCTATATAGCGTTTCAACATAAATTGCTTTTCAACCTAGTCAAAGACTTATTCAAATGAATTGAGGGTCTAAGGAGGAGTGTCACTGTCCGAGTACAGTCTGAGGGGGAAATAATTTTAAACCTAGGTGCTATACGAAAAAATTACTCTATACGTTGTCAAATTTCGCGCTCAAAAACTCGCTATATAGCGTTTCAACATAAATTGCTTTTCAACCTAGTCAAGGACTTATTCAAATGAATTGAGGGTCTAAGGAGGAGTGTCGCTGTCCGAGTACAGTCTGAGGGGGAAATAATTTTTGACCTAGGTGCTATACGAAAAAAGTACTCTATACGTTGTCAAATTTGGCGCTCAAAAACTCGCTATATAGCGTTTCAACATAAATTGCTTTTCAACCTAGTCAAGGACTTATTCAAATGAATTGAGGGTCTAAGGAGGAGTGTCACTGTCCGATTACAGTTTGAGGGGGAAAGAATTTTTAACCTAGGTGCTATACGAAAAAAGTACTCTATACGTTGTCAAATTTCGCGCTCAAAAACTCGCTATATAGCGTTTCAACATAAATTGCTTTTCAACCTAGTCAAGGACTTATTCAAATGAATTGAGGGTCTCAGGAGGAGTGTCACTGTCCGAGTACAGTCTAAGGGGGAAAGAATTTTTGACCTAGGTGCTATACGAAAAAAGTACTCTATACGTTGTCAAATTTCGCGCTCAAAAACTCGCTATATAGCGTTTCAACATAAATTGCTTTTCAACCTAGTCAAGGACTTATTCAAATGAATTGAGGGTCTAAGGAGGAGTGTCACTGTCCGAGTACAGTCTGAGGGGGAAAGAATTTTTGACCTAGGTGCTAAACCAAAAAAGTGCTCTATACGTTGTCAAATTTCGCGCTCAAAAACTCGCTATATAGCGTTTCAACATAAATTGCTTTTCAACCTAGTCAAAGACTTATTCAAATGAATTGAGGGTCTAAGGAGGAGTGTCACTGTCCGAGTACAGTCTGAGGGGGAAATAATTTTAAACCTAGGTGCTATACGAAAAAATTACTCTATACGTTGTCAAATTTCGCGCTCAAAAACTCGCTATATAGCGTTTCAACATAAATTGCTTTTCAACCTAGTCAAGGACTTATTCAAATGAATTGAGGGTCTAAGGAGGAGTGTCGCTGTCCGAGTACAGTCTGAGGGGGAAATAATTTTTGACCTAGGTGCTATACGAAAAAAGTACTCTATACGTTGTCAAATTTGGCGCTCAAAAACTCGCTATATAGCGTTTCAACATAAATTGCTTTTCAACCTAGTCAAGGACTTATTCAAATGAATTGAGGGTCTAAGGAGGAGTGTCACTGTCCGATTACAGTTTGAGGGGGAAAGAATTTTTAACCTAGGTGCTATACGAAAAAAGTACTCTATACGTTGTCAAATTTCGCGCTCAAAAACTCGCTATATAGCGTTTCAACATAAATTGCTTTTCAACCTAGTCAAGGACTTATTCAAATGAATTGAGGGTCTCAGGAGGAGTGTCACTGTCCGAGTACAGTCTAAGGGGGAAAGAATTTTTGACCTAGGTGCTATACGAAAAAAGTACTCTATACGTTGTCAAATTTCGCGCTCAAAAACTCGCTATATAGCGTTTCAACATAAATTGCTTTTCAACCTAGTCAAGGACTTATTCAAATGAATTGAGGGTCTAAGGAGGAGTGTCACTGTCCGAGTACAGTCTGAGGGGGAAAGAATTTTTGACCTAGGTGCTAAACCAAAAAAGTGCTCTATACGTTGTCAAATTTCGCGCTCAAAAACTCGCTATATAGCGTTTCAACATAAATTGCTTTTCAACCTAGTCACGGACTTATTCAAATGAATTTAGGGTCTAAGGAGGAGTGTCACTGTCCGAGTACAGTCTGAGGGGGAACGAATTTTTGACCTAGGTGCTATACGAAAAAAGTACTCTATACGTTGTCAAATTTCGCGCTCAAAAACTCGCTATATAGCGTTTCAACATAAATTGCTTTTCAACCTAGTCAAGGACTTATTCAAATGAATTGAGGGTCTAAGGAGGAGTGTCACTGTCCGAGTACAGTCTGAGGGGGAAATAATTTTAAACCTAGGTGCTATACGAAAAAATTACTCTATACGTTGTCAAATTTCGCGCTCAAAAACTCGCTATATAGCGTTTCAACATAAATTGCTTTTCAACCTAGTCAAGGACTTATTCAAATGAATTGAGGGTCTAAGGAGGAGTGTCGCTGTCCGAGTACAGTCTGAGGGGGAAATAATTTTTGACCTAGGTGCTATACGAAAAAAGTACTCTATACGTTGTCAAATTTGGCGCTCAAAAACTCGCTATATAGCGTTTCAACATAAATTGCTTTTCAACCTAGTCAAGGACTTATTCAAATGAATTGAGGGTCTAAGGAGGAGTGTCACTGTCCGATTACAGTTTGAGGGGGAAAGAATTTTTAACCTAGGTGCTATACGAAAAAAGTACTCTATACGTTGTCAAATTTCGCGCTCAAAAACTCGCTATATAGCGTTTCAACATAAATTGCTTTTCAACCTAGTCAAGGACTTATTCAAATGAATTGAGGGTCTCAGGAGGAGTGTCACTGTCCGAGTACAGTCTAAGGGGGAAAGAATTTTTGACCTAGGTGCTATACGAAAAAAGTACTCTATACGTTGTCAAATTTCGCGCTCAAAAACTCGCTATATAGTGTTTCAACATAAATTGCTTTTCAACCTAGTCAAGGACTTATTCAAATCAATTGAGGGTCTAAGGAGGAGTGTCACTATCCGAGTACAGTCTGAGGGGGAAAGAATTTTTGACCTAGGTGCTATACCAAAAAAGTACTCTATACGTTGTCAAATTTGGCGCTCAAAAACTCGCCATATAGTGTTTCAACATAAATTGCTTTTCAACCTAGTCAAGGACTTATTCAAATGAATTGAGGGTCTAAGGAGGAGTGTCACTGTCCGAGTACAGTCTGAGGGGGAAATAATTTTTAACCTAGGTGCTATACGAAAAAAGTACTCTATACGTTGTCAAATTTCGCGCTCAAAAACTCGCTATATAGCGTTTCAACATAAATTGCTTTTCAACCTAGTCACGGACTTATTCAAATGAATTGAGGGTCTAAGGAGGAGTGTCACTGTCCGAGTACAGTCTGAGGGGGAAAGAATTTTTGACCTAGGTGCTATACGAAAAAAGTACTCAATACGTTGTCAAATTTGGCGCTCAAAAACTCGCTATATAGCGTTTCAACATAAATTGCTTTTCAACCTAGTCAAGGACTTATTCAAATGAATTGAGGGTCTAAGGAGGAGTGTCACTGTCCGATTACAGTTTGAGGGGGAAAGAATTTTTAACCTAGGTGCTATACGAAAAAAGTACTCTATACGTTGTCAAATTTCGCGCTCAAAAACTCGCTATATAGCGTTTCAACATAAATTGCTTTTCAACCTAGTCAAGGACTTATTCAAATGAATTGAGGGTCTCAGGAGGAGTGTCACTGTCCGAGTACAGTCTGAGGGGGAAAGAATTTTTGACCTAGGTGCTAAACCAAAAAAGTGCTCTATACGTTGTCAAATTTCGCGCTCAAAAACTCGCTATATAGCGTTTCAACATAAATTGCTTTTCAACCTAGTCACGGACTTATTCAAATGAATTTAGGGTCTAAGGAGGAGTGTCACTGTCCGAGTACAGTCTGAGGGGGAACGAATTTTTGACCTAGGTGCTATACGAAAAAAGTACTCAATACGTTGTCAAATTTGGCGCTCAAAAACTCGCTATATAGCGTTTCAACATAAATTGCTTTTCAACCTAGTCAAGGACTTATTCAAATGAATTGAGGGTCTAAGGAGGAGTGTCACTGTCCGAGTACAGTCTGAGGGGGAAAGAATTTTTGACCTAGGTGCTAAACCAAAAAAGTGCTCTATACGTTGTCAAATTTCGCGCTCAAAAACTCGCTATATAGCGTTTCAACATAAATTGCTTTTCAACCTAGTCACGGACTTATTCAAATGAATTGAGGGTCTAAGGAGGAGTGTCACTGTCCGAGTACAGTCTGAGGGGGAAAGAATTTTTGACCTAGGTGCTATACGAAAAAAGTACTCAATACGTTGTCAAATTTGGCGCTCAAAAACTCGCTATATAGCGTTTCAACATAAATTGCTTTTCAACCTAGTCAAGGACTTATTCAAATGAATTGAGGGTCTAAGGAGGAGTGTCACTGTCCGATTACAGTTTGAGGGGGAAAGAATTTTTAACCTAGGTGCTATACGAAAAAAGTACTCTATACGTTGTCAAATTTCGCGCTCAAAAACTCGCTATATAGCGTTTCAACATAAATTGCTTTTCAACCTAGTCAAGGACTTATTCAAATGAATTGAGGGTCTCAGGAGGAGTGTCACTGTCCGAGTACAGTCTAAGGGGGAAAGAATTTTTGACCTAGGTGCTATACGAAAAAAGTACTCTATACGTTGTCAATTTTCGCGCTCAAAAACTCGCTATATAGTGTTTCAACATAAATTGCTTTTCAACCTAGTCAAGGACTTATTCAAATCAATTGAGGGTCTAAGGAGGAGTGTCACTATCCGAGTACAGTCTGAGGGGGAAAGAATTTTTGACCTAGGTGCTATACCAAAAAAGTACTCTATACGTTGTCAAATTTGGCGCTCAAAAACTCGCCATATAGTGTTTCAACATAAATTGCTTTTCAACCTAGTCAAGGACTTATTCAAATGAATTGAGGGTCTAAGGAGGAGTGTCACTGTCCGAGTACAGTCTGAGGGGGAAATAATTTTTAACCTAGGTGCTATACGAAAAAAGTACTCTATACGTTGTCAAATTTCGCGCTCAAAAACTCGCTATATAGCGTTTCAACATAAATTGCTTTTCAACCTAGTCACGGACTTATTCAAATGAATTGAGGGTCTAAGGAGGAGTGTCACTGTCCGAGTACAGTCTGAGGGGGAAAGAATTTTTGACCTAGGTGCTATACGAAAAAAGTACTCTATACGTTGTCAAATTTCGCGCTCAAAAACTCGCTATATAGCGTTTCAACATAAATTGCTTTTCAACCTAGTCAAGGACTTATTCAAATGAATTGAGGGTCTAAGGAGGAGTGTCACTGTCCGAGTACAGTCTGAGGGGGAAATAATTTTTAACCTAGGTGCTATACGAAAAAAAGTACTCTATACGTTGTCAAATTTCGCGCTCAAAAACTCGCTATATAGCGTTTCAACATAAATTGCTTTTCAACCTAGTCAAGGACTTATTCAAATGAATTGAGGGTCTAAGGAGGAGTGTCACTGTCCGAGTACAGTCTGAGGGGGAAATAATTTTTGACCTAGGTGCTATACGAAAAAAGTACTCTATACGTTGTCAAATTTCGCGCTCAAAAATTCGCTATATAGTGCTTCAAGATAAATTGCTTTTCAACCTGGTCAAGGACTTATTCAAATGAACTGAGGGTCTAAGGAGGAGTGTCACTGTCCGAGTGCAGTCTGAGGGGGAAAGAATTTTGGACCTAGGTGCTTTACGAAAAAAGTACTCTATACGTTGTCAAATTTCGCGCTCAAAAACTCGCTATATAGCGTTTCAACATAAATTGCTTTTCAACCTAGTCACGGACTTATTCAAATGAATTGAGGGTCTAAGGAGGAGTGTCACTGTCCGAGTACAGTTTGAGGGGGAAAGAATTTTTAACCTAGGTGCTATACGAAAAAAGTACTCTATACGTTGTCAAATTTCGCGCTCAAAAACTCGCTATATAGCGTTTCAACATAAATTGCTTTTCAACCTAGTCAAGGACTTATTCAAATGAATTGAGGGTCTAAGGAGGAGTGTCACTGTCCGAGTACAGTTTGAGGGGGAAAGAATTTTTAACCTAGGTGCTATACGAAAAAAGTACTCTATACGTTGTCAAATTTCGCGCTCAAAAACTCGCTATATAGCGTTTCAACATAAATTGCTTTTCAACCTAGTCACGGACTTATTCAAATGAATTGAGGGTCTAAGGAGGAGTGTCACTGTCCGAGTACAGTCTGAGGGGGAAACAATTTTTGACCTAGGTGCGATACGAAAAAAGTACTCTATACGTTGTCAAATTTCGCGCTCAAAAACACGCTATATAGCGTTCCAACATAAATTGCTTTTCAACCTAGTCAAGGACTTATTCAAATGAATTGAGGGTCTAAGGAGGAGTGTCACTGTCCGAGTACAGTCTGAGAAGGAAAGAATTTTTGACCTAGGTGCTATACGAAAAAAGTACTCTATACGTTGTCAAATTTCGCGCTCAAAAACTCGCTATATAGTGTTTCAACATAAATTGCTTTTCAACCGAGTCAAGGACTTATTCAAATGAATTGAGGGTCTAAGGAAGAGTGTCACTGTCCGAGTACAGTCTGAGGGGGAAATAATTTTTAACCTAGGTGCTATACGAAAAAAGTACTCTATACGTTGTCAAATTTCGCGCTCAAAAACTCGCTATATAGCGTTTCAACATAAATTGCTTTTCAACCTAGTCACGGACTTATTCAAATGAATTGAGGGTCTAAGGAGGAGTGTCACTGTCCGAGTACAGTCTGAGGGGGAAAGAATTTTTGACCTAGGTGCTATACGAAAAAAGTACTCTATACGTTGTCAAATTTCGCGCTCAAAAACTCGCTACATAGTGTTTCAACATAAATTGCTTTTCAACCTAGTCAAGGACTTATTCAAATGAATTGAGGGCCTAAGGAGGAGTGTCACTGTCCAAGTACAGTCTGAGGGGGAAATAATTTTTAACCTAGGTGCTATACGAAAAAAGTACTCTATACGTTGTCAAATTTCGCGCTCAAAAACTCGCTATATAGCGTTTCAACATAAATTACTTTTCAACCTAGTCAAGGACTTATTCAAATGAATTGAGGGTCTAAGGAGGAGTGTCACTGTCCGAGTACAGTCTGAGGGGGAAATAATTTTTGACCTAGGTGCTATACGAAAAAAGTACTCTATACGTTGTCAAATTTCGCGCTCAAAAATTCGCTATATAGTGTTTCAACATAAATTGCTTTTCAACCTGGTCAAGGACTTATTCAAATGAACTGAGGGTCTAAGGAGGAGTGTCACTGTCCGAGTGCAGTCTGAGGAGGAAAGAATTTTTGACCTAGGTGCTATACGAAAAAAGTACTCTATACGTTGTCAAATTTGGCGCTCAAAAACTCGCTATATAGCGTTTCAACATAAATTGCTTTTCAACCTAGTCAAGGACTTATTCAAATGAATTGAGGGTCTAAGGAGGAGTGTCACTGTCCGAGAACAGTTTGAGGGGGAAAGAATTTTTAACCTAGGTGCTATACGAAAAAAGTACTCCATACGTTGTCAAATTTCGCGCTCAAAAACTCGCTATATAGCGTTTCAACATAAATTGCTTTTCAACCTAGTCACGGACTTATTCAAATGAATTGAGGGTCTAAGGAGGAGTGTCACTGTCCGAGTACAGTCTGAGGGGGAAATAATTTTTAACCTAGGTGCTATACGAAAAAAGTACTCTATACGTTGTCAAATTTCGCGCTCAAAAACTCGCTATATAGCGTTTCAACATAAATTACTTTTCAACCTAGTCAAGGACTTATTCAAATGAATTGAGGGTCTAAGGAGGAGTGTCACTGTCCGAGTACAGTCTGAGGGGGAAATAATTTTTGACCTAGGTGCTATACGAAAAAAGTACTCTATACGTTGTCAAATTTCGCGCTCAAAAATTCGCTATATAGTGTTTCAACATAAATTGCTTTTCAACCTGGTCAAGGACTTATTCAAATGAACTGAGGGTCTAAGGAGGAGTGTCACTGTCCGAGTGCAGTCTGAGGGGGAAAGAATTTTTGACCTAGGTGCTATACGAAAAAAGTACTCTATACGTTGTCAAATTTCGCGCTCAAAAACTCGCTATATAGCGTTTCAACATAAATTGCTTTTCAACCTAGTCACGGACTTATTCAAATGAATTGAGGGTCTAAGGAGGAGTGTCACTGTCCGAGTACAGTCTGAGGGGGAAAGAATTTTTGACCTAGGTGCTATACGAAAAAAGTACTCTATACGTTGTCAAATTTCGCGCTCAAAAACACGCTATATAGCGTTTCAACATAAATTGCTTTTCAACCTAGTCACGGACTTATTCAAATGAATTGAGGGTCTAAGGAGGAGTGTCACTGTCCGAGTACAGTCTGAGGGGGAAAGAATTTTTGACCTAGGTGCTATACGAAAAAAGTACTCTATACGTTGTCAAATTTCGCGCTCAAAAACACGCTATATAGCGTTTCAACATAAATTGCTTTTCAACCTAGTCAAAGACTTATTCAAATGAATTGAGGGTCTAAGGAGGAGTGTCACTGTCCGAGTACAGTCTGAGGGGGAAAAATTTTTGACCTAGGTCCTATACGAAAAAAGTACTCTATACGTTGTCAAATTTGGCGCTCAAAAACTCGCTATATAGTGTTTCAACATAAATTGCTTTTCAACCTAGTCAAGGACCTATTCAAATGAATTGAGGGTCTAAGGAGGAGTGTCACTGTCCGAGTACAGTCTGAGGGGGAAAGACTTTTTGACCTAGGTGCTAAACCAAAAAAGTGCTCTATACGTTGTCAAATTTGGCGCTCAAAAACTCGCTATATAGTGTTTCAACATAAATTGCTTTTCAACCTAGTCAAGGACTTATTCAAATGAATTGAGGGTCTAAGGAGGAGTGTCACTGTCCGAGTACAGTCTGAGGGGGAAATAATTTTTGACCTAGGTGCTATACGAAAAAAGTACTCTATAGGTTGTCAAATTTCGCGCTCAAAAACTCGCTATATAGTGTTTCAACTTAAATTGCTTTTCAACCTGGTCAAGGACTTATTCAAATGAACTGAGGGTCTAAGGAGGAGTGTCACTGTCCGAGTACAGTCTGAGTAGGAAAAAATTTTTGACCTAGGTGCTATACGAAAAAAGTACTCTATACGTTGTCAAATTTGGCGCTCAAAAACTCGCTATATAGTTTTTCAACATAAAGTGGTTTTCAACCTAGTCAAGGATTTATTCAAATGACTTGAGGGTCTAAGGAGGAGTGTCACTGTCCGAGTGCAGTCTGAGGGGGAAAGAATTTTTGACCTAGGAACTATACGAAAAAAGTACTCTATACGTTGTCAAATTTGGCGCTCAAAAACTCGCTATATAGTTTTTCAACATAAAGTGGTTTTCAACCTAGTCAAGGACTTTTTCAAATGAATTGAGGGTCTAAGGAGGAGTGTTACTGTCCGAGTACAGTCTGAGGGGGAAAAATTTTTGACCTAGGTGCGATACGAAAAAAGTACTCTATACGTTGTCAAATTTCGCGCTCAAAAACTCGCTATATAGCGTTTCAACATAAATTGCTTTTCAACCTAGTCAAGGACTTATTCAAATGAATTGAGGGTCTAAGGAGGAGTGTCACTGTCCGAGTACAGTCTGAGGGGGAAAGAATTTTTGACCTAGGTGCTATACGAAAAAAGTACTCTCTACGTTGTCAAATTTCGCGCTCAAAAACTCGCTATTTAGTGTTTCAACATAAATTGCTTTTCAACCTAGTCAAGGACTTATTCAAATGAATTGAGGGTCTAAGGAGGAGTGTCACTGTCCGAGTACAGTCTGAGGGGGAAAGAATTTTTGACCTAGGTGCTATACGAAAAAAGTACTCTATACGTTGTCAAATTTCGCGCTCAAAAACTCGCTATATAGTGTTTCAACATAAATTGCTTTTCAACCTAGTCAAGGACTTATTCAAATCAATTGAGGGTCTAAGGAGGAGTGTCACTATCCGAGTACAGTCTGAGGGGGAAAGAATTTTTGACCTAGGTGCTATACCAAAAAAGTACTCTATACGTTGTCAAATTTTGCGCTCAAAAACTCGCTATAGTGTTTCAAATGAATTGACACTTTTAATATTAATTTAGTTCTTTAATAGTGTGTCAATTAAATTGTTTTTTAACATAGTCATTGATTTAGTCATATTTAACCCTTTTTTGAAGGAGAATGATGGCGAACCCAGCCCGAACATCGACTCGCGCAATCGAGAAGGCAAGACTCAAGAACGATATTGAACTTGATTCGAGCCAAACATTTATTTTCTATTTCCCAGTCGATAATACTTATATGCTTTTCCCTGCGAACGATGAAAATTGGCCCGTCCATTTTCTCAACGCGGAGAAAATCAGTCTCAAAAAATTGGACCATGTAATCTTTCCTAAAATTGGAAAAGGTCTATTTATGACTTACGGCCCTCTAGACCTGATGGTTCACGTAGGCGAGTACATGAACAGTAATTTGGGTGACACGACTTGCGATGTTGCACGTTTAGACGTTTCAGCTGTTATCAAAGAAGTGTTGGGTGCAGTAAGTAAGACGAGCAATGAACGCGAATCTCAGAGTGATTCTGATGATTCTGATTTGTTTTCGGAGGACGAAGAACAAGCTCGAAGTCATAGCCAACCAGCTCCTTGTAAGCGTAGAAAAATTGAGAAAAGTAGAGAGGTTTCAGTTGAAAAAGGCTCTAAGTGTGCCGCCTGTGGACAAGTTTCTGGTGAGAAGAGCGCACTTAAACAACTGGCGTATGAAAAGCTCCTTCATATAGCTTCGAGGTTAGAGCAACGGCTCGATAAATCCAATCAAATTCAGAAGGATAATTTGTTGTTGGCTCGTAAGGTAATGAAAGAGGTTACTGATGCTAAGGAAGCCGTTATTGAACGAGAAGACGGTACAAATGAAGAGGTAGGCGAGCATGTTTATTATCAAGGGCTTTGCTTGACAAACTTGGGGAGATACGCCAGAAGAGAAGGGAAAAAGAATTGCGCGCAAGCTGTGGTCGAAGGAGGAATTAGCAAACCACGTCGTTGATCCCCAGAAAAAGTTGCGGCCAGAAAACTCGGGTAGAACCCGAATTGACCTTGAGCGTGAAGCTGTTTTCAGAAATGCTCTCAAAGCTGTGTTAGGAGAGCAGTTTTCGAAGAAAGTGTACAAGCGTGTTGTTAGATTGGTAAATGTTATGGGCAATGCTTATAAGAACAAAGGATATAAGGAAAATGAATCGGATTATTGAGATATCCCATTACAGTGGTTGGGATTGATATTAGCAAAAATATGACTTCCAATAATAATCAGATAATATCTCATTTGTTGCTCCGTTAAATTTGTTTTGATGCTTTTAATCTTTTTGCTGATTATCTTTCTATCGTTGCTTCTTTTAATAATGGTGTTGAAGCTGAGGATTCTAGAATGATTGCTTTCTGTTTTGTTGCTTCCATGTTGCTTATCATTTTAATTTAACTTAAAATAAAAGTAAGTTGTGATTTCAAAACATTTTTTACCCTTGGCTAGCGGGCGAACATTTACAATGAGTTGTTTTTTCTAAGTCTGTGGGCGATCCTGAATTTGTTAAGTATCACTTCAGGTCGAAATGGATCAAGCTGTTAGCCTCGATGAAATCAAAGAGATAAATGGCGGACTTCTGATCTCCAGCCAAAGTCTGGAAGTCTTGACAGAAAAGTTTTTGGAGATTGAAAGGCGACTAGAAGAATCTTGCGCTTTAGAGCTTGATCTTTATAATCTGCTTGTAGTGTCCTCAGCTGAATTAAAATCTCAGGTTAACTTTTTCATTATCGTTTTTGGGGTTTCTTTTAATTTTTTGGCAACAATTGATGATGACCCTGAATGTTTTTAACGCTTCTGAGTTGTTTAGAACAACAAAAAATGCCGAGTCTTTAAACTCCAGAAAAAAGGGGTCTTGTTATATAATGGACAAAACCTGTTGGACTTTGACGGAAAAGAGGATGACTACCGCGGATTTGGTAGCAGTGTTGTAAGAAAAATCTTCAACGAAGATGAAAGGGCTTTGTACTGCTTCTCACCCCGCCGAAAGTTTAAGACGACTCGGTTGCGCGCACCAAGAAATGCTGAAAAAGCTTTTAAAGGTGATTAATATTTTAACCGTGAACTCAGTGAATCTAAAAAAAATGTAAGAGCTTTTTTTTATTGCAGGTGCGGTAAAGCTGTTCTGTGGAACTTCTGTCTATGCTTATCATCGGGCGAAATTAGGAGCCAATCAAGTTGGTGTTAAGGAGCAATTTGAGAAAAGGCTCGAGATCATCAAATCGGGCGCTTCTGCTGGTCAATGAGGGACAACAAACTAATCCTAAGATTGATTTCTTTTGTTTAGTTCTGGTCGCAGTTGTTTCGAACTGATTTACTGTTATTAGTTGTTCTGCTACCAAACAGATGATATAATAATAGAAGCGATGTTTCTTACTTTTGCTAGAATTGAAATAACGTTAGTCATATACCATGTGAGTGTTCCCTTTACAAGGGTTGGGAATGTAATTAAGAACCCCAGGATCTCTTTAAAATAGCTGCATTTGAACCTATAAGTTTGGAGACAAGTTCCTTTGTAAGGAAATATAGAGCTACTCTTTCGATATCAGAAAGCATAATCTCCGTCAATACAGAAAAAAGTAACGCTTCAATTTAGTTTCAGTGATGGATGAAAAAACTCTCAAAAATGTTAATATCCGTTGGCAGTCATTGGCTGCAATTGATTCCGCTCTAACAAGCAAATATATTGACAGTGGAGACGTAAGGGCACACAAAATTTTTCAACCTGAAAACCTGGAGTTGGAAGATGACGCCGAAACCGTCAGAATGTTTCTGGAGAACCAGTACGTCGAAGTCCTAAAGGTTGTATCGTTCCAAGCTGTTAGTTATATTCCATCGACAATTTTTTCCCAAGTAGGAGTGTTTGCAAAAACTAAAATTGATAAAAAAAAGTTGCATTTCTGGCTTAGCAGGTTTCCTTAGTGAGTTACCAGATGAAGATCATGTAACCGATGTAAATGACTTTTCACTCATTACAACAACGAGAAAAATAGCGCAAACTTTTCTAATGTTAGGGCCGGTATCCTTTGTAAATTCGTGTTGTAAACCTAATTCGAGATACGAAATACATGGGAATTTAGTTCGCTGTGTAGCAATTAAAGATATTAATAATGGTGATGAAATTACGGTAAAGTATGACGTTAACTTCTTCGGAGATTTCAATAAGTTTTGTTTGTGTAAGTTTACCTCCGAGCACGGAGACCCTTTAGAAGATCGTTTGCCGTCACGTAAAAGGAAATTATTTAGTGGTGATGAAGAGAATCATAGTAATAAGTTGAAAAAAGTCCTGTCAACCAAAACGGATATTTTGAATAGAAAAGGTGAAGCGGTTGATCTAATGTACAGATACTCGAAAAAAGTAATTTTAGCAATGACAGCAGATAATAGTGCTGCTGAATTGCTTGCTGAAGAAGAAAGTTTTTCTGTTTTGTCATATAGTGAAATTTATGGTTCTTTAGAAACGTCCAGGCATTCTAGCCTTAACACAACAGTTCCGCAGCTAGATGATGAAGTTAGCTCCGTCATTTTGCCTTCACCTTTCCTCAATAAGTTTCAGCCAGTTGGTCCCGTCTGTTCGACTCCACTACGTTCGGAACCCTTGAACCTTTATTTATTTGATGATGAGGAAAGAAAAGAGAATTTGGTGTCGGAGACGTTTTTAGATTGTGAGAATTGGAATCCCGAATTAGAACTCTATGATGGCTCAGAGTTCTCTACAACAGATTTTAATAATGCTTTTGACTCAATTGCAAACCGACACACTCTTTCTGCTGCGTGCAGACGTGATATTTTGAGACTTTTCGGGAAAGTTTTACCGCCTTCTAATAATATTTCGGCCCCATCAACGTTGCTAAGCTTGCCTTCTTGCACTATATTTGAACACAATGCATCACAATTTGTAGCAGTCAATCTTCGCCAACAGCTAAAATCAATCTTGGGTAAAAATATTAGTTATATAAAACAATCGTGGTCTGAGTCTTGTAGCTGGACAGCTGGAACAATTAAGATCAAGAAAAAAGAAGTTTTACTAAACATCAATATTGACGGTGTGGCTTTATTTAAATCCCGTTTTATTTCGGTTTGGCCTGTTTGGGTCCAAATTTTTAATTTGCCTCCAAAATTGCGGTCAGAGTTTTCAAACCACCTCCTGCTAGGCCTCTGGCAAGGAAAAGGAAAGCCAAATTGGAGTTTCCTTTTAAAAAAATTAGCTTTGAAATTGATTTGTTTTTGAGCGACAAATTAGTAATAGAAGGACTGGGTGAATGTTCCGCAAATTTTCTATATCTTATTTGTGATATGCCAGCTATGGCTTCTGTATGTATGGTGCAACAATTTAACGGGTACTACGGATGTCCTTATTGCTACAGTGGTGGTGTTTATCAGAACAGGCGAATGCTCTATCCGGTTCAAGAAAAACTTTTTCATAGGCAAAATCAAGAGTATCTAAAAAACGCAATGTCAGGAAAATTCGGGGTAAAGGGAGTATCACCGCTCAGCAAATTTTTTGGCATTCCATGGAATGTCCCTATTGACCCCATGCATCAAATTTTTTTAGGTTGTGCCAAAATTTTGACTCAGGCTCTGATTTCCAAGGTTGCAAAAAATTCCAAGGAAGAGTTCAATAAATGTCTGATTGATTGCATGGTACCCTATGAAAGTTTACACAAACCAAAAAATGTTTCGGAGCTTAATCTGTGGAAACCTGCTGATTTCCGGCTTTTCTTTTTTCATTTAGGTCCTTTGATTATGTTTAAAAGTTTTTCAGTTGATCAATTATTGGTTGAGTTATTCTTGAGACTTTCAAAAGCAATTCGCCTCCTAAGTGAACAAAAATTGAGTGAAGCTATTTTAACGGATGCTGAAAATCATCTAAAATTTTTTTTTGACAATTTCTTAAAAGCTTTTGGAGTAGACTCACAGTCTTTCAATATGCACACCTTGCGACATTTAGCTCACCAATGCAGACAAATTGGACCGCTATGGCTTGTTTCTGCCTTCTCATTTGAGTCCGCAAACCACCTACTCATAAGGACAATCAAGGGTTCTGTCAAAAATCCTAACAAAATTGTTGAAAAATTTTTACACAGGCAAAATGATTCTCAGGAAGCGAAAGAGATCAACTGTAGTTTGTATGTGCGGCTTTCTGTAGAAAATCAAGAATACGCTTTGGAAAATAATTTAGTTCAAAAAAAAAGTCGTTTGACTTGTGGTGGATTAGTTTACACATCAAGCTCTTTTACTTACACTAAAAAAAATACTTCGAACAGTGTTGCCCCAACTACTGGTAATAAGTTTGTTAAAATAGAATTTTTTGCCAAATTGAGGAATTCGGAACTGGAATATGCAGTTGTCAGATGCATGAAAAGCAAAAAACTTGTAGATAGTAAACATGAGACTGAATCAGTATTGTTTCTATACAAAATTGGAAAACCGGGAGAGTTAGAAATGATTAGGGCTGAGGATTTAACTTGGAAGTGTGTTCTGTATGAACTAAGTGAGGGTACTTTTATCGCGAGCGTGATGAGAGAAGTCTTTGAGCATAACTAATTAGGTGTCCTGACCAACTTTTCACTCTTTTAATATACTTCTAAAATGAATGAAACTCTCAATATAGGATGAGAAAAACTGCTTACAGTGGTTCAGTTTGATTTTAAGCCAAGAATAAGTGTTTTGAGTCTAGTTTTCGGCGTGGTCTTTCAATACTGGTCGATTTTTGTGTGGTTTTGGTCGAGTCTGGATTGGTCGAGTCGAGTCTGGATCTGGGAATCTAGGGCGCTAGGTCTGGCAAACTGACATGTTCTCAGTTGATCTGTTGTATAGAGAATGACTCCGAAGAAGGATGCAATCCTGATCATGGGTGACTCCAACATAAAGCATCTCAGAAATGAAATATTGTGTGATCGTTTCCTTAAACAGTTGCCAGTAGTTGTCGATGGTGTAAGCGGACGAAGGGCAATGGACCTAAATGTTAATGACGTGGAGCTTGCATGTCAGTATAGATACGTAATAATTATGGTGGGAAATAATGACCTAGGAAAATTCAAGCACAGAGAGGCCGAAGATCCAACCTTAGTTGCCTGCAAAATAATTGCGTTTCAAGAAGTGTTGAGTGAAAGAGGTACAAGAGTTCGCGTTATTAAACTGCTGCCAAGAAAAGACGTTGAGCCGCATTTGATAGTAGCGGCAAATCAAGTACTGCAACGGCATTTAGGTAGAAATCTATTCAAAGCTACCCAAATGTACATGAAGCAATTTGATAACAGAGGAGGATTTCACCCTGTATGCGGCGGAAACTTGACATATTACGTTTCCTAGTGAAAGCGTGTGAAACTTTCGGCTTTCGAGTGAGAAAATTTTAAGACTCTGAAAACTTAAGACATTGAAATTTGCTAAATGTGAACCTAAGCTATTGTTCGTGCTTTTCGTTGTCTTAATAATTTGTGTTCTGTTATGTTTTGATCGCCTGTCTTCAGTCATTTGATTGATGGATATTTCTCTATCTGTTGTAAATACTGTTTCTTTGATGCTTTACTGATTGATTTTTAATCATCATTGTCTCAGCCAACCTTTGTCAAAACTCTTTTGTTGATGAATTCAGTTTTCTGCTCTATCCTAGGTCAAAGTCTTCTAAGTTAGAAAATGTCAAATGTCCCTTATGTAACAATTTAGTTGAGTAGCCCTTACAGTGGTAGGGCGATATAGGCTTTCTTTTCTTTAGAACAGCTCTTTACAGTGGTTGAGCTGATAGGTATTAGCTATTCGTTTTTTTCCGATTCTCTTTGGAGTCGCTGTGTTAAAGCAGTTAGTTGTCTGTGCTCTGACAGTGATTATTAACTTTTTTTAAAAAAATTACGAAAACTCTCGGCTTCTTTTGTGACATCAGATTTTTGTCTTGTTTTTCTTTTGTTGCTAAACACTGTCTAAATTTAGTGAATGCATATGAGCGACTGTTTATTTCTCTCCTCTAAGTTGCTTGCGTATTCCACCCACTCTTGTCCCTTGCTTTGGACGTGACTTTTTGTTTTCATATTGCGCCGTGATGGATAAATTTAGCTTTCTCAACGCTGATTGTAATATTTAATTAGGATCATAGATTGATAATGATTGATAATACATTGAATGACTAAATTCTTGTTGAGTTTGATGCTTGCTAATTCAATTTTGCTCAATTTTTGAATTTTGCTACCAGTTGTTTGTAAGAGCTGTGTTTGGAACAGCTTGAAACATGCGTGCCTCTTCCTTTTTTTGTGTCCATTATCTGCTTTGAACAGTGATCCGCTATGATTTGAATGTTTTATGTTAATGATTCCTTCTTTGAAATTTGTGATTGAGTACATCTTTGTTGCTCTAGGTTTTTAAATGTTGTTTTTAATGTTTGCATTATGCGGGGAAGCTCTGTTATTAGAGAAAAATGAATATCATTGAGTTCTCATCTTTCCTCGTTTTCTTCAAAGATAGTCGCTGTGAATGTGATCATGAGAAATTATGAGTTGTAGTGTACCATAGTCACTTCATAATATGAGTTGGTTTGATTTGAGTATTAAGTGTCTTTGCTAGCTTCTTGTTTTTGTTTGTTGATTATTTTTGCTTTTTCGTTTTCTGTTATAAGTGATGATTGTTCATCCTCGTTTTTTCTGTTTTTGTCGCTGTTCTTGTTTTCCCGGAAGTGCTGTGATAGCACAATTCGATTATTGAAAGGGACTTATTTGGTTTTAGTTTTTGGATTTGTTGATTTGAGTTGATTCAACTAGAGTAAACAATTTATAATTGGCATCAATGAGTGCTTCTTTGCCTTTTTTACGCTTTTTAAGCTTTCTTTCATGGAGCGCTGTGATAAAATCCACTGACTACAAATAGGCTCTTCTTTTGTTTTTTCACTCTGATGTTTCTGTTTTGTACCTTTTGGCCTCTCTTAATTTTCTGCTCTTGATATATTTTAAAATGATCCATGGATGCGCTGTGATGGAAACAATCAATTTCTTGATTGCTGAATTTTATAATTGTTGATCTTATTGAACGCGAGTGACTTAGCACTGAATTGTTAGATTTTTTCTTGTCTTTGCTTCTTGTTTTCGTTTGCTGCTCTTGATTTTCTCTACTCGTTTTTTCTTTTTCGTGCTGCACGTGTTTAACTGGAAGTGCTGTTTTCAAATTTTTTGCTCTTGTTATATTTTACGATGTTACATGGATGCGCTGTGATGGTAACAATCAATTTCCTATGTGCTGACAGTTATGAAGTTTTCATTAGTTTTAAAAAACTAGTAATAAAACGCTGAATTGCATTTTGTTGCTATTGCTTCTTGGTTTCTTTTCCGTTGCTCTTGTTGATTTTCTCTGCTCGTTTTTTTTCTGTTGTTTTTCTTGTTTACTTGGAATTGCTGTGATTGAAAAATTTGGTTATTGATTCTGGCTTGTCTCTTTTATTGGTTTTGGTCTTTAGATTTGTTGATTTGAAGCGGTTTGATTAGAATAACCAAGTAGTAATTGTATCAATGGGCGCTTTCTTGTCTTCCTTCTGTTTTTTTCATTTTGTAAGAAGCGCTGTGATTGAAATTTCTGAATACAAATGAGCGCTTCTCTTGTTCTGCTGCTTTGGTTTTTCTTTATTGCACCTTCTTGTCTCTCTAAATTTTTTCCTGGCGATATTTTTTTGGATGATACATTGATGTTATGTGATAAACATTCAATTTCCTGAGCGCTGACAGTTATAGTTTTCTTAATCTTTTTCAAAAAAGAGTGATGGAACACTGGAACACTGAATTGCAACATTTTCAAGTTTTGGCCTCTTGTTTTTTTTTGCTGTTGCTCTTGTTGATGACTTTATCTGCTCGTTTTTACTCTTCTTTTTTGGTTTTGGTCCCTAGATTTGTTGATTTGAAGCGGTATGATTAGAATAACAAAGTAGTAATTGTATCAATGAGCGTTTTCTTGTCTTCTTTTTGGTTTTTTATTTTGTAAGAAGCGCTGTGATTAAAATTTCTGATTAAAAATGAGCGCTTCTCTTGTTCTTTCGCCCTGGTTTTTCTTTTTTGCAACTTCTGGTCTCTCTAAACTTTTTCCTCTTGATATTTTTTAAGATAAAATACAAGGATGTTATGTGATAAACATTCAATTTCCTGAGCGCTGACAGTCATGGTTTCCTCAATCTTTTTCAAAAGCGAGTGATGAAACACTGAGTTGCAAGATTTCAAGTTTTGGCCTCTTGTTTTATTTTTCTGTTGCTCTTGTTGATGATTTTCTCTACTCGTTTTTTCCTTTTATTGCTGTATTTGTTTGTCTGGGATTGCGCATTTTCTATTTTGGTAGGTGCTTGTCTTTTTTCTTAGTTTTGGTCGTTAGATTTGTTGATTTGAAGCGGTTTGATTAGAATAACCAGGTAGTAATTGTATCAATGTGCAATTTCTTGTCTTCCTTTTGTTTTTTTCATTTTGTAAGAAGCGCTGTGATTGAAATTTCTGAATACAAATGAGCGCTTCTCTTGTTCTGTTGCTCTGGTTTTTCTTTATTGCACCTTCTGGTCTCTCTAAATTTTTTCCTCTTGATATTTTTTGGGATGATACATTGATGTTGTGTAATAAACATTCATTTTCCTGAGCGCTGACAGTTATAGTTTTCTTAATCTTTTTCAAAAAAGTGATGGAACACTGATTTGCAACAATTTCAAGTTTTGGCTTCTTGTTTCGTTTTGCTGGTGCTCTTTTTGATGACTTTATCTACTCGTTTTTACTTTTTTTTGGTTTTGGTCCTTAGATTTATTGATTTGAAGCGGTTTGATAAGAATAACCAAGTAGTAATTGTATCAATGTGCGCTTTCTTGTTTTCCCTTTGTTTTTTTTTATTTTGTAAGAAGCGCTGTGATTGAAATTTCTGAATACAAATGAGCGCTTCTCTTGTTCTTTCGCTCTGGTTTTTCTTCTTTTCACCTGGTCTCTCTAAAGTTTTTCCTCTTGATGTTTTTTAAGATGATACATTAATATTATGTGATAAACATTCAATTTCCTGAGCGCTGACAATTATAGTTTTCCTAATTTTTTTCAAAAGCAAGTGATGAAACACGAGTTGCAACATTTCAAGTTTTGACCTCTTGTTTTGTTTTTCTGTTGCTCTTGTTGATGATTTTCTCTACTCGTTTTTTCCTTTTATTGCTGTTTTTGTTTGTCTGGGAGCGCTTTGATTGCGCATTTTCTTTTTTGGTAGGTGCTTGTCTTTTTCCTTAGTTTTGGTCTCTAGATTTGTTGATGTGAAGCGGTTTGATTAGAATAACCATATGGTAATTGGTATCAATGAGCGCTTCCTTGTCTTTTGTTTTTTTGTAAGAAGCGCTGTGATTGAAATTTCTGAATACAAATTAGCGCTTCTCTTGTTCTGTTGCTCTGGTTTTTCTTTACTGTAACTTTGGTCTCTCTTTAAATTTTTCCTCTCGATATTTTTTGGGATGATACATTGATGTTATGTGATAAACATTTAATTTCCTGAGCGCTGACAGTTATAGTTTTCTTAATCCTTTCCAAAAAAGAGTGATGGAACAATGATTTGCGACATTTTCAAGTTTTGGCCTCCTGTTTTGTTTTGCTGTCGCTCGTGTTGATGACTTTATCTTCTCGTTTTTACTTTTTCTTGGTTTTGGTCTTTAGATTTGTTGATTTGAAGTGTTTTGATTAGAGTAACCAAATAGTAATAGGTATCAATGAACGCCTCCTTGCCTTCTGTTTTTTTAAAGTTTCTTGTAAGAAGCGCTATGATTGAAATTTCTAAATACAAATGAGCGCTTCTCTTGTTCTGTCGCTCTGGTTTTTCTGTATTGCACCTTCTGTTATCTCTATTTTTTCCTCCTGATATTTTTTGGAATGATGCATTGATGTTATGTGATAAACATTCAATTTCCTGAGCGCTGACAGTTATAGTTTTCTCAATCTTTTTCAAAAAAAGAATGATTGAACACTGATTTGCAACATTTTCAAGTTTTGGCCTCTTGTTTTGTTCTGCTGTTGCTCTTGTTGATGACGTTATCTACTCGTTTTTACTTTTTTTTGGTTTTGGTCCTTAGGTTTGTTGATTTGAAGCGGTTTGATTAAAATAACCAAGTTGTAATTGTATCAATGGGCGTTTTCTTGTCTTCTTTTTGGTTTTTTATTTTGTAAGAAGCGCTGTGATTAAAATTTTTGATTAAAAATGAGCGCTTCTCTTGTTCTTTAGCTGATTTTTTCAGAAAACTTGCTCTCGCTCTCTCTCGCTCTCTCTCTCTTCTTGTTGCCTTTTGGGCATTTATTTCTTCGCTTTTCTCGCTCTCTCCAGTTTTCTTTGCTTATGGCAAAGTGTTTTTGTGCTTTTTAGGATTGCCTTCTGGGCAAATTCGGTCGTTCGCTCGCTTTCACGGTCGTTCGTTTTTGTTTTGCTCTCGCTTGTTTTCCGTTTGTTCGCTTTCACGCTCGTTCGCTTTTGTTTTGCTCGTTTTGCGCTCGCTCGTTTTCCGTTTGTTCGCTTTCACGCTCGTTTTCGTTTTCCGCTCGCTCGCTTTTCGTTCGTTCGCTTTCACGCTCGTTCGTTTGTTTCGCTCGCTGTTCGCTTGCTCGCTCGTTCGTTTTTGGTTCGCTCGTTTTGCGCTCGCTCGCTTTTCGCTCGTTCGTTTCTGTCTCGCCCGTTTTGCGCTCGCTCGCTTTTCGCTCGTTCGTTTTTGTTTCGCTCGTTTTGCGCTCGCTCGCTTTTCGCTCGTTCGTTTTTGTCTCGCCCGTTTATCGCTCGCTCGCTTTTCGGGTGCTCGCTCGTTTTTCGTCGTTTCTCTCGCATTTCGCGCGAACCCCCACCTCTTGCCTGTGCCCCCTTTCTTGTGCATTTAGATGTTCATTTATATGTTTATGTTTCTTTCTTCAGCGCGCTAACCCCCCGCCCTTGTTTGTGACCCCTTCGCGCAGCGCGATAACCCCCCGCCCTTGTTTGTGACCCCTTCGCGCAGCACACAATAACCCCCCGCCTTCTCTGTGCCCCCTTTGTTGTTCATTTAGATGTTCATTTATATGTTTGCCTGTTTCTTTCTTCAGCGCGATAACCCCCCGCCCTTGTTTGTGACCCCTTCGCGCAGCGCGATAACCCCCCGCCCTTGTTTGTGACCCCTTCGCGCATTAGTCTTAGCTCTTTCGGGTCTTTCTTTTTCTTTGATGGCTAGAGACCAGGTGCGCTCCTTATGGAGCACAGTAATGCACCGGCTCTAGACCTCAAAAAAGCTAAAAAGGCTCACGCTAAAGCTAAGACAATTTTACTGCTGCAAAAATCTTCACCCTTTCTGTGTTTGCCCCCTTTCCCAGCATTTGAATCGAAAAGCTTGCAAGATTCTTGCAAGCTTTTCGATTCATCTTGCAAGCTTTTCGATTCATCTTGCAAGTAATCTTGCAAGATGAATCGAAAAGCTTGCAAGAATCTTGCAAGTGAATCGATAAGCTTGCAAGATTCTTGCAAGTGAATCGAAAAACTTGCAAGAATCTTGCAAGCAACTTGGTACCCGTATGCATTCACTTGCAAGATTGCTTCCAAGTTGCTTGCAAGTTTTTCAATTCGGCGATCACTAGGGTAGAGACCCATACGCTCCAGATAGTCCCTGAAATCGGACACAAGCTCAGACTCACAAGACGAAGAATTATTACAGCCACCGTAAGATTAAAATGGTTTCATGGAAAGCAAAAAATAATCACAAAAGAGCACGGAGGATCTTTCAAACCATGCGCAGCCTAATCAAACGCAATACAGTTACTGTACTTTGGCCATGCCATGCGAAGGAAGCATTTGGAGTGCCTCTATTTGACCGATACAATCGAAAAGAAACAAACTTGGGTAGGACGACGAGACAAATTTTTCACGACCACTCAGTAGCGAAACCCTGAAGAAGACGCAGAACCATATATTTGACAAAATCTTCATCAGTGGTCGCCAAGGCCTGATACAGTCTCGGAAATTTAGAATTGAACATTGAGCTTTCCGTTTGCCTTGTTTCACGCAATTGAACGACTCTCATAAAATCCACTGATTTCACTAATTACTTAAAACTAAAACGACTTGATGTCGTGAACATTGATTAAATAACTCATTTTTTATTATAGAAGAAATATACATACATTATATCTGATACATCTACAATAGATCTGATTCACCATTTGTTAATAAAACGTCGAAACGTACAAGATCTTAGCACGCGTTGCGAGAAACTAAAAATTTTACCAAGACCTTTACACGGCATGTTAAGATCTAACAGGCAAACTTAAAATAACAAGCTAAGGCATTGCTACTTGGTAGAAGTTAAAAGGTCAAGAAAAACAAGATCCTGCATTTCGCACTTCTTGGCGAGGTGTATAAAGAAGTGTATCTACTAACAGTGGCATCGAAGCTCTTCTTCAGAGTGAGTAGTTCAAACAGAACACATCCACACGCCCAAATGTCACTCTTCTCATCATACCTGCAAACAGAAACACCAATAATTGTTTGACCATTTGGTAGCAAATGGGCTTGAAATCACGCCGTAAGAAAGAAAGAATTTATTTCTTTTTCACACAATTACAGCAAGTGATAAAGCACGGACAGATGAGACTAAAAAAAGTCTATTTCACAAACTGCCCCAGAAGTTTTCTAGCATCAATCAACACAAAAGATTACTGAAAGCTATTTAACGAAATATACTTTGTAAGCTCCTCGTTACCTACCAAATAAGATTTAATTCCAAGACAAAACCCGATTATTTCATTGTTCAATGTCTTATCAAGCCGCGAATGAATAATTCCGATGACCTTTAACTTATTGTACAATTTAGCAGCAAGCAGTCTGATTGAGCATCTTTGTAATTTTTACACAGTTTCAGACAAGGTTCATTCAGCAATTGCAGATTTTTTCTCGTATTCTCCTTAAAATTTTTCAGTTCAAAGAGGTTATTGCAAAACGATTTTTTATGCTGGTTATTGATTGCCTTTAAAACAAATTCAAGACAATTCACATCCATAAAAATGAGCAGTTCATAAATATGCAATTCGTAAACAGATAACAATAGATGCTTTTGAAAGATGTCATCGCAACCATCGGTTTTTGGTCAGAAGTAACTGCTTTTCAAAATCTTTTTTCTGTAGAAAGTATAAAGGTTTTAGAGAAGAGTATCTACAAGGGCAGAAAACTAAATCACCGTACTGGATGACACAAACAAAATTAGTAAAAAAACTAATCAGTTGACAGCGGGGAACGAAATATCTCAATTTAGATAAGATTCCACATTGCTTCGATAGTCTGTTTCCCAAGTAAATGATGTCACTTTGAAAGCAGCGCCTGTTGTCTAATTGTATAATATCTGGAAACAGGCTCTACTTTAATAACAATCATTATTGAACTTGAAACAGTGATTAGAAGTATTGGTTTTGAAACTAAGTTGAATATATTTTTAAAAAAAATAGATACTATTTTAATTTGCTCTTGCCACAATGACTTTTTCAAGATCCTGTTGAATGCTTTAAAAGAAGCTAAAAGCATCCAAAATAGAATCTTCAGCGAAAAAAAATTACCTTCAAATTTTTACAGACAGGTTAAGTCGTTAATATATATTACAAAAAGAAGAAGACCAAGAATGAAACCTTGTGGAACACCACAATTTATTTTTGACCAGCCAGATTGTACACCATTATTCAGATAAACACATTGCATTTTTTTTACTTAGGTAGGAACTGAACCAACTTAAATAATTTCCTCTTATACCATACCTCTCCAGTTTTTACAGAAAAATATAGTGATTGATTGATCGTGTCGGAGGCCCACTTTAAATCCAGAAAAAAATTACACCGTGTGAATAATCTTCCACTAGCATAAAGAACCATTAAAGTCTGGATAATTCAGCTCCAAAATCATTACCTGTATCATTTTCTGGAGCCAAACCTATTTATAACAGTAATAATTCGTCTTCGTTGACAATTGGCACAACAAAAAACTCAAAAGATTTTTTTACCAATTAACACTAGCTTTGAAAACCAGCAAATTAATTCCTTTTGAAGGCACCAATCGTTAGCGAACATGGAAGAATGGTCACTGCAAGTTGATAACTAAAATATTCGGTTTTCACTAAATAAGTTTATAAATTTCGCTTCTCTCTTACGTCCAATAGTGCTAGAGGTGTTAGAGCTATCAGAAAAGTGTTCCATTTTTTACAAACATTAATTTCCAAAAAACCATTTTACTATTATCACATAGAAAATGGCGAGCGAGCAAAAACTTTGTCAAATTATTTTCATTAAAAAACAGTACCGTACACTATTCCAAACAGCAGTAAATTTTTACAGAAAAGGCAAAGCAGACCCTCTTTTGAAGATACTTTCCTAAAATTAGCTATATACTTTATTTGAGCTGCAGATAAATGAACCATTAGAATTTTTGCTCAGATCGCTATATATCTTACGAAATGAAAGCTTTCAAATGTAAAAAGATAACTCGTCCGCCGGGGAATCAGAAAAAATAATCGGTTTCAAACAAGCAACTTACTGTAATCCTTGCATCAGTTCAGGTGACATGTAGTACGGAGTTCCCACGACCTGAAATATAAGTTAGCCTCAACGTCCGAAACCACAGCCGCCAGAGTAAACATGACAAACTATGTTGCCTCATAGATCTCAAATCACAAGTGTGGACCTTAGAACTACAACAAGAAAACTAGGACATTCAAGGACATTACTAATCTTTTCGAAAGTTCTATTTTCGTCTTTTCAATTTTTGACAAATCATTTTTCCTGTGAAGCATTTTTTACAATTGAAAATTTGAATTGACAATTGACTTGGTTATCATGACTTTAGTCATCAACACAACAGATTAGCAGTTTAATTAATCAAATATCAGCAGTCCATTTCTTTTCTTCACATTAAACATTTCTTCCTGTGAAGCATTTCATGACTTCTTGACATTTTTAATCCAATCACATTTGAATGAAATCGATTAAAAAATTGGATGACTGAGGTTTATTCTCAATAAATGCTCACAGATTGTGCCATGTGTTGTGATTGGTCGAGTCGCTTACTGATACCAAAATCACCCAATTTGAGTAAAGCATCTGTCCTGTTCAGGAATATGTTCATGCTTTTAATGTCCCTGTGTAGTACATGCACATTGTGGATATGTCTAACTCCGCTCATCAGTTGGTAGAACAACCATTCCACAGCCTTAAAAGAAAAATTCCATTCCAATTTGCGAAACTTAGCTGGTAATGATAGGATTGATGTGTCCAGCTTAAATATAACCATCCATAGATGTTTTGCAACTTTTGTACCAGTATCTGTAACATAGCCGGCAGATTGCCGGCAAATAGCCTCTGTTGAGAATGACGCACAGCGGGATGGAAACAAAAAGAGAAAAAAGAGACAAATATTGACAGAAATTGTTCCAAAAGTGTCAAAAAGTGTTCTAAAACTTGATTAGAGTTTCACTTGGATTCTAAAATTATACTTAATTCAGCTTCCAAACTGAAGGCTATTAAGCTGATAAAAGGCCAGCTAGCAATCGCTCTAATGAACTTTGGCAACCTAATGCACCACGAACAAGCTTTATTGGTTTATCCAGTTTCTTTTGATTTTGCTCTTTTGACCTTGACGCCCCCGTTGCTTGACGAAAATTCAGCAGTTAAACGTGACAGGTGACTTACGTAAAAGGTGATCGGAAGGAATAACGAATTTATAAAAAAAACGTAGCAGATCACGTCCTCAATTACAATCCAAAGCATTGAACTAACTAAAGACCTGACAAACAAATTGCGACAGTCAACAAAGCAAATGATCCTATATGCGCAAAAATAAACAAAAAACAAACAATCAGCAAAAAGAACACTTTGCATTGATACTATGCCTCCCTAGAATGAGTACAAAATAATTCAAGCTTCTGGAAATCAATAACAGACAATGCAAAATGTCCAAAAAAGGAAAAATAGTTGACCCCCTTGACCCGTCGACCCGCTTGACGCACATGGGGATTGAAACAGAAAAAGAAAATTAAAAGCTAGAAATTGACAGAATTTTTCTAACTGTCAAGTGTTTTTTTGTGTAAATTCTGTGCAGATTCGGTTAAATTGCAAAATTACACTTAATTCAGCTTCCAAACTGGAGGCAATTAAGCATGATAATAACGTCAACTAGCAATCGCTTTAATGAACATTGATAACCTAATGTACTATGACTTAATGACCGGGCTTCATTGGTTTATCTCGTAATTTTGATTTTGCACTTTTGACATTGACCGTCTTCACAACATTACCTAATTCAATACGTGAAAGAATTTAAAATCCAGTCAGTTAAAATAGTGAGTGAAATAAAGTAAGAAGTCGAGCGTGAAAATCTAGACTTATGTAAATGTAAAACGAAAAACGTGATCAAAAGGTAAAGCGAATTAAAAAAAAAGGAGACCGCCTAAATATTAGCCGTTGAGAGGCTGACGGCGGTTATTAAAAAAATACACAAAACTACATACTAAAGTTAGTACTCACAGAATAGCATACAACTTTATAAATCAGAAATCAACCATTACCAGTACCGTTAGGTAAAAAGGAACCAAAAGAACGCCAAAGGCATGATTCAAAAATTTGCCAAAAAAACTTTATATCAAATGGTACCAATGTCAATGAGAGGGATAGCTACAATTTCCAGCCAAAAAATTGACAGCTATTGCGACCCAGTTGAAGGTCAATTAGGACAGTTATTCTTAAGATTAAGCAATAAAACACTAAGTAACAAAAACGCAAAAAATTTATCAACTTATAATTTCTTTGGAGGAAATAGTTAAAAGTCACGAAAATCACTGCTAGGAACTCAGATCATTAATTAGATCAAATAATGACTCATGAGCAACCGATGACTATTGTCAAACATCGGACAATAATTATGAGAAAATTTTTTAACATATGCATAGGAATCAAGGACCCCAAAGGCAGATCTGCTCCCGCTTTTCTTTAATCATTTCCTTGCTTACTATTGAAAACGTTAGTTTTGTATTTATGAGATAACCAGAGTTCATCTTCCATGTATTACATTTCTCTAAGCTTTTTAAAGCTCCCCAATTCATGTCTTTGCGTAAATTCATAGCATAGGTCTCGTTGATCAGCTGGCTGATTTAAATTGATTTACAAAAAAAATTATCGAAATCTTCATTCAGCCTCGTATAGCAACCTTTTTTCAATCAACTCTGGAAACTGAGCTGAGCGGCTTTATGATTTGCATTAGAGCTACTTAGGTCAAAATCAGAAATTTATTTGCAAGAAGTCACTGGAATCTAGTATAAGTGGCGAGACCAAAACAATGCTTTTATTTATTGCCCTCTATGCGATTTATGACCCCCCCCCCCCCCAATAACAATTCATCTCATCCGTTAGTATAGCGCGCCATCATGTTAACAGGCTTAAAAATTTCAAGCCACTAGGTCGTGAGGGATTCAAATAAGCTCCAACCAGTTGCTGATATCTTTGTTTAAGAGCCAATAATTGGAAATCTACAACAATCAGTTAATGAAAGCGGATCTAATAAAAAGAACTTGCCTCCTGTTCCAATGGATATGTAGCTCTCCCAATGTACTGCTGCAAATTTCCACCTAAAACAGAGAACTTCAGTAACATGTATTCACAAAAGTGACGACATCTCCATTTTATGAGTATCAATTTTCGGATCTTTTCCGTTTGTGCCCCCCCCCCCCCCAGCTTAGTGCGCGCATACTATTTGCAACCCCCAGACGCACGATCCATATTTTTACATAATCATTTACTATGTAATGGCACGTGCTCTGTAACAGGGGGGGGGGGGGGGGGCATAACGTACTGCAAGAGGGGGGACAAACGGAGAAGATCCCAAATTTCAAAAATCCGTTGTTTTAGCATCTACTGCAAAAAAAGCAAGTCAACTTTAGTACTTATATAATGCCATTCGGAGAAAAAGAGGGAAAACTGAAGCGTTAAATGCAGAATCAGTCATCCTCCGCTTTTGAATCGCCCGCTATTTTTTGAGGACTATATTTCTAAACGGTATTTTATCTTTGAAAATTGATAATTAGCTGGAACAAAAAAAAACTTAAAAAAAACGGGCACAAATAGCTTTTTAGTGTTTTGAAAGAAATTTTATCTGTAAGCGAAAAACCCCCTTCGCAATTTCTACTGCATTTTCTCCAGTAAGGCACAGTCTCAATAACAAATATCAAACTACTCAAAAATCAGTCATTTCCCATTCTCAAACTTTGAAATTACAATCTGCATCACTCGCTGCATCGATCAAATACGTTGAAATGACTAAGATTGCCAACATAAAAAAATTAAAATTAGTCAATCAAACCAAAGAAGGAAATATTTTTTATCAAGAAAAGTTGAGACGGACACCATACCACTTGCATATTCCATTTCAATGAGGAGCATCGGTGCTTCAGGAGGATATGATTGGAAATGCGTGAAGTATTGGATGATGTTAGGGTGTGGTGGGAGACTGGACAGGATGTCCACTTCAGAGAGAGCCGCTTGTTGCTCCTTTAGATCCATTCTTCCCAGATCAACTTCTTTCCAAACAACCAGACTGTTGTCCTGTGAATAAAAACTTACAATACACACCCGAAAATGCCAAAGGTCTACATTGAAAAACTTCTGATATGAAATTCCAGATTCGAAACATACTGAGCTGGTAAAAAAACTGTTGAATGACCCTGCATTAGTCACTTCAAATTCTGGCCAAAATCTCTCACGTTACGCGGTTGTTCTACTACATTAAAGTCAGTACCACAAATTCGCAAATATATCACAATTATGCTAGCTATTAGAAAATTTTTCATCAAACGACTCCGTGTAATGTCTCCATATGATTTATAACTCAAATCAAATTGTCGTATTTTTTTAAGTATTCACTCTTTATTCACTTTAAAAATTCAGTTTTTATTCACTCCCGCTATAAACATGACAAAACTTTTAGATAATGCATCAGTATTTGTTTTTAAATAATTTCCCAACATTTGTCATCTTAAAGCCTAAGTATGAAGTATTTTTCTCACTCAAATTTTGCCTGTTTTCTTTTCTGAGCTTAAAAAAGGTTTTTTGTTTAAATGAAGATCAATCATGCATAAATTTTCTAAACATCAAATTCTGTGCAGTTTCAGCAAGCTCAATTATTCGAGGAGTGAATATTTTCTATAAGTGAAGTTAAATCGCAACAGTTAAGATCGATCAAACTGATCAAATCTAACTCTCAGTAAAACTGTTTCAATTCATGTTTCTCTGAAACCCACGACATGGAGTTTATCTGCAGTCGCTTCTTAGCTTAAACTAAGACAAGACGATCAGGTACGGAAAACTTCTATGGAATCTTAAGATTCTTCACTGAATCATTCAGAACCGCCATAGCAAAGTCTGAAATTTTACAAACCTTGCAGTATTTGAAAGCCTCTGAGCCTCTGTAGTCAAATTGATAAAACAAACTCGAGACGTATATCCAGTACATTTATAGCCAGATAGACGTATAGCCTATAGACGTATAGCCTATAGACGTATAGCCTATAGACGTATAGCCGAATCAAGGTCAAAAAGCAGATAATTAGACTGAAAAAACGACCGACCAGAGTGTCCAAAAACTCTTGGAGTCCAATAGTATCATAAACTTCGAGCCTGTGAGCACCTTAAATTTGTATTAAGATCGGTTTCTGGCATGCATGGCGAAGAACCTTTAAATAGTATTTATCAGTATAGGTCTTCACTGCGTACAACAAGACAGTCACAGAAATGTCTTTTAGTTGTTTCATAAAAAAACGCTGTTTCATAGACAGTCTCTTTCTTTCAGAGGTGCTGAACGTTACAATTTATTAGTAGCTAATACTATCTCGCAAAAATACTATTGAATGAATCTAACTGTCAAATCTTTGTACATAAAATATGTGATAATTACAAATTAGGGAACTGGGAAGTGGTCAAACTAATTTTTGACTAATGTTGATAAATCATAACTCAAAACAAAGCTGTTCCGGCACAAAGTTTGGCAGTCCCGAGGGTTCATTTCTGGTGTAAAAATGTTGAAATCCAGACAGCAAAATATGGTTTTTAAAAAGTCATAAGTGTTTTCTCATTTAACTCTGATTTTACAAGTACGCAACAAAACAGAGTTCTTTCTTATGGTACCAGATGCTGGCCGCTTTCTGTTTAATTTGTAGTTCTCAACTCAACATTAATTTTTCTAAATTTCTTCTATTTCATTCATTGTCATGAACTAATTTTGTTTTGTTTATTTTGAATTGTGCTCATCGCTTGATTAATCGCAATCGCTAAGTAATAGTATTTCAAGATGTACCTCAGGACATTTGTAGAGAAACTAATTCATCTTCTTTTCCTTCTACCTGGACGTCTAACACAAAACAATTGCTCACAGTGATACTTTCCATAACGCGAACACGTACTGGACAGGAGAGGATCAATGCCACCTAGGGCAACGAAAAAAAAAACAAAAAAAAGCATTTTTAGTAAACCTCCAACGGGAAACATTAGAGCCTCATTAATGCCCATTTGTACATAAAGTTCCTACCCATTTTCATCAGTGAACTTTTCTATAATTTCTCAGAAGATAAAAGCACAGAACGTAAAAGTCGTAAATAACTTAATGAAAGAAAGGAAGCAAAACGTATATTAGAGGCAAATAATCTTTTTCAGCCTTTTTGGCCACTATTTTATCTTGAAATTCGCCACGCTTTGATAACTGGAAAACTAACGAAGCCCAACTGCAATAAAGATTTTCAAAACAAGTAATAGAGCACTAAAAACATCAACCTTAAAAAATAAGGAGGTCTTCGAAATTTACATTGCAAGGTAATTCTCTTTGTGAGTTAAATTAATAACAAAATCGAATACCCGGAGTGAAATAATTATTTCCACGTTTGAGCAAGACAACGAACGGCGAAACAGCTCAACTTCATTCGGACACGTAGTCGAAGATTTTCCTAATTGAATAATCTTGTTCTTGGAGCAAAAATTTAATTTTCTCGTTATTGTTTGAATTCATACTGTTTTTATGCAAATAAAGATTGAAATTAAAAAGAACAGATAAGAATTCAAATGCTTAAAATTGGAAACGCCTGGTGTATTATTAACTGTAAAGTTGACGGGGCTTGCTGACGTTTACCTAAGGTTCTCAACATAGAATAGTAGCATGATTCAATAAGTACCGACAACAGCGGAGTTTTCTATAGGACGTCACTGCCCCCTCCTCAGGAAACTTCAGGACCACAAATTTTATCCATTGTTGATCCAACGTCTGACAAAAACTTGCATTACTCGGCGACAAGACCCCAGCAATGTTTTGATTGGTCAGTTATATGAAGATGAAAACCAATGTAAGAATTAAAGATCTTGATAACCTCCCATCCATCTGTCATCAACAAAAAATATACACAAAAGGATGATCGTTTCAAGTAATTGACATTTCGCTAGAAGGTTTGTTCGAGCGGCTGCTGTTGAAAAGGGTTGTTGTTATTACAAGTCCACTGTTTCTTAAAGTGGACATCATCAATGCTCAGATTGAGAATCAAGAGCGTCAGAGGCTTATTAATTCAAAGTACTTGCCATAGATAATGGAATTTGAACACTAGTGCGACGAGACAGTAATCATTCAAACAGCTTGATTTTGCTGTCTTCGAACAGAAAAATTTCCTATTGGTCTCTCCAATTATGATAAACAGAATGAGTTTTGTTGATATCATTCAACTTGTATACCAGGCGTTGGCGAAAGTTATCATGTTTGACAAAAAACGAACTAAAATTGCGTATGCTGTTGAATCTAAAGTTTGTCCACATGAAAGCAAACTGAAAAACTAAACTGAAAACAAAATAAAACGAGCCGATGTTTGTGAGAGCGTTAGAGGTACACATTCTTTCATATGAAATCGGAGGGCTGATTTCAAAGTATGCATATCCATTGTTGAAGGCTATGCAATTCTGAATAGGTATTCGCACGATTTTATCTATGAAGATGTGCTCACAATTTCCTCCGAAGAGTGACACCTGCCTTTGTGTGACTAAAAATATCGCAAATCGCTGACATCAGAAACACAGGAATAGCTATCAGACGCTCGAGGGGGTCTGGAAATTGTGCATCGCTGGATGTATCGGGGACTTCATTGCAAATAACAAGGCCAGATAGTATACCGTCTCTAAAAACTTTAAAAGCAAGGGTAGCCTTAATATAACAGATTTTGCAGCCGTGAATTAGTCAAATCCATGATTTGTGTTGTTTCAGTAGGCTGCACTCTCCCCCTACTACGTTTCTGTTGCTGAGGTAGCAACAATTTGCATACTTGAAGTTGTCTGCGTGTACTTGGGACGGGAGATAGAATACCTCGTTAAAACAAATTTAAGCATACTTTAATGAATCTCTGAGCAATAGGGCCGCTGGACATAAAAGTTGCTTCGCCTGATACGCAGAACACTTGTGAAGAATGGCGTATTGACAATCCTAGTCAGCTCGTGAATTGTGCTTGCTCAGCATATTGCAATGGATTCATTTGGTCCACAGAAACAGCAACTCATGGGTCTTCCAAAACCCATGGTTTCTGTTTGTGGCATTGGTACCACTCGAACACTATAATTGGAAAATATTGTTCGGCGAGACGTAACGGGATAAATTGATCATTTTCTAACCATTAAAACATCGCCTCTCCGAGCGATTTTTTAAAAATCGACACTCGACATTTAAAAATGGAGGGTAAAATCTATGACTTATCGAGCTCAGTTCTATGTTGAATGGCATTTTCATCAGATTTGCAGGCCAGACTTGACAAAAAATCGCAATTTTGTTCAAAAGACACTCCAACCAAAGACATGCTACAAGGACAATAAAAAAAACGATGATTCAAATTGATTTACAGAGACGGCTTTACTGTGGCTTTTATGATGTGATTGAACAGTTTCAGAAAAACCTGGCGACCTGAAGATAAAATTCATGAAATAACTGAATTTGGTAGGAAATTAATCAAGAAAGCTCAAAACTACTCTAATTCAATTAAATATCGCATATTTTTTCGACAAACGACTAGCTGAATGAACCGTAACTATTGACGAGTTCAGAAAGTATTGTCGTTTGAGGTATATGTTAAGCAAAAGAAATATTGGACGGAATCACATAAAATAAGAACTTTCTTTGAATTCTTTTTGCAAGCGGCGATTATAACCTGCACATAGCCACAAGAAATACTGCTGCGACCCATCCCCAACAACAACTGTTCTCAAATGATACCACTCATATATTTTTCCGAAAAAGATTTTAAGGAGCCGAAATTTACAGAAAAAGTTTGACGCATAGAATTGTTTCGCTTATGACACAAAATTGAAACAAAAATGACGTGTAATGAAGGAGCAGTCCTAATAAGAGCGTATTCAAAAAACTGCTCGAATCGCTTCTGTATTAGAGCTCTGATCATGCCCTGAATGATCACGTTATTGAGCAGAGTTGTCAGGGTAATTTTTCTTTCATTTTAATGGTGAAACAAACAGGCAATTGATTCACAATGGCGTACTTTTATCCAAATAAACAGAGATAGCTGGATGTTACCAAAACAATAGCTACATTTTGGAACATGCTTAAAAAGTTTTGCAACCTACAACTTAAGTCGATGCGTCGGTAAAATGCAAAGAAATGCTTAGAAATTCTACAGTTTGATTCGGTAGCAGACTAATTGTTGGTTGCCAGAAACTACGATATATTAGGAGACACAAATCATCGAAATCTACTGTCACTCATTCTTAGAACCAGCAGGGCACTTAAACCGACCCTTAAAACTGAAAAAAAGTAAGCTTAATTTTAATTAGAAAACTTTATAAATGTGGTCCAACTGAAACTCAGGCCACAGTCTCAAAACTCACCGATATAATTTGTCAGCATTTGTGTTGTTTCTCTTCAACAGTAATATGAGGTCTTGCTTTATGAGGTCTTACTGGGTTACCACTTGATGAGATGTACTTCTCATTGGTAATCCCTCCAGGCATTTTTATTCGATTATTTTGATTGACTGTTGCTGGTTAATTTCAATTCATTCATAGCTTTATGCTGATACTTTGACTCAGATTTCAAAGCTCACCTCTGTTTTCCGGTACAAGGTAGCCTCGCCAAAAGCACCTCTTCCCAGGCACCTGATTGGAACATAGTTACTCCCGCGGGGCATTGTTAGTGCAACTAAGACATGAACAAATTCAGACAAACAATTATATCTGAAATATTAAATACACACAGCATCAGTTCCAACTAAATTTCAATCTTTTACGACTTATTTGTCATTTTACGCATTTCTAGGTTAGTTGCACATAATCTTCGGGGTTTTGAACCGCCATATCTTCATTAGGTCGCCAATCCTACATTTTTAGCAAGCAAATTTGATCGCTGAAGTCAGCATTGTCCGCTCACCCTCGTTTTAAGATAGGACTTTATAGGCTTTTGCGGAAAACAGTCACAGTAAGGGAAACTAGTTCAAATTTGCTCAAAATTTAAGGAATTCGTCACAGATGTCCACTATTGCGGATTTTGATGAACAAAAGAAAGGCGGACAGATTTTTGACACTATTGTTTGCAAAATTACGTCCCTAATATCCGCGCTAAGCTAACTAATTTCCGCGGTTTGAACGTCACTAATTTCCGCAGTTTGTGGTGTCTTTGTCACTATTGTCCGGGTCGCTATTGTCCGTAACTTTAATGTCACTATTATCCGTGTCTTTATTATCAGCAACTTTAATGTATCTAATATCCGAGTTTTTATTATCCGTAATGTCACTTTTATCCGTTAGAAATTAACTTAATTGTTTTAATTGCTTGAATTTTGTTTCAGAAATAAGCTAACTATCGTGCCTATAGAGTCAGGATATAGTCTAAAAACAAAAGGTGATAGAAAAAAAACACTAACAGAGAAATAACAACTACAAATGTCTGATGAACAAGGAGTGATGAACAATAACTGATGCACTTTTTATATGACGGATTTTTCGTATAAAAACCTCATTAAAAACTTTAAAAATCAATAACAACATTAATGAAATACATCCATATTTTTCAACTTCTGTTAGCTGGATCTGAGAAAAGGCATCTGAAAATTAAATTATATAAAAAAGCATGTTAGTCATGACGGACATTGTTTCATGGCGGACATTGATGACAATTCCCCTGCTCAGAAAATGCGGACATTTGTGACATAAAAACAGAATGTTGTAACGATTGTCCGCAGCTTTTCTTATCACTGTTGTCCACAATTTAACCAATTTTATCTCACGCGAGATGAGGTGACGAAATATTGTCACTCGTTTTCGCAAACGCGGACTCCGCTGAATTTGTAGGATTGGCGACGTAATGGTTTCATGTAAGAATTCGCTCTAATTGTCCTTTCATTACTAAATCCATATAGATCACTCGCCCAAAGTCTCATAATCACACGGCCAATAATAATGGTATATCACAGAGTAAAATTACGGTTTGAACTGAAGTTATGTTCGAGAATATAACACAAAATGACTGAAAAATATGAGCACTAAAATCGTGAGCAGTTCTTTAACTATCATGTGCGACAACTCGTACGTTGATAGATTTCGAGGATTACAAAGCATTAACGAAAATTTGCAACAAATTTTTCTCTTCTAAATTTCATTTCTTAACAAAGTCTCACATGTCAATCATACCTCGGCTTGGGCGTGATTAAAAGCAAAAACAAACTCAACTCCGTTTGTCTCGTTACAATAAATTCAACTTTCCAGTAAAACCGCAAAACTTTGCACGAAATCTTTGTGCCATATGAAAGAAACATTTTTTAAACCAATAATCCTCCTAGAGGACACACAAGCTCGGAGGCACGTTTCGCACATAAAGTTCCGACCTTGATCATTCACATTATTTACTTAATTGTCTCCCAAATGAAGAAGAGAGAAATTCACATTGTTCAAAAATAAATGGTTGACGAAAAAAAAATTGCTTTTAACTCAGTCCACTAAACAAAATAAATAATCCCGCATCAGAGCGCCGGTGAAGCCTGCTAAAACCAGACTACAATAAGACAAACAACAATCAAATGCCAACAAAAATTAATTACAACCAAAACTCAATACCATTTTAAAAATAAAGAAGCACTTAATCACAAAAATAAAATAAACATCAGCTAAAACTCAAGCTAAAAAACAACTTGTACTTCCCCAGAGAAGATATGCCCCGGTCCTGAATTAGACCAGGTATCAAGGTAGACAAAAAGCAATTAGGTCAAAGTTAAAAAAACGCTGAAAATTTTTAGAGAATTAAATTCAAAGTGAAAGGAAACATTAGCTGTCAACTAAAATCTCATTTTCCAGAATAGGCCATACAACTGAAAACAGATAGCCAAATACAGTGGGAAAATGAATAGCCATTCGTGAGAAAACGGTGTCGAAACCGTTAAAACCATAACCTATTCCTCAAAAAAAAAGTTATTTATGTTAAAGAGCGCGGTCTTCGAACTCCATTAACGTCAAAACAAAAAAAAACAAATCACAGCGGACAGGTTGCCAGAAAATAGCCGCAATAGCATTGTAGATCTGCAGTCTCAAAAAGATAGTAAAAGAAGCAATTAGAGAAATGTCTTTGTATAACTTATTGCTGCTTCTATGAGCTGCCCTTAAATAACATTCAGACAGTGACACACATACAGCCGAACTCATTCCTTTGAATTAAAGTGAACAAAAGACAAATTCAGAGTGAGGAAGTCAATTTTGACAGTGGGGTTAGTCAAGTGTGACCAAAAATTTAATCAAGCGAATGAACAAAAACAATTTGCCGTCATGTACGCATTTCAGTTGAAATTTCATAAACGAATGAACAAAAAACAGATATGAAATGATTGTGATGTCATATGGTCGTAAAAAAATATTGCCAAAAACATACAAAAAAACAAAAACAATAAGAGAAGTCCAATAATATCCTCAGCTATTGCTTTGCGGCAATTAAAAAACTCGCGGTATAAGAGTCAAAATAATATCACTTTAAAAAAACCGTAAGGACAACAAAATTTCAATTCACTAGAAAAACGCGACCGATTTTTGCTGATACCAAGCTACAAGATGTCAGAAATATGATGAAAGAGCGGTAGATCAAATATAATTTTTTTTTTCTCGAAAATAACTTTGAAAGTAAGAACAAAGCTTTCAACTGAAAAATACTAGAGAGATTAACAAGTAACTCCTTAGGAAGCTGGATCTGTCATTAGCGAGACTGAGTCACAGGACTACAAAACGACAACGAATATAGCCAGAACTCAAAATATCAAACAATTTTACGCAAACGTGTTGAAGCAATAAATCACAAGCGTATTATTGAAATTTAAATAAATGTGTTACGCACTAACTTTTAAGAGTTATTATCTCGATGTGTTAGCGGCCAATTTAAGGAGCAGACAACTAGAATTATCGCCATTTTACAAGAACTTACTATGGATGATTCATAGTGCAATTTTAGCGGATATAATTTAAATACAAATAGCTAGAAATAGCTTTTAATTGAGCGGTTCAAACGCCGCTCAATTATTTTAACTTTAATTATTTTATCCAAAATTAAATAGAATGTTTCAAAGGAAGAATAAGAAGTTTCAAGAGTATTATCAAGTTTTCTCAGTTTGCTGACAACTGGCAATCAGGCTGTTTCTCCGGTGTTCTGGTGATCGTAGATTCCGCAGAGTTGTACCACGATTTGTATTGGTCCTCCACAAATATTTAATGATCTTCAACTTGGGCAATTTCCGGCTTTTGTATGTTTCTTGATGTTAGTTGAATATATAAACAATTTCCGTATTAGCACCTACTTCATGATCTTAATTACTTCACCAAGTACATAGCTTCTCTTAGCTTTATTTACCAATTATACGAATTCATCGTCACCACACTTAAAAGGTAAAAACTGAGGTACGTAATATGGGTATGTAATATCTTGGGTACGTAATATGTTTCATAAACCTATCAATCTGCGGTTGTTTTTAATGAACATAAACAAACTAGAAATTAGAGTCCTAGATGGAAATACGGACTATATATGTCCTTGAAAATTGTCTGAACATGAACTAATTTACAGCAATTCATTTGAATATTTAATGAAAATCACGTAACTGAGGCACAAAATAGAGGCGTGACAATATGTTCATAGGGCTTCACTTGCATATGAGATATCTCAACATTCAGGGCTTGCTTTGAAGTCAGCGTGGTCAGTAAGTACGCAATAATGGCAAAATATATTTCAAAAAATGCCAGCACTCTGATGCAATCCAAATCATTATATGCAGTTCCAAAGGGTAAATTAATCAAAAATGATGAACTTTGGAAAAATTTTGAGTAAATTTGTCCTTAAAACTAAAACCACTCGAACCATCGTCAACAATTTTAGCATATTAGTAGCAAAATGGACATAAATATCAACAAAAATATTAAAAAAGTTAACACAAACAGCTGAAATCTGTCAGATCTTCTCATAACTTCAAACCTCGATAATCTCATAACTTCAAACCTCGATAACTCCGCGAAAACAACAAGTTCAACAAAATCTTTTTTAATTATATATTCTGAGCTGGAGGGGCATTCCAATGATACCGCTCAAAACTCGTTACGATGCATATATATCGATCGCTCAACGTTGAATGAACAAAGAACCAGTTGAGCATATAGTTTCCGCCCAGTAAGGTGGGTAGGAACAATGAGAACAGGCAAATGACGGATTTCAAATTACGGTAGTGGATAAAAAACTCAACGCCAGCTTCAAAACTCTACTATTTCTTCAAAACTCTTCAAAACCTAATTCTTTTTTTATAAACCCAGCCAACCTTTCAAAACAAATTTGTTCTGTGCAAGATTTCAGTTGAGGCAAATGATTCTAGCTGACAAGCATTAAATCATCTCCATCATCTTTTCAGACCAAAAATATTTACTCAATTTTAACTATCATATATCATCCCTCGGTAGGCTTTTAAAAGAAGGGATTTTTCAGAAGCACCAGGAAAGCTAAGATTATAGCGTTCATTTTTTGTTTGAATTCGACCGTTTTTGTTCCATTATATCTTGCACTAACAACAAAGATTAGAAGTTGGTACCACAGTTGTAGGTTCAAAAGGTTTCACCTAACGTTAAACAAGAAGGCTCGCCTGTTCAATGCGGGGCACAGAATGTTCACAAATTCACATTAGAAATCATAATATAAATCAAATCAATATATCAAAAATGACATTTCAGAAACGTTTGTTTTAGTATCAGACATTGTTTTTCTCAAGCTGCTACTATAAAAGTTTATGTGAATTAGCTGAGGTAAACAGCAGGGAAAAATATTAAGGTTTTCAGAGGAACCAAAAAAACCTGAGTGAGAAACCTTCAATTAAAAAATATTTTGTTGCACTTAAATTATGATAGAGACTATCAAAAAAGTCTTCCTAAAACGTGTTGTCACTTCCTAAAACGAAACATTTAAAATTAAATTCTCTTGCATTATACATTTTACAAGAAATTATCGCCATTTTACAAGAACTTACTATGGATGATTCATAGTGCAATTTTAGCGGATATAATTTAAATACAAATAGCTAGAAATAGCTTTTAATTGAGCGGTTCAAACGCCGCTCAATTATTTTAACTTTAATTATTTTATCCAAAATTAAATAGAATGTTTCAAAGGAAGAATAAGAAGTTTCAAGAGTATTATCAAGTTTTTTCAGTTTGCTGACAACTGGCAATCAGGCTGTTTCTCCGGTGATCTGGTGATCGTAGATTCCGCAGAGTTGTACCACGATTTGTATTGGTCCTCCACAAATATTTAATGATCTTCAACTTGGGCAATTTCCGGCTTTTGTATGTTTCTTGATGTTAGTTGAATATATAAACAATTTCCGTATTAGCACCTACTTCATGATCTTAATTACTTCACCAAGTACATAGCTTCTCTTAGCTTTATTTACCAATTATACGAATTCATCGTCACCACACTTAAAAGGTAAAAACTGAGGTACGTAATATGGGTATGTAATATCTTGGGTACGTAATATGTTTCATAAACCTATCAATCTGCGGTTGTTTTTAATGAACATAAACAAACTAGAAATTAGAGTCCTAGATGGAAATACGGACTATATATGTCCTTGAAAATTGTCTGAACATGAACTAATTTACAGCAATTCATTTGAATATTTAATGAAAATCACGTAACTGAGGCACAAAATAGAGGCGTGACAATATGTTCATAGGGCTTCACTTGCATATGAGATATCTCAACATTCAGGGCTTGCTTTGAAGTCAGCGTGGTCAGTAAGTACGCAATAATGGCAAAATATATTTCAAAAAATGCCAGCACTCTGATGCAATCCAAATCATTATATGCAGTTCCAAAGGGTAAATTAATCAAAAATGATGAACTTTGGAAAAATTTTGAGTAAATTTGTCCTTAAAACTAAAACCACTCGAACCATCGTCAACAATTTTAGCATATTAGTAGCAAAATGGACATAAATATCAACAAATATATTAAAAAAGTTAACACAAACAGCTGAAATCTGTCAGATCTTCTCATAACTTCAAACCTCGATAATCTCATAACTTCAAACCTCGATAACTCCGCGAAAACAACAAGTTCAACAAAATCTTTTTTAATTATATATTCTGAGCTGGAGGGGCATTCCAATGATACCGCTCAAAACTCGTTACGATGCATATATATCGATCGCTCAACGTTGAATGAACAAAGAACCAGTTGAGCATATAGTTTCCGCCCAGTAAGGTGGGTAGGAACAATGCGAACAGGCAAATTACGGATTTCAAATTAAGGTAGTGGATAAAAAACTCAACGCCAGCTTCAAAACTCTACTATTTCTTCAAAACTCTTCAAAACCTAATTCTTTTTTTATAAACCCAGCCAACCTTTCAAAACAAATTTGTTCTGTGCAAGATGTCAGTTGAGGCAAATGATTCTAGCTGACAAGCATTAAATCATCTCCATCATCTTTTCAGACCAAAAATATTTACTCAATTTTAACTATCATATATCATCCCTCGGTAGGCTTTTAAAAGAAGGGATTTTTCAGAAGCACCAGGAAAGCTAAGATTATAGCGTTCATTTTTTGTTTGAATTCGACCGTTTTTGTTCCATTATATCTTGCACTAACAACAAAGATTAGAAGTTGGTACCACAGTTGTAGGTTCAAAAGGTTTCACCTAACGTTAAACAAGAAGGCTCGCCTGTTCAATGCGGGGCACAGAATGTTCACAAATTCACATTAGAAATCATAATATAAATCAAATCAATATATCAAAAATGACATTTCAGAAACGTTTGTTTTAGTATCAGACATTGTTTTTCTCAAGCTGCTACTATAAAAGTTTATGTGAATTAGCTGAGGTAAACAGCAGGGAAAAATATTAAGGTTTTCAGAGGAACCAAAAAAACCTGAGTGAGAAACCTTCAATTAAAAAATATTTTGTTGCACTTAAATTATGATAGAGACTATCAAAAAAGTCTTCCTAAAACGTGTTGTCACTTCCTAAAACGAAGCATTTAAAATTAAATTCTCTTGCATTATACACGATTTTGATTAAGCGTCATCCGTTTTTAACCTTAACTCTTTGAGCAAATAGACTTTTTTATAATTTTAAAGTCATATTGATGACTTCTGATTCAAACCATCTCATTTCATGACTACTGAAGTCTTCTGCTAACGATAAAGCAGAGGCGGTCACAACTCCATTTGAGAAAAAGTTAAAGTTACTATTTGAAACCTGTGGTTATAAAGTAATCAAAAATCCATTTAGTACACAAAACAAGCCAGGAAGCCTAATGACGCACTCACACCACATGATAGTATAGTAATTACAAAACATACTATGGAAGGCTGAAGAGGGGGCAAAAATTAGCATATATGATTCGGTTTCCCAAAAGAGGCGGCGTGTCACTTTTTCCAAAATATGCTCATTTTTTATTGCTTTAAAAAGGATAAAAAAATTATACAACCTAAAGAACATATACAAGACTAAATTAGGACGCAAGCAATAAAAAATACGACTCAAATAAGAAATTGAAGGACTGAACACTGAAATAGAAGAGAGTTCTGGTAGCTGATATACCTGTGAGGATAAATAAAAAAAGCTCTCTGAGGCACCTTAAGAAATAGCAATAGTTTTTTGCATTAGTTTTGTTTTTAACAAACCGAGAAGGAATATATCAAAATTAAATGTGCATCAAATCTAAAAAATTCAAATTCTCAAAAAACAGATTGAATACTTGTTTTTCAAAGATGCTCTCGAAAAAACCCTAATTGTCATAAATAATGGAGGTGATTTTTGACAAAAATCTTAGTTATATTTAATCAAAAACTTGGCTAAAGTGCATGAAATTGTGGGTACCAAATGTTGGAACTTGTCTACCAAAAATTTCAAATTTTCTCTTGTCGTGAAACTCTAGGCGCAGAGAGCTTCGAACTGATACAACATAAGCTAACCTAATATGCTCTCAAAAAAAGTGAGAAATTGTCTAAATGAAGTCTGAAAAAAGTGCGTCCAGCTTAAAAGTTCTCCTGTTTTTCCAAAAGGAACAATAACCTAAAATGGATATGATTGACTGCTTTGTCTTCAGTTTTCAATTGACAAGTCTTCGCGCAATTATTCGGGAAGGGAGCTGAAGCAAAAATTGGTTTTCGAAACTTTGCAAAAAAACTCATAATACTATTTTCCCAAACTTGATATTAGAAGGTTGTAAAAAAAATTACATAAAAAGCTAACATTATTAACCTTTACTTTTCATCCAGTAAAACAATTATTCATTTAATAGCATAATTTTGTCAAAATACAAAAATAAAGGCAGAATTAAAAAATATACGAAAATCGATTTTTTAATGTTTTCAAAATCAACTTACTGCAATCTATCATCTCTACGCAGAAGCAGTTCCAAAAATGCAAAATTAGCCCCCAATATTCAAAACCCACACCTTATCTTCAAAGCTTTTCAATTCAATTAAAAAATAGCAATCAAAGGATAATGGACTTCACACCACATGTCCGAAAACAGCTGTCAAATTTTTAAAGTACAGCTTTACTTTCAGTTGAACTAGGAGCAGAGCCAAAAAAATAGCATACCTCCAATAAAAAATACCTATCAATAATTTTTCGTTTTCCAGCGTCTAATTTTGTTTTGAAGCTGCTCAAAAATACAACGTTAAAAATTTCTTATGTGTGAAATTGTTTGTAAAGTAACTGAATCAGCTAGCATTGAAATATGATATTTCTATTGAGAAAGATCTCAATTCAGAATCAATTCGTTCTAAATACGAGTAAAAAAGAAAACTCACCTCTATTCTTCACATATTGAGATGATTTTCTGTGACAACACAGAGGACTTTAAGAAATAGTTTTTTTGCTTTAGTTTTGTTTTTAACACTCCGAGAAGGAATTCATCAAAACTATGAGCAACAAATCTAACAAACTCCAATTCTCAAAAAATAAAATTAAGTTTGATAGAACCAGAAGCTACGTACAAGAATGGGCAGAAAAGAAGACGATAAAATTTATTAGAGAGTAATAGAAGCCTCTTAATTGTGTTTTGGACAGAAAGACGAAACGTTCATCAATGGTGAATTAAAGACCTTTCAAGTATAGAAAAATTCGTTTACTAAAAACACGTAAAAATTATCAAACACATAAAGTAATTGAACAGTTGAAGACTGATTTGTTTTCAATTGCTTCAAATAAAATCTCAATAAAACTGCCACCAACAGGAAGGAAAACAGAACAGAATAGAGAAAATTTGTAAAAACAAAATCTAAAAAGTTAAATGTTAATTCGAAAAACGTGTCGTTTCTATGCAGATAATCCACATGAGCATTTATGAATCTGAATACAGTAATAACTCCGTTTATTAGTACAAACTATCCTTTAATGATAATCAGGCAGGACGCCAAAAAGGACTTTGAATAGAAGAAGTAGTTTTTCAAAAACATTACTTTCTAAGTCCAACAAATTATCAGAATCTTAAGAGTTGACTCCCTAAGTTAGAGCTAGGCACTAAAGGAACTAACTTGTTGCTTTTAAATAAGTCGTGGAGTCAAATATTCAAAAGAGGATAAGACTAAAAGCAGCAATGAAAGCACGGCAAGTCAACAGAAACTCTTCTCGGCAATCTAATTCTTCTCTTATCTCAGAAACAGCTCTTATCTCACCGCGCCCTGACAAACAATGTTTTTTGTAACCTCTGCTGCCTCAGTGTTCTTACCTGTTCTGCTACTTGATAAGAGCCCTCACTTCCAGTTGACCTCAAAATCATAAAAAGTTATAAAGAATTCTTTCAAAAAAAGACTGCACAATCAAAATTATGAAATTTGAACTCAATAATAGCTGCATAAAAACGTGGAGCTGCTTAAAACAACTCATTGTTCTTACTGTTATAATGAACGGCGCAAATATGAAAAAACAATATGGTAAAAAAGGTTATCAAAATTTAAGAAATGCGAAACTATAATTTTTTTTTAAATCTGTGTTGTCCAAAAAAGTACAAAATGCAGAATGAGTCTTTGTTGATTGGTGTTCATTGAACCGTACATGCAGACGGAGTTCTTGTCATCAGTCAAACTTGAACTTTTTTTCAGGTTCGAATTGAAGTATCTTTTTTAAACAAAATTTTTTAAACAATTATCCACTAATAGACATATCTAAAATGATTTTCGCTAGCTTATCAAGACTTAAACATGGGTTTACGACAAACTGAACGTTGGATGAAAATTTAGGTTACACAGTTGAGTGCCGGGTTAAAAAAGCATAAAGAGGTCTAAAAATTGGTTAAAAATTTGTCGCAACATCTTTAAATCGCATTTTCGTATTTCTGTATTATCTGGAGAGGTTTACAAAACGATCAGACACTTATTTTTCAAAAAATACTCTCGAAAAAACCCTAGTTGTTTTAAATGATTCAATTTCGACCCAAAGTTGAATTTGATAAAAACCTTGGGTAAATTGCATAAAATTGTGGGGAAAAAACAAAATCTTCAAAGGTTCCGTTTTAGTGAAATTCTAGACACAGAGATCTTCGAATTGATACAACATATGCTAAATTGGGATGCCCTGAACAAAAGTCGGAAATTGCCTGAACAAAGCCTGAAAAAAAATTGGGTCTAGCTTAAAAGTTCTCCTATTTTTCAATAAAACGTGTGAACAATAATTTACAATGGATATGATTGAATGCGCTGTCTTCGAGCAACTATTCGGGCAGGGACTGACATAGTTTGAATCGAAACTGAAGCAAAAATTGGCTTTCAAAACTTTGCAAAAAAACTCATAATACTATTTTCCCTACATTATCATTAGAGTGCTGTAAAATAAATATTACATGAAAATAAGCTAACATTATCGAAATTCATTTTTTTATCCAGTAAAACACATTTATTAATTCAATAACATAATTTTGTCAAAATACTAAAATAAAGGCAAAATACGGAAATATGGGAACACTGATTTTTTACTGTTTTCAGAAACAACATACTGCAATCTATCATCACTGCGCAGAGGCAGTTCCAAAAAGACAGTTTTCAAAACTTGCCCTCGATAATTAATATCCACACCTTATTTTAAATGCTTTTCAATTCAATTAAAAAATAGCAATCAAAAGGATAATGGACTTCACAGCGCATGTCCGAAAATAGCAGTCAAACTTTTAAAACACAGCTTTACTTTCAGTTGAAAACTAAGAGCAGAACCAATAAGATACCATATCTCCATTGTACCATTGAAAGGTACCTAACAATGATTTGTTGTGTTTCAGCTTCTATTTATTTTTCGAGCGTGTGCAAAAGTTGTTGTCTCATTAAGTGCGAGATAGTTCACTTTGCAGAAACTGCTCATACTTGCAACATCGAAAACGAAATTTAAAACATAAGCCGACTAATGTTAGAAGAATTGCTCTCGAACGACAGGCGGGTACAAAGACAATCTAGCCCACCGTGATTCGAACCATCAACCTCCCGCTTTATACTCATATTCACTACTGACTGTGCTATTTAGCCCTTACTATTGCTATGCTGCAACCAACTTTATATCAGCAACAAGAGTGAGAGCAATAGAGATCACTCAAAAATGAAGAACGAAAGCGTGCAAAAGTCACTTGAGAAGTCAAAGAATGTTCTAGAAGAAAAGAAGCGCAATATGGTCAAGCGAAAAATTTGCATAAAAAAGACCACCACGTTTACAATAATTGCTATGAACTCCGTTCAAGAGCAATTAAAAAATCTCTTCTGAGTATGAAACTAATAGATAAATAAATAACTCAGCTATCATTGAAACATAATATACTGTCTATTGTGGGACATCTCAGACTCCATTTGTTGTAAATGGATGATGCACTAGGCAGCATCTGGTGGTCTGCACAAATTAATTCAGAAAAATTGGACGTATCAAAAGTTAAATGACATGACATTTCACGAGCTTCATAATCATAAGCGCATTCATAATCAAAAGCGTAACACTATATCAGCAAATGAGTTTCGTAGATGAGCTATTCTATTCCACACATTTCCAACTCCTCGTACTATTACACCCCCGCTATTATTCTTATTCCGTCTCTTTAGTGCTGAAGATTTTTTGTATGTAAAAAATTTGAAGGCTAAATGTTGGCTTACTTCAACATACTGCTGGCCATAAAATAAGCATCCTGCAAACTATCTAAATAGTAGACATTTGGACAAGACGTCCAGGTGTTTGTCATGTTTACTTTCAGGATATCTAAAATTTGAGCGTGCAAAGCGTACACTATTGTCGTGTCGTACATTTTTGTCAGAATTACTTTCAAAGTATCTGAAGTCTGCTTTCCGTCCAAATATAATAGTAGATAACCATAATAAAATTTCTTTTTGTCATTCTCAAAACGTTTAATTGATCGCTTCTATCAGTCTTTACTTAAAAGCTCACAGATGCGACATAACAGCGTCAAATAGTGAAATGAGAAAAGAAAAAGACTTGAGTCTCAAAACAGCTAGGAAAATAAGTATTCAAACACGTTTAACTTAATGGTTTGAAATTTTGTTGTTGACAGGTTGTTGATTGAGCTAAGTGTTCCGGTACTGTTGGATACATGGTTTAAACTGTTTAAAAAGGTGCTGCCCTCTTTGAAAGTGATAAAAACAAGGGGGGGGGGGGTGATTGACTGAGGGGTGGGGGGGGGGGGGGATTGTTTCCTCAAACAGTTTTGGTGAACCGCATTCTTAGGCAGTTTTATTCATTATTTTCAAGCTTTCAACTCAAAAAAGATCAGCTGGCGAATAAATAGTTCTTGTGCGCCAATTAACGAGAAAACGTTTGCCCACAAAACCCGAAACTTTTTGATTGTTTTGCCATGTCGCTCTTTAAATACGTACAGCTCTTGCATGACGTTCAGTTCAATTGTACAGATAGTATATCGCGCCCAAGTAATTTTTCGGGCAATGACCAGATAATTCAAGAAAAAAAGTACCAGGCAGGATTTCACAATGTGACACTTCATTTATATTTTCCAGCAGTAATAATTCACTACCTAATCGCCCCCACTTCTTTTCATTTCCGCTTCAACCCAATTATCAAAAATCGGTTGAAAAAGACTACTTTTCCGTCATTAAATTTTAAATAATATGTCTCTACATAAATTTACTTGAACAAATAAAAAAATTTTGCGGCCTTTCCAAGAGAAAACTTCCGAGATCTTCTACTATCTCTAATTAGATGGAACGATAAAATTGATTTGCAATCAAACAAATTGGAATAAAGAGTTGTCTTCATCCAATCATAGCATTACAAAACAGTAAGTTAGCGTTTAAAAGCTAATTTTTAATAGAAATTTTTGTCTTGTTGCCTCGTTAAGAATGCATTGGTTATGCTTGTACCAATCAGAACTTCAATCGAAACATACTTACTTGTCAATCAGATTAATTTTCTGAAGCATGGATAGTTGGTTACCAGCGAAAAACAAATTAATTTATCCTCCAATCTTTGTGGCTTTCAATCTTTGTGGGGCTTTAATCATTATGTACAAACACATTATCAATTCTCCTTGCATACAAACTCTAGCTTCAAATTTTTGCACCTTAGTGGTACCAAATAGATTGATATAATTTCTACTTTCGTACTTAATGTTATCTAAAGCAAAACTCAAATACAATTTTTCATTAAAATACGAAATGAGAAATTAAAAATCATTTACAAAAATTAAAACCAATTGAAAGTTTGATTAGAGAGTTTTTCAAATAGCTGTACGTCCTTCTTCAAACTTGTAGCAATAATCTTTTCGGCGTCGGGCGTCAAATTTTGGGCAAACGTTTTGTGCCCTTTAGCAGCGGAAAGGATACAGGAATATTTGTATCTGTAACAATAAAAGCCCTTCATTCTGTTAAGAAAAAAGTTTTCAGCTTTAAAATACGAGGGTATTTCGAGAAAATTTTCTACATTCCTCAAGACCGAAACTGGATTCTCTTTACCAAATGAGTCACCGTTAATTATCAGAAACTGATTTCGATTGAAAACTTTCATCCAGTTTTGTAAAAATTGGCCATAATGCGATCCCTTCACGAAAAAGTTTGCAGGTTCCGTCAAAATTGCGCTAAGATTTTCAACTTTTATCCGCTTGTGTCTTTCGGTGTGATAAACATGAGAAATTGCTCTTTTAATTGGATTTCGAACTATTAATATAAATTTCAACTTTTTCTGAATAAATTTTTGATAATTATACATAAGCAATGGAATATTCTGCAGTCGAAAATATTTGGGTGTTTTCTCTATTGTAATTTGATCTGGTCGCGAAAATGGTACATATCTAAGATATGAACGATAACTATAATCCCTGTTGTTGTCATAATTGTCAAAATAATGCGCTTCCTTGTATGTGTTACAAGCTACTGAAGGGTGATAGGATAAAAAATTTAGCAAAGCTGTAGTTCCACATTTTTGAGCACCAATTATAATAGTGGTTGGAAATCGTTTTTGGATATTTGCGTCAATGTTAATATATTCGGAATCGCTGTCTTCAATTCGTTTTCTATAAACCAGTAAAATTACCACCGAAGTTAATAGAGTATGGAGAGAAAATTTTGATAAATTGGGGCATAACATTATTTGAAAGGGGGCCATTCGCTCTAAGACCTTTCGACTTCTCAAGTGAACACTATAATATTCACCAACTTTCAATATTTATTTCAGAGAAGTGCGAAATTGATAGTTTTGGTTTTAGTTATTGTCATGTCTCATACTTATTGTTTTGGCTTGAAGAATTTGGCAAATGTAGCAACCAGTAACAAATGTTGCATTGTTTACTCGCTTGAATGGTTACGTCTATTGAACTTCATAATAATTATCAAGCAGTGCGAGTCTGCGGGAGGAAGACAATGTTCAACCATCTCTCTGTCGCACGCTCTGAGAGATGAACAGAAATGGCAAATAATTTTAAAAGATTTTAGCTGAGAAAAAAAATTTGTAATCTTTTAATAACTCAGTGGATCAGGTTCTTTTACCATGAAAAGAATAAAAAGACATTTTAGAACAAAAAATTATTTTTATTACAAATTCAGCATATTTTGTTTCGATGTTAAAACCTAGCGCATAAAAACTTTTGCATAAAACCAACAGGCTGTGAAGTTAGATAAAACTGCTTCACTTTTATGCTCGATATAAAACATTTAAAATGTAACTCATCAATCAAAGATTTTACATACTCGACAAGCCAAGATTTCCAAGCAAAACGTATCAGAACGTTGAGAGAGCCTATTTGTTGGAACTGAACACAAGATTGTGTGGGTTGGACATTCATATTGTGTCCCAAGCGATTATTTCATTTCAAGATTTGAACTGATGAGAACTTTCCGATAAAACGATTGCTTAAAGAGACGCAAATCGGCTGAATTACTTCTTTCGCTGATGATACAAACCTCAATGCAATTGAAAGTACAGCTGAAGACATCAAAAATGATTTATCTGCTCTAAATAAGGCAAAGAAGTTAAATTTTAAGTGAACATAGCCGGCAGATTGCCGGAATAGCTGCGAAAGAATAGACCTGCGTGCCGTATAATAGAGATAGAAACAGACACAGATCTAAATTGAAAAAAAAATTGACGCCGCTCAAAAAGCTACGTAAAAAACATTCAGCGATAAATTTTTCAAAAAAGCTTGTTAAAATTGATCCCACAGAAGCCTTTTATTAGGGAACTTTACTGCAGATATGAGTTCCTTTGACCTTAAACAAATTCAAATTAAACTTGAAGTTTTGAAGTGCAAAAGTTATTTTATTGAGTGCGGTAAGTCACTTGTGATCAAAATCTAGTCACGCAAAAAATTTTTGCTAAAGAGAGTGAGAAATGACGTCACGCGCGCAAACGCCGTTAGTGAGAGGAAGAAGTCATTCAATTCAGAAAATTTTCAGCTTTGCTGTCAGAACAAATGTAAAACGAAAAAGAGAGTCAGACGACGAGACAAAAAAACATAGCAGGACAAGTCCTGACGTACAATTCAAAGAATTATCATTGACTAAACAAAAAACTAGACCTAGAAAAGACTATGAGTGAATTGGGAAAACCATTTAGAAAAACCGATCCAAAAAATCGATAAAACCAAAAAAAACCAAAGCGAAATTGCCGCATGTGAACAAAAAACCACTAGCAACAGAGCAAATTTTTGTTCAAACACCGTTTTCTCACTCTACTCTAAAATTAGAGCGTAAAAATTTCACGCCGCAAAACCACTCGCTTTTTCGCTCCATTTCCTGTTTCTGCTTGACCAAAATCACTACTCCAATTTGACTTCAAAAATGATGAAAATGTGTGAACAGATCTAAAAAAAAGACAGCGCCCCAATACAATTCAAATTCTTTGAACTATAAAAAAAACCAAGAGCACCGCAATATAGCTCCGCTCAGCTTACAGCTTCGCAACTATAATGAACTTTAATTTAAAAGGAGGCTCGGTAATGTGCGTTCGCACATGTTCAGACCCCACCCATCCACATTTTGATTTAATAGCCTACCAAATGAGAAACAGAAAAAAAGGCTCAAAAAATCACATATCACGTATTTCAACAAACACTTAAGTGAAAATAAAATGCTGAATTAGAGAGCCGATGACACTTGCCATCAATTAAAAGACTGGACAATACTTACGCAAAAACAAATAATAGCAAATATTAATTAAGACCAAAAATCAATAACTATAATTAAAAAACAGAAAATCACATGCTCAAAAAGGAAACCGATAAAACCCTATCTAAATAAATCAAGCTGTAATTCATTAGATGATCATTGGATAAGATATTAGACCTCTCAATAATGCGACTAGAGCGACATGCCGAGCAGAGAAAAACGCTTCTCTTTTTGAAAACAACCAATTTCAAATTGATTGAAACCACTTCCTATCAACTCGGCTCATTAGCAAGGCTAATTTATACGTCATAGAAAGCAGATCAGACTTGTCTTTATCCGTAATATGTCGGACAACAGCAAAAAACAGCAAAACGAAAAAAAATAATAGAATTTAACAAGAACGCGGTGCAGCAACCGTTGAAGCCACAGACTATTCATCGAGAATATTAAACACCGTGGAAAGGATACATACTGTGGAAAGCAAACAAAAAACTCAAAATTATTAAATATCTAAATAACACACTTTTCTTATGAAAATGTGTACCAAAGCCAAGATATCATTAGTTTTAAACTGTTAAAACTGTAATAAAGATTGGATCTTGGTTTACTGGAAAGAGGATGCGATCTGACGTTACAGATACCAAGCTATAAAATTGAGAAATAATAAAAAGGTTGAAGTTCAAAAATCCAAAATCTTTTATAGAAATATTTTCAAAAGTTCAAGCAAACCATAGGCTTTCAACTAAAAACACTATCAGATCAATATGCAAATGTTCAGGAATCCAGTTGTACTTGTTATTATTGACACCAATCAGAGGGCGACAAAAACAGCAAATAGGGACCCAACTCAAAATTTCAAACATTTTATCGATGCCAGTGTTGAAGCCATAATATCTATAATACATTAAAGACCATTGAAAACTTAAAACTGACGAAAGCAATTCAATGATTTGCTTTGCTCCCTTCAATTGCAACTGGGTCTACAAGTTAAAGGGTCTTTGCGGAAAAGACAACAAAACGAACAACAAATATTGACCAGTATAGAAAACACGAAATTCTTTTAAAAAATCACATTTCTAAGCTCTATAGACATCTGTCAAAACATAAACCACAGCAAAAAATTGCTTACAGGAATAGATTAAAAATTGGGAATAACAAAAATGTTTTATTTAAAATTAACTGAGAGGCTTTAAAACCGTTAGCTATAAACTGAAGATAGATCCGATAGCCATAGAATCAGTTAAGCAATCGTGGAAGCAATCAAGTCCATTGATTGTCATAAATATGCCGAACGACAACAAGAAGAACATTTAGAGGCGAGAACAAAAGAATCCAAATAAATAAGAAGCCAAATGGGAGAGCACGGATGCGCAGCCGTTAAAACAAAAAGCTATTCATTTTAGTCTTTAAACAGGTTCATTTGCGCATTCCTTCGATGCCAGCTGGAACTATCTTTAATGTGATAAGTTGAGAAGAGACCAAATAAAAGCCCCGAAGACAGATAAATATGCAAAAATTGAGAAGTACAAAAATATTTTCTTTAAGAATCACAAAAGTTTTATACATTTTCGTAGTGAGAAAGCCAAAAAACATTACTTGAAAAAAAGCAACTATAAAGAGTATTTTTTCTTCACTCGGAATAAGTGTTGCCCTGTATAAATTGAGACAATTTGCCCTGTACAAATTGAGACGATTCGATACATGCGGACAGAAATATTAAAAAATGACATAACTCAAAACTTCAAAAACATTCTCTTAAAACAAATATATTCAAACTCATAAGACGCATTAGATAACAACTCAAGGCATTGTATAGGCTCAACTGCAGCTCTTTAAGAATCAAATTGCATCTTTAGTTAAAAAAACGCAGTCATGAGGCTTCAACAAAAATGACAAATGAATGCAAAACAAAAATCTTTTAAAGTTTACGAAGAAACATGGTCAAAGCCATAAAAACTATGAGATTTTCTCTAAAGACAAACTATATTTTATTATGGCCTTATTTTGTTGTAAACAGGATCTGTCATTACTTGGGCCGCGATTTGAAATATTTCTTGTCAGTAATAAAAAAAGCTGCGAAAATATTTTGAAAAGGACAGCGCCTTCATACAATCGAACAATTATTGATTGTAAGAATCCATGATGAGTTCCAACCTAGCCCTGATTTTTCTCAGCGTCCAACAAAAACAAGTAATTATTCCATATGTTTGCAAAATAGATCAATTAGCAAATGAAATATTTCAATGAACCACAAACAAATCATGCATTTTGTATAAATATTAAGATTACTTTTCGAAAAAACGACAAAAACTTAATTCCAGAAAACTCCTATAGGAAGCGAATGTAGAGCTTTCTTTTTTGGAGTTTTCAAAGATTGTGGCAGCAGATGTTAGGTCTCTACCTGCAAATTTAAACGAAGTAGGAAACAAAAGCTTATTTAGACCCTTTTTTGATTTAAAAAAGTCTCAAATTCGAAAAATTTAGCGGATATATTAGCCAAAAAAACTCAGATAAAACAAATTGGCGAGCCTTCTCTATCCTTAACCGTAAAACCAATAACACTGTTTTTTAAAATATTAACAAATTTTAGCAAAATTTACGAAAATTTGTTCGAAAATTACGGAAAATATGAACAAAAACAACGGAATTCACTCTGCTTTTCTCAAAAGTTTAAACCTCGATAACTCCCTGTTAAACACGAAAATCAAAATAATCTTTTCAATTCCATATTCTACGACGAGTTTTACCAGTCTCAACTCTCTACGTTGAAAAAATCGATCGGACAAAAATTGTCTGAACAAAACAAACCCATTTGAGTATATAATTGGGTCAGAAATCTAAAAGCTACAAATTTGAATAAAACAGGTCAAAAGATTTTAAAATACAATGCTTCCAATTAATTGTTCCGACCCCTCTTGAGGGGGGAGGAACTATATACTCAACTGGGTTTTTTTTTGTTCAGTCAATTTTGGCCGATCGATATATTCATCGTAGAGAGTTGAGACTGGTATCATTAGAAAGCTTGTCCAGCGTAGAATATGGAATTAAAAAGATTTTTTTGATTTTCATTTGTGACAGGGAGATATCGAGGTTTAAACTATCGAGAAAATAGAGTGAATTCCGTTGATTTCATTCACCTTTTTTCGGAATTTTTGACTAAAATTTCGCCAATTTTGATAAAATTTAATAAAATTTTTCATGAAAATGTTGTTGGATTTACGTTTAGAGACAAAATACATTGTCTGCTATTTTCATTGAATTTTTTTGTCACAAATTCCGGCTAAAAATTTCACATAATTCAGACTTTTTTTTTCATCAAAAACAGCAAGAAATAAGTTTCTTTAGTCCACTCTGATTAAATTTGCAGGAAGTGCACACCCAAACACCACTAACACAATCTTTGTAGACTAAAAAGGGGCTAATTCTACTTCAACTTCCGTTGAGAGTCCTCTGTAAATAAATCTTTGCCGTTTTTTGCTAACTTTATTCGTTGATTATCAAAAACGCAGCATTTACTTTTGATTTTTTAACAAACAAAATATCTAAATCAATTACATTCCAAAAATTAAATATTCCTAATGGACAATCAACATTAGCAGGACTAGTTCGGTACCAATCTTGGACCGTTACAGTTCAAAAATAATTCGATTGTCATCAGTAGGTTTTTTATAAATAAAAAATTCGATCTTTTTACTTTAATTAAATAACACAACAGTTCAAATCAAAGCTCACTAGTTATAGGTCCTATTGGCTTCCTAATTAGCTCAAAATTAATTTATCTACTTGATTGCTTGAAAGCTTATGGTCGTTTTGACTTTCAAAATATTTGATTTTTAAACAAAAAATGGCTTATTGAACTTTGCCTCAATTTTTCTCTTACTTTGGTCAACTTGTAGCTTAGTGTCAGCAATCAAAGAGTGCTCCTTCTTTCTGCTGAATTCAAATTTGGTCTTGATTGCGCTTTTGCGCCTTAAGTTATGGTGTTCTGGCTTCGATACGCCTAGATTTTACAAAATTTAAATTTTTAGGTATTTGCCCATTTTTCATGTTTTCCAATTTTGTCAAATTATCACCTTAATGTCAGTTCATATATCACATTTTTCGCGTTCAGAAAAACAAACAATTGATAAAATTTAAATCCTTGAAGATATAGATTGTGGTTCTTTACCGCTTCGACAATACTTTCTCGAAGAATTTAATTGAATTTTTTAATTTTGTCTTTAACTGTCGTTTTTACTTTGTCTTTTTAGTCGTATTTAATTTCCTGTACAATGACCCGACTTGATCGGTTTTTCCTGTTAGAGTGGATGAGCCGATCTTCTGATATTAGATGATAGATAATGGCTTTCATGACTTTGAAAACAATTGTTTTCCAAAATGAAAAAAAAAACATTTCGACTTCGCAATTTCGATCCTTTTATTGTCTGTTTGCTACCTGGTCTCGAAGATGACATTATTTTAGTAAAGGGAAGGTGTCAAAAGGGATTGGTGTCACAAAATCTAGTGTTTTTAAAGAATTCGTTATGAATTTACTGGCTTCGACACGGGTTTTTCACAAAAAAAAGTAAATTAATCTTAGATTTTTGTCATATTTGACGTTCTTTTTGTAGACGTAAGACATGTTCTGGATAATTGCAGGTCTCGAGTGCATTCCTTTGGAAGAATAAACAAACCTATTCAATTTTTTCATTTTGTAAGTAATGGCTCTCATGGCTTTGGAAATAAATTTTTTTCGATAAAAACAAGTTTTACATAACCTTGCTTTTTTTCTTTTTAGTCTAATTGTTACCTAGTTTCATTAACGAGAAGTCACAAAACACATTTCAAAGGAAGGTGTCAAAAGGGATTGGTGTCACAGAATCTAATGTTTTAAGAGAATTCGTTATGACTTTACTGGCTTCCAGGCTTTCACAAAAAAAGTCAATTAATTTTTGATTTATGTCATATTTGACGTTATTTTTGTAGACGTAAGACATATTCTGGATAATTTCAGGTCTAAAGGGCTTCCTTTGGAAGAATGGACGAACCTATTCAACTTTTTCATTTTTTAATTATGGGCTTTCATGTCTTTGGAAATAATTCTTTTTCGAAAAAAACAAGTATTACTAATTTTGCATTTTTTTCTTTTCTGTCTAATTCTTGCTTGTTTTCATTAATGAGGGGCCACATAATACATTATCGGTGTTCGACAAAGCTGCAATCGAACATATTTTGGGGGCCAAAGTATGGCTCTACGGCTTCCAAAGCATTTTCTGGCAAGTTTTCATTGATTTTTTGTTTGTTGTCTGTTTGTTGTTCTTTTTGTAACTGCATAAAAAATTGAATACCAAGAGTTCTTAATTCACTTCTATGGAAGCATTGGTAATTGTAAACCTATGGGATATTTTAGTTGATTCGTAATGGTTTTCATTACTTTGAAATTGTTTTTTTTTTTCAGCGAATTTTCTAACTTTAAAGTTTGTTCTTTTTTGTCTAAATGTTACCAAGCTTTATTATGAACTGGTGAATAATCATTTGTTTCTGGGGAATTACCAGTTGATTGTTTATTTTCAGTTTTATCTCACGCTATTATGACTTTGTTATTAATATTTGTTGTTGTTGTTTGGTTTTGCCGTTCGTCTTCGCTCGCTTTCCTAATATCGGCATATCTCATCAATCTAATGCATCTTTTTTTACTCCACTGAGTTATTTGCTTCGGAGGCTATCTTTTCGTTCATACACCAGTTTTTTTTGGAAAAATTTTTGAATTTTTTGTGTTTTTCTATCTGTTCCTCATTTGGCAGACAATTATGCCAAAATTGTGGATGAGCGGGGTCGGAACCTTATGTGCGATCGCACATTACCGAGCCGCCTTCTTCTCTTTGAATTCAAAATTATTAAATGTATTTCTAATCTTTAAGTACCTCGGCATCATTGCTGATTAGAAGTCATCCTTCATGTCTCACATCAAATACTTAAAACTTAGGCTTTGAAAACAAAGTGCTATAGTAACCAAGCTTCGTCATTACATCCCAAGAGCTCAGTTGATTGTCTATTATGATATCAACATAATACCTATAACACAATATGGTCGTCTTGTCTATGTTTGTTGCAGTTGTAACTCACTAGAACCTATATTCCTAATGTTAGTATTTAAGGAAAATTAATATATTTCAGAACACGTTAACGGTTACGATCTTTTCTTTATAAGCAAGATTTTAACTATCTACGTGTTACATCTCTACGAACTTCTTAAATGTGTTCTGCGTTCTTTGATTTAAAATCATAGTCACGATTTTAAAACGATAGTCAAGATTTTAAAATCATTGTCAAAAAATCATAGTCAAAATGACTGAAACGCAGCGAAAGAGATCCAGAAGAGTTTGAAAACTGGAGCTTGTTAGGTATATCTAGCTTGTACTACAACTGCGAAAATCTGTACCTGCTATAAACTTGGTAAAACACCTTTTTCCCTCATGATATTTATGATAAACGGAATCTCTTGGTTAAAATCTATGAAGAATCACACTTGCGAGTGGGATTACTGGCAAAAAAACTTAAACCCGGCAGCTCCTCTAGTTTTCGAGATATCACGGATTTTTAAAATTGAAAATAATCTATGGAAAGAAACTGCTGGTAGAAAATCTACTCATATACTCTCGAGTGCATTCAGCATGGCTACCAGTAAATTTTCTCATGTCCAGTTCAATTTGCTTTTTGGAATGTGCACGCCAAAGTCCGTTGGGCAGAAGATAGAACTATTAAATCAGCAAAGTATTTTCAAAATGGTGCAATATTGTCGGATAAAATCCATAAAAATGACTGCAAAAGGACGACATACAAGAAATCAAACGGTGAAAGTGAGGCGTAGCTATAAGAGGTTAAAAAAAACAACTTCAGCCGCATTTTACAGACAATCACTCCGATTTTTAAAATTCGATTTCAACTCGAGATCAAAAAAATCCAGTGAGATTAATCCAGTAAGTTTAGAAAGAATCCAAAAAGGACGACTTAAAATTCACGGCAAACCTTATAACAACTGAACCGCATTTACAAAAAATTGCGGATGAAAATTTTCGATTATTGATGAATCGGTCTACCCAATTGAAACGGTCTACCCAAAATGTGTCAAGAAAAGTTTTTTTGCCTCTTTTAGACAAAGTCTTTCCGCCGCATAACTATTTAACCCGGGTCAAACAGTACTGAGCGCCAACTTCTTTTCGATTTGAAATTTTCTTTTCTTCAATCTAAACCATCTGTGAATCTTCTGTCAGGAAAAACCATTCAATCCCTTTAGCAGACACCCATTCGTTTCTTTCTTTAAAACCTTCTAATATTCTTCTACTCATAATATTACTCTCGAACAAAGCTATCTAGTTTTTAGGGAATTCTAGCATTAAATACCAGTTTATCTTTAACCAATACCGGAATGAAACACTATTAGAGCAAGTGGTAAGAGAGCTCCAGTATACGTTTGATTATCACGAATTACCAGGTGCCTAGACTAACTATTATTATTAATGTATGTACAATCAAGTTCAATCAGTTTAAAAGGCATCAAAAATAGAAAGTTCAAAATTTCGGAAAGATGAGTTTATGCTCGTGTTTTTTCAGAGTTTTTTTCCTTTAAAACCAATAGATTGCTCTTGTTGCTGGGAGCCATTTCAAGCGCCGTTTCAAGAGCTTCTGCTGGCTCTGCTTGCTTTTACTCTTTTTCTTCGTATTCTTGGCTAGCCTCGTAGAATTTGATTAGTTCGTTGTTTTTCCATGCGTGGTAAGATATCAATAATTTTTATTCAAAGTAAAAAAGTCGTTTATTAAGATTAATTATTCAAGATGTAATAAATATTGAGAGTGGGAAGAGTAGATAAAAGATAAATAAACAAAAAAAAATTGGGCAGCGCTCGCGTTGGGGATTGGACTACTGAGCCTCATTTGATCAAAGAATTAGAGGGCGGCGCTAGTCGTATAAAGTGTAACTTTGATCATGAAGGCAAGCGTTAAGACGCGTTAAAATAAATAGAGGGAAGGAAGCGTTTTGAAGAATGAAGTAAAATACTGAAGTAATATTAGGTAGCAGTTAAAAGTGCTATGCTAACCTAAGCCTTAAAACCACTGAACCAAACCGCGCATAGCACTGTATTATTTCGTTAGTTGTATAACCGTAACTTAACTTTGATAAAGATATCAGTGGAGTGAATGTGAGAAATAAGAACATTTTCTAGGTCTAAAAAGATGTTAATCGATTAGGATTTTTCAGTCGATAAAAGCTGCGTAAATTGCTGTTGTCTCTCGTGTCTTTTTTTACAGCTAAGCCCCGAATTTATTAGGTGAGCGGCTGGCTTAGCTGTTCGGTTAGGACGTTGTTTGTTCGACTTTTGCCCCGAATTAACTAAGCAAGCGGCTGGCAATAAGTCATTGGATGATGACTGTTTTGGCTTTTCTACGATATAGGAACTGGTAAAGAACACTAGCAGGACAGATGGTCCAGTGTACTTTGATAACTGTTTTTCGGACGTTCTCTTTTTCTGGATGAGTTCAAGTATTGATTTGATCTTGTTTTCTTTTGCGTTTCAGGTACTCATTTGCTAATCTAATCTGAAAATCTCTTACTGCAGGTATATTCGCCTCTTCGTGGAGTTTTCTGACACTGTACCAGCGGGGTTTCCTCATACAAATTCTTAATGCTCCATTTTGGGTGAGTTGTATGTTGTTGATAATTGAATTAGATTGGTCAATCCAGCAGACATTCGCATAGAGAAATAGAGGGTCGAACCCATGATTTATACAAGGTGAGCAAGCACTCTTCATCAACGTTGATCTGACTGAGCCGCCATAGTTGGTAGATTCTTTTGTTTGCTCTGGTCACCAAACTTTTGCAGTGTTCGTTCCACTTAAGATGTGGGGTAAGGTTTACGCAAAGAAATTTGATTGAATTTGCGCCTTCAATTCGAGTACCATTGCTAAAAAGGTCTAAACTGGAAACTTTCTTTGACGGATTTTTAAAAAGCATAAAATTTGTTTTGCCTGGATTTATTCTTAATTTCAGTTTTTTGCACCATTTGATCAATTTGTCCACTGAAAACTAAAGTTTTTCTTGAATTATTCTACAGGAGCGCGACCTGTAGTAAAGGGCAAAATCATCAGCAAATTGACAAATTTGTGAAGGTATTTCAGGAAAGCCACTGACATAAACCGGGAAGAGTATTGGTGCAATTACGCTGCCCTGAGGTACTCCAGCTAGTGTTGAAAATGTGCTACTTTTTGAGTTATTAATTTTCACGAAGATGCTTTTCTAGGAGAGAAAAGAATTAACCCATTTTATCATAGGTTTATGCGCACCAATTTGTAGCAGTTTGTTTTAAAGTCCTAGTCTCCACACTGCATCAAACGCTTTTTCAATATCTAGGCAGACAAATCCAACCATTTTGGACCATTGAAATGCCTCTGATACGTGTTGAGTAAGTTTGAGCAAATTATCAGTTGTGCAACGGTTCCTTCTATACGCACTCTGCATTTCACCGAAGACATTATTTTTTTCACATTGCGCTAGGACAATGTTTTTTACTGCTGTTTCACAAATTTTTGCAATGCAATTGGTTAGGCTGATTGGTCGATAATTTTCTGCATCTTTTTTGTTTTTGTTGGGCTTTGGTAACATTTTGACTTGTGACTCTTTCCATGTAGTTGGCTCATAAGAATTGTTTATTGAGCTAGTTATCAGGAGACAAATATATGCTTTGACGCACTTAGGTAACCTCTTCAAGATGTTATAGCTGATTTTATCTGGTCCTGGACTTGATTTTCTTGTTTTGTTCAAAATTTCATCATAATCCTCTACTTTTATAATGCAGTAGTTATTTGGTTCAATATTTTCGTATTGGAGAGACATTTTTGTCTCGTTTTCGACTTTCTCGAAGTTTTCATTCAGTTCCAAGTTTTCGTATATATGATCTTTCATTGTATCCTGTAGAAGAGTTTTGAATATTTCGCATTTCTCAATGTCTGTTTTTGCTCTGAGTTGTTTATATGAGACTTCAACACTTTGTTCAGTTTCATTTGGTTTTTTTGAATCACCACATAAGGCTTTAAATGCTCTCCAAAAGCTATTGCTCCCCTTATTATTAGCACTTGCAATCAATTTTGATTGTTTGATTTTTCCGATCGTTTCATGGACCTCTTCATTTCTCTTTGGAGGGTGCCAGGTGCCTAGACTAACAAAGTGCAATCATCTGAGCTACTAATTTCTGCTTTATAAACAAGCTCATAATTAGGCCTAAATTATCCAGGCCTATTTCTTAGCTAGAACTGGAACAAAAGTCACGCAGGCGCCAATACTTAATTCTGATTCATTTCAATTTGATATTTGCAGCTCAGAGAACTTGAGAGTTTGCTCATATTGATACAGGTGGCTCAGAGGAAGAACTATTAGTTTCCCCTCGGTAAACTTAATAAGAGCAGCAATTTTTACAATCAGAACCTGAGACAGCCGTCCGCCTACTTTAACGCCTAATTTTAACTCATCAATCCACAATTATTTCGATATCTTTTTAGAATGCAACAACAATTTTCAGTGATATTAGAGTTAACCGTGAACATTAACGTGGATTTTAGCCCTCTATCGGCTCAGAACTTCACAGTCCCATTTGAGGAGTGAAACTAGCGTAAGGTGCTCATTCCACCAAAGAGTCGTCTCGTATGATTTTACTTTTCTTGAAAAAGTTCAACTAAAATAATTTCAACAACGTACTCACTCTTTCAAATCAACTTACTTAGCTCATCCCATTAGTTCTGATAATTAAGAAGCATGTTTACGTATGTTTCAATGACACTGATTTATCTTTTAGCCCCCCTAATAAATCCTTTATTGAGACTTGTAGGACAATAAGAAAAGGACAATAGATATCTATCCCTGCTTTCTATTTGCCAGATTTCAATGCATACATAGAACAATCCCGTATTACGTCATCTGTAATCACCCAGTCAAATTTGACCTTTCAGAGTACCAGAAAAGAAATACACGTGCGTTCTGATAATAATTAATTAATAAAAGTAATTAATCAGTTCTAATCTACCATAGAGAAAGGAATTAAATCTGCTTACAATTACTCTACTCATAAGTGTTTTTAAAGCAAAATTAGTTTCAAGTCTAAGTAGGATGAAAATGAGAAATTAAGATTAGTTAGTAGCACCGAAACCCACGCAATAGCAAATTTCAACTTTGCATATAAAATTACCGACTGAGTCAAGAAACTGAGCCTGATTTTCTTTAACAACACTGATTGATTAAATCCGAAACATTGAAACAATTCAAAGTCAGTTTTCATGAAGAGTCTTAGCACTCTGGTTTACAGTTAAAGCATGATAAAAAATCTTTCATCTCAAGCCACTGCCGCTGTCAACAGCTAGTGGATTTTTAGTGCGATTTCTTCATCAGCAGTCGAAGTTGAAACAACATCGGAGGTAGATAATTCAGCACTCCTTTGGTTCTCCTTTTCCATTACCTCCAAAATGATTTTGTTGAAGTTCTCAGGATCATCAGCATAAATATGATGGGTACAACGAAGCAATATCCGCACATCGAAAAAGATTCCTGAAAAACACTAGACATCTTACTACTGGGTAGCAGTTAAAAAAAGTTTGACTATTTACAAAACAAGTTGAAAACTAAAAATTTAATAAAATGAGTGCGATACTTTAAAGAATGGGATCTGTGTTGTCTTTAGCGTTTGCGTTGGTCTACAGCCTCAATATTCCTCAATCAATTAACAAGAATACTAGACAATTAAATCCCATTAAAGTTCAGAGCACATTGCAATGGATGTCAACAGAAAAACATCATGTTCGCGCTTTTTTCTTTAGTTAAATATGCCACTATTTTATTAAAGAACAAACCTTGCGTTTATACTATCAAAATTACTGCATAGCGACAAATACATTCATTGACAAAAACTAAACGCAGAAAATGCAATTTCACAGAGTAAATTCCCTCTTTTCGAAGTCAATTTTAGTGAGCATCATCATTCTGTTAGAGTTTTGTGTCAAAATTATCATAAATTGAAACCTACTTTCAGAGAAACTGACAAGCCTACTTACAGAGAAAATTCAGATAGAAGTCAAACGTTTTCAGTAAGCAGCAATAAGTTGAGTCCAATGAGAACTCTAATTAACTTGATTATAAAATTGAATTCACGATGTATATTTGTCAAATTGATGGAGAAAGGATTACTGCGGCTTGCAGAATATTAAGAACTTTCATCTGGACTTTTAAAAATAGGGTTGTCAGTTTTTCTGAATTTATATCAATTAAAACTGCTGGTGATTGTCGATTGATATGAAAATCACAAGGGTCAAAATATTGATTTCGAAAACAAGTAGTCTGTCGTCTGAAACTGTATTTTTTGCGTTTAATTTTGTTAATGAGTGTAGCTATTCATTGCAATCATTAATACCATACATTTAAACAACTGACTCATATAGCAAGAATGCCACTAAAACAACAAGCAGGGTCACATTTTAATTTTTTTCAATTTGGATAATCAACAGAGCGAGTCTCAAATGATGGTCTTTACGCTGATTATTTTGTTTGAGTTATATGCCCCGCATTTTTGCAAGGCCATTTTTTATTAGCATGTCGCCTTTAATCACTGGATGAACATTCACCTGCTTGAAATTATTATCGAAGTGTTTAGATTATGCGATAGTTAAAAACGGAACTCCTAGAATTCGCACACCGAGGGAAGTAACTTCTGCATACATTTCCAAAAATAAAACAGTTAATACTCTTCAAGCTGAAACAAAAGTAAGCATAACGGGGTTTATATCTGATATTGAGAAACGTATCCGACTAACGTCGGGAGAAATGCTCCCAAACAACTGGCGATCTGCTCGCGTCTTCAGTAGCTATCTAATTTTGGAAGGCTAGCTTTAGCTTAATTGAGTGGGTGGTTAAGTATAGGGCACGGGGGTGAGTATAGGGGTGATAAGCAGGGGGGAGGTGTCGAGCTTGAAGGGTTGCGGTTGGAATAAAGGAGGCGGAGAAGTGGGGGGGGGGGGGTGAAATAGGGCGGGGGGTGGAATGAGCGAGTCAGGGTGGGGTTAAGTTCAAGTGGGAGGAGGGGGTGTTAAGGCAGGCTCAAGCTCTCAAGAAGCGCCCTTCACATCAACAATTTATGTCTTTTAAACAGTTTCGAAAATTAGGTATTCAGGCTCTTACTCCCATCCGGGCACATTACATCACATTAAGAGATAACCATTCAATGACGTTAACGTTAATTAGTTACAGTAAAAATTGTTTACAGGCTATTGCATCAGCTATCCAAGCGATACCAAATGCATTGTTAGCGCTCGTAGAATATCACAAAAATCTGAAAAACAATGCCGATTTTATTAGTAGCGAAAAACCAAAACTTTTTCCCGCTAATAGTTCTTTTTAAAAAAAAGTCACGGCTAAAGGTAGCCGAATAACTTAAACAAAGACGTGAGTAATGGAACTGTGGTACCCGTGGCGAGAGCGGATAAAAAATCATAGCCGACAAACGTCGGGCGAATTGCTCTCAAATGACCGGGCAGCGTTTGTTATGTGGCAGCTACCATAGTAACTTTGCCAGTAGCTAGCCGCGGTTTAATGAGGCTAGCTTTAGCTTAACTGAAGGGGTGTGTGAGCGCAGCGGGGTGGGGCAACAGTGGGGGAAGGGGGGCAACGGTTGGAGGGGGTCTCTGGCTGCACAGGGCCCGTACGACCTTAACGATGTGTTTGGGTAGGGATTGGGGGGGGGGGGGTCAACTTCTAAGAACCGTCATTCACACTATAAATATAAGTCTTCAGAACAGTTTCTGTGAATCGTATACTTGGAGACTAGTGGGATGAAAGGCTCTTAGATCACTTATTGCCCGCTGGACGCTACTTGTTTATCCCGTTTTTGAGAACAAAAAGTCAAATGGGTTAGACGAAAAATCGGTCAAGCGAAAAATCCGCATAAAAAAGACCGACGGGACTAATATAATATTGCTACAAACTTAGCTTAATAAAACCACACGAGAGTAATTAATAAAACCACACGGTTCTTTCCAAAGTATTGATAGAGAGCTAACAAGTTATTTCATCGATTAGTAATTCAACTGTTCTAATCGTAACTAGATTTGATTTGAGAAATTTATATACGGTTATTACCCCCCCCCCTCGGAGTGATTCAACAACTCATCTAGCCTCAGAAATCGCAAACTTCGTGTTCATGATAACGTAAATGATAACGTAAATATAACTTAATGAAGTTCGACGGAAATTAACTTAATGAAGTCCAACGGAAAAAGGGTGCTTGTCCAGACCTACGAAAAGCCTTTTTGCGCCATGAAAGTCTACCTACGCACAAATTAAAGAGGATCGTAAACTAAGAGACTAGTATTGCCCTGAGAGCAGTGATAAGCAACTGAATATCTAGCTTTGCAATTTTATCTCGTTTCTGGGGAACAAGTCAAATTGGTCAGACAAAATCATTTGCTCTCCCGACGCAGATATTTTTACATAATGACTTACTATGTAAAGACACGTGCTCTGCAACTGGGGGTGCCATAACCTACTGTGCGGGTGGGGGCAGAAACGGAAAAGACCTCAAACAAATTATATTAAAAATGTCGGATCTTTTCCGTTTGTGCCCCACCCCAGAAGCACGTGCGATATTTTCACCTAATAATTTAATGACACGTGCTCTACAACAGGGTGCATAACCTACTGTGCGGTGGAAATTATTAGGTGAAAATATCGTGCTTCTGGGGGTTCCAAATAATATGCACCAACTAAGCTGGGGGTCACACACAGAAAAGATCCAAAATGTCCACCATGACCGAAATTGCTCCACTTGGAGCAATTAAAAAAGATACTGATTGGTTTGTTTTATGAGATCACTTGCCTCGTTTATTCAAGTTCTCCTGCATTCTGTAGCCAGTCTCTGAATTCATCCATGACTTTTCTCCATAGAGAACTGTAATCCTGGCCGAGTCTGGAACTTCATCTTCCTTCATAATCATCCCAATTCTTGGCCATCCTAGAGGTTGACAGATATTATAGAAGGCACTTTCGCCAGAGGGATTCTGCACGTTACAATGGTAGATATAGTCAGCCACTGTGTTGTCTGTGTAAAGTGCCTCAAAACGTTTCAAAATATCACCCCTTAGCCGAGGTATTAACGATGCGCCCAAGGGACCTCCCGCCCTCAGAGCGGCAAGAGGGTTAAATTTAGTAACAACTGAAACGACTGGACGAATATACAGCGGAATTTTAAATCTCGAAGCCTCTTCTTCAGTTCTGTGAGACATTCCTTAAACAAAAACACCAATATTAACAAGTAAGATCGGTATGTGCGTTCGCACATCAAGATCCAACACCTCTTATGCCACATAATTTATCAAAATTTGAGAACGTAAAATCTGTTAAACTTAGGTGACTATCAGAAGTTTAGCATTTTAGTATTAACTAATTCTGTTCCTTTTCTTCAATCTTAGCAGTTCCTTAAATTCAATTTATCAAACATAGGCAACAGGTTGCCGGAAGCTAGCCTTTAGAATACACATACTTCTAAATGGAAGGGTATTAAGCTTAGTATCATTATACGTATTAGCGTCGCTCAAATGAACTTTGTCGGTTTGTGCCAGTTTATCCCTTTTATAATTTTTTCTAACATCAACTTTCAGCATTTTCTAACATCAAATTTCAGTATATTGTGATATTTTGGTGACTAGTTCTAAATTCCATTCAGTTGAAGTAGCGAAAGAGAACATTTATAAGCCAAGCTTGAAATCGTGAATTTTTGTAAACCGACAACGTGAACGAAAAGTAAAATAACACACAGCAGAACAAGCGCTGCATTACAATGAGAAAATCAACAAAATTAGAAGAACGTAACAATTAGAAGAACAGCACTTGGTAGTTAACCTTAAACATAACCTTAAATTCAGAAAAACCTGAAAAAACCTAAAAAGAAGGAAAATTTGGCAATCAACTACATTGAAATAATGGAATCTAAAACTCACGTTAATCAACCGCGGACACAACAATTTTTATGTTAACAACTTTTAACATAATGAAGCCGAAAATAGTTACGAAAAATCGGCAAAAACCGATCGTCACTAATCTCTACAAAATATGGCCCAAAAGTCATAGAAAAACTTTGCCCTATTATTAAAATATCAACACCATCGAAGGATTTTCTATAAATAAGTAGTTTTAACTAGTACAAAAAAAACAATTATATTAGCATAAAAAGACATTTCCATTTCTTGTAACACAGAAGTCATATTAACTATGATCGACCATTAACATAACCAAATTAACAATAATTAAAAAAAATTGAAAGTGAGCCGGCATATTGCCAGAAAACAGCCGCGATAGACGTCTGTGGCCTTCCATGAATTGAAACAACAAGAAATACGATAGACAGATTGATCACCAGTCATTTAAAAGACCACTAGAGTTTTTGGGTTAGATTCGGACTGTCATTTTATGGGACACATCCGCTCTATAAAAAAGCCCTAATAGAATTTTTTTCAAAATAAATATTCAAAACTGTAATACTTTAATATACGTTTGGCACTACTTAGATGCACACTATTGATCTTTAACTAGTAAATATTCATGAAGTTCATAAAGTGAGTTCAGAATTCATTTTTCTCAGTGAGGTAAATCACGCAATTGACATAAAAGCAGAACAAATGACGTCATGTACACAAATTTTAACTGCAGAGCAGTAGAAGTCATTAATTTGAAAAGTCAATTCCAAGAAGTCAGGTCGCAAGAATCATCGATGAGGACGACTATTTAAAAAACATAGCAGGACAAGTCCTGACACACAATTTAAAGAATTGTATTAATTTATGACCTGACTATCATCAACTCCGCTTAAAAAGGCAAATGAGAGATGTTAGTAATGAGACCAAGCAATAAAACAACACAAGAACAACAAAAACAAGATTAAAAATTCAACTTTTTTTATTTTTTGAGATGACAGCATCAATTTCACAAAAACTGCTTTAAAATCAAAGTGGTAACTATATTCCTCTATTTCTCATTAGCAACCTGTCATTAAAAGTCGATGAGTCCTCTCACAAATAATATTAAATAATAAGACAAAAATAAACAAAAATCGAATAACTCGCGGAAACTTTTTGAAAACGCTTAGTATAAATGTCACAGAGCGCAACAGCTACGGGAGGATACAATTACACAATTTATTTGAGAACTTAATAAACACCTTTGAGACCTGTCATCAACGAGATTAAGCGATATGACAGCAATAAATAAAATACTAGCAAAACTAAAAAAAAACACTAAGATTAGAAAAAACATACAAGCGTACAAGTCACAATAAGCAATAGCTTTTAAGTGAAATGACTAGCTTTATTTGAAGCCTTTTTAGCAACCAATGGGACCTGTCAATAATGAGACCAAGTTCAAAAGACAAAGTTGAAAAGAAAAATTCGCAAAACTCGAAAATTCGATAACTATATTGAAAACAATTAGTGTTAAAGTCATAGAAAGCGCTAGGTTTGAACAAAAACGATTAAATCGATAAACTTCACTTCTATTAGCAGCATCGAAGACCTGTACCCAATGAGATTAAATGATAAGACATCAAAAAGTACAATAAATGCTTTGAAAAAAGTAGTGTCAAAGTCATGAAAATCACTAGCTATTACCTCAAGCCTTTAATTAGGTTTTTTTATGCCTCATTAGCAGCCAATCAGCCCTGTCATTGATGATACTAAGTAATAAGACAACAGTTAATCTTAGAAAATGGGGAAAAATCTAAAATTCACTCATACTTTATGACAACAAATAGTGGCAAAGTCATAAAAAGTTTTAGCTGCCCCGTACTGAAATCAAGAGAAGGCAAATAGGCACAATTAGAACACATACGTACGGTCTTGAAAGCACTGAAAGAGAGGAAACTCTGAAAACAGAAGTCAAATTGACGCAATTGAAAAAAAAATCTCAAAAACCGCCAAATTGTTCAAACACCAATTTCTCACTCCACTTTAAAGGCATTTTGAAAAAGTCACAACTCAGACCCACTCTTATTTTCGCTCCCTGGAGTACTTCAGCGTGACTAAAATCACCACTCCAATTTGACGTCCACTGACGTGCAAAAGCCGAAAAATGCGTGAACAGATCTTAAAAGGCAGCGCACCAATATTCTATATTCAGCATCAGAATTCTTTGAACTGTAAAAAAACCAGGAGGTCCCCAACTATAGCCGCCATCGCTTCCGGACTATTTAAAAAAATACAATTGGCTGCAAAATGCGATTCTTAAAAACTGCAACTTGCTACCTAGAAAGTCGATCTCAACATTCATTAGTGAGTCAATGTGAAAAAACAGCAAAAAGGAAAATAAGACTACAAAAAAGCTGAAAGCAAATGTTGTCAAAGCCAAATTAACAGTTAGCAACAATACGAAGCATTACATAGATTCAACTTTGCTTCAATAGGGAGCCAATGGAATCTGTCATTAACGGTACTAAGCAACAAGACCGTGAAAAACAAAAGTGCAAAACTGAGAAACAGAAACTTTTTGAAAGCAAACGGTCAAATAAAAAAAACTGATAAGCAATCAATTATGATAATAATTACAAGTTGTCATTGGAAACAAAACTCACATAAAACATTAAATAGATTCAACTTTGCCGCATTAGACTGCAGATCAGATCTGTCGATAATGAGTCCCAGTAAAAGACAAAAAAGAGTAACAAAAAACAACAGAAAAACACAAATTAAGTAAAACTTCATAAAAACAAAAAGTGTCAAATTTAAAAATGCTTTAACTACTCTTGAAGGATTTAAACCATTGCAACAATAGGGCATCAGAAAAAAAAATATCAAATCATACAAAAATTCATGCAAAAAAATCAAGGAAACAACAAAAATGACCACATATCAACAAAAATTTCCCTTAAAATCTACAATCTCACAGAGCAATTTCTGACTTCGCTTTAAAATTGAGTGTGAAAATAAACGCCCTAGAACTTTTTATCTCACGTCAACGCGGCTAAACTCACAATTCGAATTGCCTTCTAATTATGAAACATCGGAAAATGTGTAAAAAAGTAATTAAGCTTGCTGATGACTGCTATTACAGAAATAGCGGACCTATTACGTCTTAGAAAACCAACAACTTTGGAACCTTTAAACAAATATAATTCTCAAGCAGAAGAAATGGAAAATATGTTGAAGATTGTTTTGCAAAGGCTCATTAATCCTACCACATTTATGACTCTCCGCACAAAAATATTCTTTGGCCAAAAGGAATTTAACATAAGAGTAGGGCTGACATAAAGTTCCTATCTGTAATTTCATTGGGAGTTGCAACAATATCTTTGACAAAGCAGCAAGCTGCACTAAAAATATGGTGAATATTTGCGTGCATTTGTACAACTGTTAAATTGAACTTTCATATGCAGGCGGAAAGAAATCCAACTTGCAGAAAACAGTAGTTATGGAGCAGTGACTATTTGTGATTCTTGATATCCTTCCTTTTTGGAAGAAACAATTATGAAACAGGCTGTTAGCATGTGCTTTTGGGAAAAAATAAGATTTACAAGAACCAATATATCTATTGTAAGGTATTTTTTGAACTGGTCAAAAATTATACCATTTAAAGCGAGTTAAATTTATGCATAGAAGTCAAAGCGAACTCGTGAGGGAATCTCATTTTGCATCTCAACGCTTTTTAGTATTAGAGATTTTTACGCCAGTTTTTCTTTTTGTGGATCAGCTCTTTTGTCCTTAGGTTCTGCTCAATATTTCGGCGGTTAGGAAAACCTGAAACCGGATAGGAAACCTGACAGCTGTCACACTTACTACATAGATAGCACATATTATTCCTCTGTTAATTTGGCGATCTGAGCGCTACATCTAGCTGTTAAAATCTTCAGGAAAACTCCACTGAATGACAAATGTGCTCTAGAACTGACCTATTTGCAAAATACAGAAATTCCGTTTTCTCTTGCATTTAGAGTTAGATGGTTCTTATTTAAACTATTACATGTTCCTTCCCAAACTCTTTCATAAACGTTTTCCGTCTCAAACTGTGAAACCAAACTCCTATCTGCAAACTGAACAATGTCATCACCTTTAGTTTGTTCGGAGAAATAACTATTACATTCCAGAAAATATTAGAGCTCAGATAACAGTACCTTGGCGAGTAGCATGATTAATAGTCCAGATTTCTAAAAAATACTTTACCAAGTTAACCCATTGAGTTCTATTATAAAAGAAAGACTTTAGAAGTAAACATGTTGACAATGAAAAATAATGTGTAGAATTGAATTGAAAGCTTTTGGATCTGAATTGAATTGAAAGATTGAGACAAAACTCTAGTAGTAGCAGTAAAAGACTTAAATTTACCAATTAAGGAATTTTAACAGTACAAAGATAGGCTTGTACAGAAGGTAACTGATAAATTAAATGATTAAAAAATTAAAAACATAATCCGACAAATGTCGGAAGAATTTCTCTTGAACAACAGGCAAGGCAATTTAATTCAGGGTGCAAAAATTCGGAATTTAATATAGGCGCAAAAAACTTTGCCCCCTCCGGGATTTGAACCACTGACCTCCCGATCCGCAACCACAAGCACTAACCACTGCGATACGAATCACTTAACTCTAATATTCTGCAACCGATTTTATATTAGCAACACACTTAGGTACAAGAGTAAAAGAGATCACTCAAAAATGAAGAACAAAAGTGCGAAAAAGTCACTTGAGAAGTCAAAGAATGTTCTAGAAGAAAAGCGCAAAATTGTCAAGCACAAAAACTGCATAAAAAAGACACACACGTTTACAATAATTGCTATGAACTTCGTTCAAGAGCAATTAATTAACTTCAACAAATACTGAGCTAATATCTGCAAATAGAATAGTGACATTTTACTGACAGGGTTGATTAATATACGTCACGCAGTTTTTGAAAGATGTCTTTATAAAGAATTTTGAGTTTCTGGGTGGCTAAAGTGAATCAAGGACTCTACAATCAATGAAATCATTGACCACTGTCACAACTCGATGAAAAAAGATCTCCCTGTTAGTTTTCTCTTATAGTAAGACGAATATATATCTTGAACAGTATTACTACGGAAAGATCTTTGATTCAGCCTAATCGTAAAGTAATCAAACTGTATGCAGCTTCTTCTACTTCTAATTGCTAAAAAAGAAACTGAGATCACATTCAATCAAATCATATGACATCGGAAGGCGGTTGGGGCGCCGCAATAGCGAAAAGTAGTCCGCCCTATCAAAACACCATGAAAGCCATTTGAGATGAAAGAGCTCCATCAAAGGAATATGGGACACATCAGGACTCCATCAGGATCCATAGAAACGTCAATAAAACGCAAGCATATGAAGTTCAATTTGACTCCTGTTTGGCAGACTGTGTGGCGCATATTACCTCAGGTATTTAAAAATATTTCCCGCCAGGGAAAATTTTTTGCGTATGTGCAGATCCCAACTTTAAATTTGACAATACTTCAACTCCAAGTGCAGATGTAGCCTCTACCCTATTCAGCAATTGACTATCTACAGATAGTGTACGAGAACATTCCGCACGAACACAGATGAATGCATACTTGCTGTTAATAAAATTCAAATTACTGCCAGTACACCACTTGGAATGCAAACAGATCTTTCCGACAATTAACAGAAGCATCGTAACCTGGAGACAAAAATTTTGTATGATCAGCAAAACAGTAAAAACTAATTTTTCAGGTAAAGTTAGCATGTCATCTATATACAAGAGGAACAAAAGCGTAACAAGAATGCTGTCTTGGGGTACACCACTTATTATTTCAACAGTCACTGATAAATGTCCATCAATTCTGATGCTCTGAGTTCTCCTAAATAAATACGATTCGAAAAGTTAGATATCGATAATCAAGTACGCTTATAATTTTCAACATTGTTCTTGGACTTCTTATTGTGTATTGGGTTTACAGAAGCACATTTCCTTAACTCAGGCCACTCGCGGATTTCCATAATGTGGGAGAATAACCTATGAACGCCAACCGCTAATAATTCAGCACTCGAACTCCAAGCAGAAGATGGGACATCTTCACAGGCCTATTTCATTAACCTTTGTTACTTTCTGAAACAAAGTACAGCGTCTGAAGGGGACTTAGTACAAAAAAGTTTCCTATTAAAAAACATTTTTGTTAAGGTACTCTTGTAAAATGATTGAGAAACTTGGCAAATGTAAGTGCTACGAACAAGCCACGATTAATAAGACTATAAGACTGTTAGTGGTCCTTTTTTGATGAACTGGTGTGCACGATTGAGAACTGTGGTGAAAACACTACCTTCAATACACTCGTTAAAAATGATCTGTAGATCAGTAGCAAGAGCGTGTGTGGCTTTTAATGCACATGCATTTATACTCTGGCATAGGCGCTTAAATGCTGCTCAAATTGTCCGCAGCTTTATAAATATCTGTCAAGTACTCTAACCTTAGAAAAGACCCATTTCACTGAAAACTTCAAAAGCGTTACAAAATGATCTTTAGTACATTCCTACAATTATCCACAATTTCAGTATCGCTGAAAATGTTCACTTTTCTATTTTCTACCATATTTGTCTGAATGAAGTTTCATTTGTTTCGAGGCTTCACAATTTCCAAAAAAAACTTGCGAAAACTCTTGTTGTGCAGCTCTTAGTTTCCTATTAACTAATTCCCAATTTTATATGATAAGAGTAATGCATTGTTTTGTATCAGTTTAAGTTCGTTGAAAAACCTGTTTTCATGCATATTAATTTTACTTCTGTTGCCGTCTAGGGCTTTATAATTTCTTTTTCAAAACTACTAGCCAATATTGTCTCTATTTGTTCGTGACTTTGAAGTAATTGAACAATCCTGTTGAACTCTTTGAATATTTTGATACAATTGGCTTTTTCGTATATTGTGTACGAATCTGTTAGAACCAGATCTCTATCGCATTTACAAAGTTTTCTGCTTCTTATGAAAATATCACTTCCGTCACTGAAAAAATGCAGTGAAAACATTTCAAATTACGATCAAGTTCAAAAGGCGGATGTTTGCTTTTTGTCATAAAACAGCGGTAACTCATCTTAAGCTGAAATCAAGTGAACAGTTACGTCTGAAAACTTTAAAAATGCCAAAGCTACGAGCCGAGGTTCTCAGATAACTTTCTCGAGGTAAAAACAAGTCGTCCTGGCCACAACTCGTTAAAAAAACCATTGACAGAAAGATTTAGAACAAACAAAAAATAATTTCATACCCCACGGATCAGCCAGAATGAGATGCTGCACCCTCTGTGGGTACTTAAGCAGATAAAAATAACTGAGGTAGGCGCCAAAGGAGTGACCAAGCAACACAAACTTTTCTAGCTTCAAACTTTGTCTCCACTTTTCAACCGAGTCCACGTACGAATCAATACATTCTTGTGAGTCTTTTGAAAACGGGTAATTTCTTGAGCTGCTGGCAAAACCCAAGAGGTCAAGCGCGTGCAAAGGAACTTTGGGCGCTAAAGAGTCGTAGTTCAAAACCCAGAGCCCCAGACCAGATGCAAAGCCATGTATCATCACGAGAGGTAGTTGGTTGTTATTGTGAGAGGATTCATTTTCAAATGATATGGTTCGAATAGAGTAGCTTTCAGTAGTTTCTCTCGTACGGAAGAGGCCTACACTTTTGGTTGTTAAATTGACACAGACATCTCTCAGAGAGTATGCTGAGTTAACACAGCGCAACACTGCCTCCTCCGCTTTAAGCAGGAGCTCAGCTGAACACGGAATCCATAGACCCATAACATGAACAAACCTGAAAGAAAAGATATAGCTAAATACCTTAATCTTAAAGCCAATGTAAGAACGATTTGTAACTTGGGTCAAACAACAATTTATTATTTATAAACAATGATTCATAAAATTCACAAAATCGGATCTTTTCTATGTGCCCCCCTCCCCACCCCCAGCTTAATGGGTCAATATTATTTGCAACCCCCAGACGCACGTGCTATATTTTTACATTACAATTAACTATGTAATGACACGTGCTCTGTAATTGGGGGTTGCATAACATACTGACGTACTGAGGGGAGGGTTGCACAAACGGAAAAGATCCCCAACATTTATCAGTTTTCGAGATACGGCATTCCCTTTCCTCGCCTCTTTTACAGCTTTCCTGACACGTCCGATTATTTTCGCGAAATTAATACTACGTTGCGTTAGTTACGGGTTCAATTTCTGACGATATTCCCTGCAACTCCCTCAGAGCCTCTAATGTTAGCTTTATAAATGCACGAATTTTAGTTATTTTTTCATCAAGCTCATTTGCAGAGCTTTCAAGCTTCTTTATTTGATCGTCAATGAACTCCAAGGCTTCAGGCAAAGTATATTCTAAGTAGATACCTAATCCGACACGAACATAAATCATGGACAAATCTCGTATTTTCGCTGTAACATAGAAATTGCACCCGAGATCGTATTTTGTTTTCAGGCCCTTCGCTATCTCATTGTTGACAATGGCCTCGATTACAGCCTTCGTATTCATGTATTCAATGCACTCAAGGTGAATGCAATCTACATCGGATAAAGCTTTTTGTAAATCTTTTTTCAACACATCGTTGATATAGGTCTCGTATTCGACTATTTTCTTGCTCACATTTACTTCTGTCATTTCCAGCCGCAATCTAAAAAGCCTCCGATTCTTGACTATCCCTATGCTATACACAATAATTTACCATAATTTACAATATGTGTACCAGTGCGAGCATAATCTTGCAGGTTCGCAAAATTCATCTGCACAGAGAAAAAATTCCCAACATTCTTGTTTCTTTTTTTTCTCAAACATGTAAATTAATAATATAACCGAAAGGTTAAAGTTTACATGCTTTAAGAATAATCAGCAATATTTATTGAAATAATCAAAATCTTTGTTTCGTTTTAAAACACTTTCGATGAAGTGTTTTTTTTAAATGAAATTTAATTAGCGTGAGTGATTCTAAGTAGACTAAATAGGCGTGAAGGTCAACTTGAGTGTAGTCTTGAAAGCGGGCATAGCCGACCAGTTTTGGTCCTTTTGTTATTGACTTCTGGGCCGTAGTTTGACTGGTCCGCATAATCCCTGGCTCTTTTCAGATCTTCCTTGTCCAACGTCACAATAGACTTCAAAGCCCACAGACATGCATATCCAAATATCATTTGATATTCAAAAATTTTGGATGGCTTGCGCAGGTCACCCCATATTAGCAGGCCCAGGTAGTCTAAGGCGTGATCAAACCCGTCTTTGTTCAACTGATCAAGGGTATTTTGGATTATTTTGATGTCCAGAAGGCTTTTCTGAGTTGCATACATCTTTGTTTTCTACGAGTCACACAACGATAATCACAATGCAGGTGATTTCAAATTTGCAGCAAGGGATTCCATTTGCAAATACATCGATTTATGCAGTAGCCAGGCTAGAATTAGAATCAAGAAAAACTTGATAGAAAAGTTATGTTTATTATTTCAATTTAAATCATTATATATATAAATCATTATAATTTTATTTCATTATTAATTGACTCTGTTTTCTTTATTATTTGAATTTAAATCAATATCATTGCAAATAGAATAACATTCAGTTGCATTTTACCTGAGGATGCTAGTTATAGCGAAAACGTTTTTATTGTAAAGAGAATAACAGATGTCCCATCTGTCATAAAATAGAACAATGTCCCATCTGTCAAAAAAGTGGTTTGGAATAGCAAGGCCGTCGAGTGCGAAAAATGTGAGAACTGGTATCAAATATAATGTCAAAAAATAAGAAAGGAGCAATACGAAAAAATGAGGGATGTTGTTTAGAAACGCTTTGAATGTGAAAACTCCTCACTGATAACCAAACTACAAAACGGAAACTATTCGAAAGATACGTAGATGACATAATTTGCACATAAAGGACGACTCCTTTAAATTGCTTCATCTAGCAACAGGATTTTCATAAAATCAGGACATACCCACTTTTCTTACATTATAGAGGCCAATTAAGCATTAGATTATGGGCAAAGCTGCAAAAGATAAATAAGTGATCTACACGACACGGAAACCGAAAACCTGTTTACCATCATTAAAGTCCAGTTTCGACCAGCATCTAAAATCGCACGTGGTAAACGAAATAACATGTAGTGGATGCTATTCCACCTATCTTGGGGAAATGTGCAGACAAATAACAACGCGAATGGCAGAGCATCGAAAAGGACTCACTGATACGTCGGCATGTAAGCAAATGTTGTGGCACCTCACTAGCGTTTGGCTGGCGTATAATAGATAAGTGCAATGTTCCACAAAAACACATGGCCCTCGAACCGTTACATATAGCACGAATGAAGCCGCTGCTGAACACGCGGCGCGATGAGTACCAGTTCAGATCATTTCAGTTCCTTGCAAATTGAACCTGTCTGCACAGTTGTCTTTCCGCGGCCGCTGTGTACCAGTAGTGCAGGTTCGAGGAGCCAAGATCATTCTGATACGTCTTTAGCAGGTTTGCAGGGTGGTTGCCTCTTGAGTTCGGCTCCAGGGTGTTGAGAGTGTATAAAGTATCCCTGGTTGGTGTTGGTCTTCTAAGAATATGTCCCAGATTAGCCATTCTGTGGACTTCAATGATGTCTGAAATAGGCAATTGTCCAGTTTTGTTATACAAATCTCCATTTTTGATTATTTTTGGAAAATATATATTCAAGCATTGCCTCAGTTGCCTTCTATGAAATGAGTTCGGAGAGTTGTAATCGTTTTTGTTGGATTTCTACGTAGAGCAGTTGTACAGGAATATTGGTCTCACGTACGTGTTGTATCTTCTGATTTTGTGGGGTACTGTTATCTATTTATTTCTCCAGATTCGTCTATATTTTTACATGGATAGGGAAGCTAGTTGCTTCTGGCGGTTGATTTCAGCGCTTTCGTCATGTGTCGTGCCTAACTTCTTTATATTTCTGAGTTCAGAGTCTCTCGTGCATCTAATTTTTTTTCCGTTTTTGACTCGTTCAGTTGCAAATTATTGTTCTCAACGGTTCGTTTGATTATCCTGATGGCTTTGTCAGCAAGTTCGTCGTCCCTGAAGAGGAAATCCACATCGTCAGCATATTCTAGTTGGTTTGGAATTTTTGGGATGCCTCTTCTAGGGTAGTAATGATCATGCAGAAAAAATCGTGCTGTCGTGCATAATCATGAAGCGAACTATTCAGATTAGCTAGTTTCCTTTCAAATTCTCTCAGCGCCTCATCAAGATAAATTGTGAAGAGTTTTGGTGACAAGTTGTCTCCCTATGGTACACCAATGTCATTGACAAAATCAGTTCCGATGCTCTTTCCTCTTTTTATCTGAAAACTGGTCAGAGGGAGTTTGATAAGACAAGCGTCACCTTCTTCAACTCCTCTGTGACGCAACACCTCAAGTAGTTTTGATCTTGAGACAGTGTCAGAGGCTTTTGACATGTCAATGCCAACACAGTTGCAGGCAAATTTTTTTGTCTTGGCTCCGGCAATTAGATATTTATGAGCCAGAAGGACGTCTCCAATCTATATTCCAGTCCTAGTAGCAAATTATGAGGGTAAAAGGGACTGATCGATATCTGGATTGATCCTGTTACATTTTAGTTGAGAAAGTAATTTTCTGTACGTTGATAACAAGATAACGGGCCTGTGACTCTCTTTTTTATTAGGGTCTTTGACCGGTTTACTGATTGGGACAAGGTACCCTGTTGTGAGACTTTTGTCTGCATCTAAAATCATTTTGTTGAGACTTTTTCTGATCTCTTCGTTCTGCACTGATTTGATGTCTTCTCCTTTGAGTGCATCGGGGCCAGGAGCTTTGTTGTTCTTGAGTTTCATTTTAGCTCTGTCTATCTCTACGGAGGATACTAGTTTGAAGTATCCAGTTTCTTCTGGAATACTTTCACCTCTGCAGAACTGACTCTTGAAGTGGTTCGTTAGTTTGTTCAGACTAATTTGTTTTCGATTGTCTTTAAGCTTTTGGAAGAGGGCTAAGGTAGCTAGGGCATTTTCTTTGCCGTTCATTATCTCTAATGCCTCGTTGAGAAGAGCCTTTTCCGTGAGGAACGCCTTTCTTTTTCTAATGGCATTGTTTACCATGTTGCGCTCTTTCTTGAATTTCTCTTGTTTCTTGGTAGTTTGTGAGATTTTCTGATTGAGTTTGGCTTTCTTCTTCTTCAGTTTATTCAGTACGCTGTCTTCCGTTTTTCTTCTTTCTATCTTAATCGTCGTTCTTTCGAGATCGTATTTTCAAAATATCTTGGCAGTTGGCAGTCAGTGGTCCGTATCCACTGTGAAGCATTGGTGACTTCGAGAATCAAATAGCGAATGCTTACGGTTGTGCGGGACCAAGATGTAATCGATCTGATTTAAAACTTTACGGTCCATTATATGCCCTTCCCAGGTTGTTGTATTGCAAGCCTTGTTCTTGAAAAAAGGGTTAGCTGCAATATAGTTAGTTTTGGTTAGGAAATCACGCTAAAATATTAGTTCAAATCATAATTTTGACTAAATGAGAATGCATAGGGCAAAAAACATTTTGTGCATGACAAAACGAAATTTGCAAAACCTCCACAAGAGGGATACTTATGGTTAGGGCAAATTCGGAATAACCCTAAAAATACAAGAACATGGACAAAATCAAAAAATCCGGAATAGGAATGTTTTTAAGTAAATTGATAACAGATGTAAATATGTGTTGTAAATAGGCTAAATATTGTATATGAGGAAAAATTTTCGATTGAATTTTTTAGAATGTTTCCTAGAATTGTTTTAATTGTCATCTCAGACAAATGTAAATACATATTCATTTTATCTTTTAACAATTTGTAAAACAGTTTTAACCTGACGATGAACGTAAAGTTCGAAAACGTTTGTTTTAAGTATTGGAAGTAATTTTAATTTGACAAATTGGTTTCTTTTACATTATTTACTTTGTCAAATATTTTAAAAACAAGGCCTATAGAGGGGCTCATTACATAATACTTTGAGAAGTTTTCACTGTTTTTAGTGTTTTAGCGAGTATGAATTTTATAGATTTACCGAGATGGTGCATATTTTGGCTGCAAGTTCGCTTCATCACGCCGTAAATAGTCTCCCATATTCAAGCAAGAAACAGTTTTTAGGGAAAGTAACATCAGTTCCCGGATTCTCCTTCAACAGAAATTCCAAAAATTGGTTCAAGAACGCGAGAAATCTCCTTCAGAAGGGTCATCTGAGCAAGAGGAAGGACTTGGTAGTGTGGCACGACCTGATAAACAACACAATCTCACGTCACAAGTCAAACAACTACCAACCCTGCAGCGTGCCGGAGTTGACATCGTTTCTTAGAACGAACAAAGACCACTTCTGTGCTATTGTGTACTGTCGACGTATAGGCACAGAGGATATTTTTCAGGAGCTGCTGAAGTCCGAGGTACTGGTGCTAAGCGTAACCAAGCACCTGATTTCGAAGAGAAAAAGGAAGACGCAGCCAGGAAAGTATTCTCAGCTGCATCAGGAAGCTGGGCTGGAGATTAAGACCTTGGAGACAGTATTACGCCATCAATACAATTTAAGAGGGCTGCTCAAGAAAGGAAAAGGCAAGAACTTGGGCAAAAGGCAGAGGAAAGTGAGAGCCAAGGCAAGGAAGGTGCAACAGACACAGACTGAGGAGGAGCTCCTGAACAATCGGGCTTCATTGCCCCCTGTCCTTGAGCTTCTTTGAGGTATGTGGTTGCTGCTACCGAAGACGTGGCTCAGGTATATTTTGAAAAAATCAAACTGTTTCAAACTTTATCTTGATTACTTGAAATCTTTAAATAAGGTCACTAGCTGCAATTACCGAATTGAATTTCTAAAACAATGCCTTAACAATGATATAATTCCGGATTTTTTGAGGTTTCGCGCTCCTAAAAATGAAATTTTTTCTGAACAAGCGGTGCAGAGTTTTCAATTAAAGCTCCTAAAACAAGAAATAAACCGTGCGGAGAAAGGCCGTAAAGTGTTCAGTGAAAAACTTGAGACAGATAGGAGTAGTTTTAGGGAGAGGGTGAGACCAGAACTGATGCCATCCGTTGTTAGCTGCATTAAGCGTGAAATGAGGGGTCACTCCGCAATGGTTCAGAACAGACTTAATGGAAAACTTGATAAACTGTCAGAGAGACAGGATAGACCACTGCGGAATGGCTCCCACAGTAATGTTGTGATAATGGATGGCCCGGAACTTCCAAAGTTTGTACTTGACATCCTATCGTTGGGACCTAAACACCCAGTGAGAGACAAGTTTAATGAGGTGCACTTTCTCGCAGATGTAGACAAACTTGTACGTGAGTTACGCGAGAATAACACTGAGGGTGAGAAACTTTGTGAAATTGAGGCGTCCGCAAAATGGTATGCAAAAAATGTACGTGAAACCCCATTGGATAGAGGGGTCAAAAAAGTGCATGATTACCTAAAAGCCAATGATTTGCTGGCGGTACCATTTGACAAAGGTTGCGGTTTCTGTGTGATGAAGAAGTCAACGTACAGGGAAAAACTTGATGAGGTACTGAACTCAGATCAATTTCAAAAAATCGAAGTAGCTAAAGATGAAATTGTGATCAAAAATGAAAAACAGATCAATAACAGCCTGCAAAATTTAATGAAGCAAGGGAAAATTAGTGAAAAAATTTATCAAAGACTCAGGTCAACAGGTTCACAACCAGCGAGGCTTTATGGCCTGGCAAAGGTACATAAAAAAAGATACACCTCTCCGACCTGTTCTTTCAATACCGGGTAGCAGCTACGAAAACTTGAACAGATTTTTGACACCATTTTTCCAGAAACTACCGGGCGCAAACATTGAAACCAACACGCAAGATGCTAGAAAAGCCTTAGAGTCTCTCACTCTTGAAGATGACGAGCAGATAGTATCTCTTGACGTAAAAAGTTTGTACACCAACGTTCCAGTTGGAGAGGCTATAGAAATTGCTCTAAGAGATCTCTATTCAAGCAACCTAGCTCCAGATATCCCAAGGTCCGCCATGAAAAGTTTGCTAAAGCTTGCGGTGACGAATGTTCATTTCAAATGTAATGGGATCTGGTATGTACAATCAGAGGGACTGGCTATGGGTGCATCACTGGCTGTAATACTAGCAAATGTGTGGATAAAATCGTTTGAGGCATCACTTCAAAAACCAGAGCTCAATAAAAACTTTTCCAGATGCGACCAAAACGGGAATTGCAAAGACTGTAACCGGAGAGTGACCTACCGAGGAAAAGGAGTGGAATGTGAGTCATGCAAAAACTGGTTTCATGCAAGATGCCAAAAAATATCGAATGAGGAATACGCCAACATGCAGGATGTGGTTTGGATTTGTACTTCTTGCAGCAACCAACAGACAGTGGGACACGATAAGGAGATAAAATTGTTTAAAAGGTATGTGGATGATATTATCTGCACGGTTCGTGGTGACCCGGATGAGTATTTAAAATTTGCAAATTCATTACACAACAACCTGCAATTTACCTTAGAAAAAGTGAACATGGATGGGGGTTTGGCTTTTCTTGACATTAACGTAAATGTGAGCAGCAAAAATAATATCACCTGTCATTGGTATCAAAAACCAACTGACACTGGAATAATACTAAATTTTCGCAGCTGTGCACCGCTTCAACATAAGAAAAATGTGATTCAAGGGACGGTTCACAGGGTTTTTAATGCAACCTCTAATTGGTTGGCCTTCGATCAGGCTCTTGAAAAGAACAAATCTTGCTGGACCAAAAATCAATATCCAGAGGAATGGTCTTCAAAAATTGTGAATCAGACTCTAGAAAAAATAATAAGTGGCGGTAAAGACCAATTAAGAACAACACCAAAAGAGCATCAAAAAAGCAAGACTAAATCTAATGATAAGCCAACTATTTTTCTACAATACAGAGGCAACCTCACTCAAAACTTCGCAAGCAAATTGAAGAAACTATGCGAATTGCAAGTAGTTTTTACAACGCGAAAATTAAGATCGTGCCTCCCCACCCTGAAATCATCCTTTGATAGAGATCTGAAATCCCACGTGGTATATGAAATTAAATGTAATGGATGCGGATCCATCTATGTTGGGCAAACAAGCCGGCATGTTACCACAAGGATAACAGAACATCAAAAGAAGGATTCACAGGTGGGTCAACATCTAGTTGAATGTCGTGGCGCCACGAATGACATTGAATGGAGAATTCTGGACGCCTGTCGGTCAGTAGAAAAACTAATGATCATCGAAGCTATATATATATCAGCAAGCTGAAGCCGGCACTAAACACACGCGACGAATATAGGGGGAGGGAACTCACGCTAAAATATTAGTTCAAATCATAATTTTGACTAAATGAGAATGCATAGGGCAAAAAACATTTTGTGCATGACAAAACGAATTTTGCAAAACCTCCACAAGAGGGATACTTATGGTTAGGGCAAATTCGGAATAACCCTAAAAATACAAGAACATGGACAAAATCGAAAAATCCGGAATAGGAATGTTTTTAAGTAAATTGATAACAGATGTAAATATGTGTTGTAAATAGGCTAAATATTGTATATAAGGAAAAATTTTCGATTGAATTTTTTAGAATGTTTCCTAGAATTGTTTTAATTGTCATCTCAGACAAATGTAAATACATATTCATTTTATCTTTTAACAATTTGTAAAACAGTTTTAACCTGACGATGAACGTAAAGTTCGAAAACGTTTGTTTTAAGTATTGGAAGTAATTTTAATTTGACAAATTGGTTTCTTTTACAAATCATATAGAGAGTCACCGTTTAGATTTCTCAAGCCCCTGGCGTGGGTTCCTACCGGGCCCCCTTGAAATTCCGTACGGCCCAGTTTTGCGTTTAAATCTCCTAGGGTTATGCAGTTTTTGATCTTAGACTTTTCCATGTGACTAGGAGCTCTTTGTAAAACTTTTCTGCATTTTCCACGTTGGAGGTAACTATACTCATATGTGGGGCGCAGCAGTTCAGTATGGTTTGTTTTTTTAGTTAAATTTTGTTCTGCTCAATATGTGCTCTGTGGTACCAGTTTTTCTGAGCCCAGCTCTCCCGTTTCTGAAGAACAATTTTCGCAGTCCGGTCCGATACTCTTGATTGTTGAACAACAATGAGGTCCAATCGGATTGCAAAGGCCTGGCCCTACTGCTTTCAAAACGAGTTTGTAATCTTCTTCAAGAAATTTGCCTTCTGTTTTTGTTTCCTGCAGCCCACAGACATCTATCTTCTTCTTCTCCAATTCTTCTGCCATTTCTTCTATTTTCGGTCTGGCTCCCTGTATAATCCAAGTGGAAATAACGAAAACGTGTTGTATAGTTGAATCCTCGAAGGAATTTGAACGGCCATCACTCACACCTTTCACACATCCACCGTAGTCAGGAGTTGAGACTGAATTTCTACTCAAGAGTTGTCAGCTTGCTCAATTCGAAAATTACATTTTAGCATATCAAACCAATGAAATGATCTAAAACTTTAACGAAACGGTAGAAAATAACTAATAACTTCAAAAATCCAATATCAACCATCTTGAACTAAAATGTAAAAACGACTTGGAAAACAAAATTTCAAAAGTTTTTTTTTAACCAAGAAACAATAAACAGAGAACTCTTAATTAACTGTTCTGCTTAGTAATGGAATTTAAAATCCTTGTAATTATAAATAGAATAACTTTGTTTTGCGTTTTACCTGATGATGTAGTAAAACGATTTTATTGTAAGGAGAAAAATTTTGAGTTATTATTCATATTTGACTTGGGTTTTTAACAACATAAGTTATCAGTTCAAAATCGAGTGCCACTGTCTTCACAAGCTGGAGCAAGGAGGCCAAAGTTTCAAAGTTTGACCAACACTTCAAAAAACTTGGCGTTGTCCTTGACAGCATTCCTTTTTTTGAAGAACTTTTAAGGAGCACTAAGCGGAAACTACAAAAGCGCAATAACATACTGAAAAAGATTGCTGGTAGCGGATGGAAGCGCACAAGAGACATCCTGAGTGAAGTATAAGGCTATCTGTCAGAGCAGCCTGAACTACGGTTCTCCCATTTAGAATTCCACAATCAACATTACAAATTGGAACCACCTGCAAGCAAAGAATATTTTCTAACGAACTATTAACGGCTGTGCAAAAATGTCTGACATCAATGACTTCCAAAATATTGGTGAAACGCCGCCTTTTAAAACTCACAAAAAAATTCTAGCGTAGCAATTACTGGCCGAGAATTACCAGAGCCGCTGTGCCGATCACAAAACACTTTCTAAAACTAAATTTCATCACAAGCGATTGACACTAGAGGATGCTTAAGTGACTGTGTGAAAAAAACACCCACAATAAAGAGCAAATAAATCGCAAATAAACTGAAAATCATCTCAAAAAACAATCTTCAACACACGGCACAAAATCAGCTAACTGCATAATCAATGAAATAGGCACACCTCTAATAGATCAGAGGATAGCAACCGCCGCCACGATTTGAGCGTATTTGGTTGGCACAATTGAGAACCGGATGCCGGCCCTTGCTGAACTATTTCTTGAGTAAGATTTGAAGAGATTTTGATAAATGCTGTCCCAAATATGAAGTAACACCGAATAACATAAATCACAGTTTCACACGCAGAAAAAAAATCACGGACCTAATAATGATCGACTAATGGGAAAGACTACTTATGTAGCTAACTGACTAAACTTAATACCATCAGTCCAACACAATCACACTGCACAGGGAAATCCGCTTTCTTCGGCTTTTTCCTCCCATGTGACAATGCCACTGCTGGACTGCCTAACCGCATGTCATCCGCCATGGAGTGGATGTAAAAAGGTCGCCATTTCGCAATCAAATTGTGAATACGCAGTCACTAGTAATATATCTTTTTTATTATACAAAAGCATTACAGGAACAGTTACATAACACTACATGGCCATCTGTTGGTTTCTAGTTTTTCCAACGCATTCTGCTCAACAGACTTTTGCAAAGTAACTTCAACATTTCTCTGCAATCAGTTGGTATTTTATGAGATTTGTAATTGACTTTGCTATTGCGTACATATATTTTGATAATTTCCTTTGCTTTGTGAAATCCGCATTAAGCCGCGCTTGGAGCAAAACCAGACAATGTCTCGTATGTCTGGGTTTTTATCATTGGTAGTTTGTTAACAACTTGCGTGATACCATTGATTGCATGTTACACAAACTTTACCTTTTACTCACACTAACAGAAGTTTTTTCTCAAAAGCAGCAGTTGTCTGCAATTTTGGGCCGCAAAATTTGTACTATTTCCTGCTTTCGGTGCTCTCAAAGATTTTTTATAGGCCTCATTCGTCGAGGACTCAATATTTGCACATGGAATTGTCTATCTAAAAAGGGGAAAGGAATTCAAATGATTTTCAATTATTAGCAACTTCCTGGAATGATTAATAAAAAGTGCAGCGGAAAACAACGTGAAGACCATTGCATTGCTAAATACCATTGCACAACATATCAAACTGAAAGTGGCTTTTTTGTTCTTGTTTTTGAATTTATCACACTTGAAAATCACGTTTTGCTAAAGAAAAAGGGTGAGACACAAAATTCGCAAAAGACAAGTGCTTCATTGTTATAAACAAAAGCAATATTGGAATGTAAACAAGCAAGTTGTCACAAATTGAATTTTTCAAAAATTTTTTTGGTTTCAATCTGTTGATTAAATGAAAAATCTTAGAAAAACTCCGTCAAAAAAGTTATCTAACCAAAAGATTTGCTTACCAAATATTTTTAATCTAAAGAATGCCAGACGGATCTTTATTTGAACTGGGCCTCGGCATTTAGACGGCGGATAATTCAATTTTCAGAAGACAGCAGAAAAGAGAATGTGTCATTTTCTCCGTGAGCTGAATTGAAGCAAACATGTCCATGTACGGTGTATGCCATAAAAAGCAGTATGAAAAAAAGTTGGTCCCAATAAAATAGTTTTCTTTCCAAGGTCTTGAAACAAAAAAAGAAAAGGAAATAGCCACTAAATAGAACTTGAATTATGTCTACCACAAAGGAGTCGTTCTTTTACATTGATGTTATTGAAGAAATTAATTTGTCAAATTAAAATTAATTCTGATATTTAAAACAAACGTTTTTGAAATTAACGATTATCGTCAGGTTGAAAATATGTATTTGTATTTGTCCGAGACCGCAATTTAAACAGTTTTAGCAAATATCTTTCTGACTAAATCTAAAATTTTTCTTTTGTACAACAGTTAGCCTATTTACAACTGTATATTTATATCTATTATCAATTTCTTAAAAATATTCCTATTCTGGATTTGTTTATTTTGGCCATATTCTTGTTTTTCTCTTGTGAATTTCTCTTGTGGGGGTTTTGCAAATTTGGTTTTGTCATGCACAAAATGTTTTTGCCCTATTTTTGCGAGGTCAAAATTATGATTTGAACTAATATTTTAGCGTGAGTTCCCGCCCCTGCATACATCGCTTGTGTTTAATCCCGGCTTCAACTTGCTGATGTGTATTATTTCGAAAGCTCATATGTATTTCGACAGGCATCCAGATTTTTTGATCCAATATCATTCGTGGAGCCACCACATTCAACAAGATGTTCACCCACCTGTAATACTTTCTTCTGATGATCTGATATCCTAGTACCATGCTGACTTGTCTGTTCAACATAGATGGATCTGCATGCATTAGAGTTTATTTCATATACAGAAAGGTGGTTTTAGGGTGGAGGGCATGATTTTAATTTTCGCGTTATGAAAACCACTTGCAGGTCACATAGTTTTTCCAATTTGCTTGCATTGTTTTGCGTGAAGTTGCTTCCTTAGAAAACTTTTCTGTTTATGAGGATGGATTTTTGATGAATTGTTTGATGTTGTTTTCAATTCATCATTCTGCCACTTATAATCTTTTCTATGATCTGGTTCACTATTATTGCAGACCTTTCATCTGTATACGGTCTTTTGGTCCAGCATGTCTTTTTCTTTTTAGTGCCCTGATTGAAGGTCAGCCAAGTAGATGTCGCGTTCGAAGAACCCTGTCAACCGTCTCTTGAACCACATTTTTCTTATGCTAAACTGGTGCACAGCTGCGAATTTTTACTATCATTCATGTGTCAGTTGGCTTTTTATACCAATTACAGGTAATTTTAAATTCGTTGATCATATTTACGTTGATTTCAAGAAAAGCCACATCCCTTTCCATGCTCACTTTTTCTGAGAAAATTGCAGATTTTTGTCCAATCAATTTGCAAACTTCAAGTACTCTTCCGGGTCACCACGAACTGTGCGGATAATGTCATTCACATATCATTTGAAAAATTTTCCCTTTCAAACTGTCCCTATGTCTGTTGATTGCTGCAATACATACAATTCCAAAAAATATCCTGTTAGCGTATTACTCATTTGTTTTTTTTCGGCATTTTACACGAAACTAATTTTTGCATGACTCACATTCCACTCTTCTTTCTCGGAAATTCACTCTCCGGTTGCAGTTTTTGCAATTCTCCTGCTGATCAGGTTTAGAGATATTATCACTTATCTCTAGTTTTTGCAGTGATGCTTCACACGATTTCGTCGCCACGTTTGCTAGTTATACACCCAGTGATGCAGCCATTTCTAGACTATCTCAATATACATACCGGATCACATTACAGCTATAATGAACATTTGTAGCCGCTAGCTTTAGCAAACATTCCAATGCAGACGTTGGGATCTCTGGAAATTGAGAAGAGCTCTCAGAGAAATTTTCGTAGCCTGTGCAACCGGCACCTTGGTGTACAATCTTTTTTCGTCAGGAGATACTATCTGCCTGTTATCCTCAGGAGAGAGTGACTGTTTTAGCATCTTGTGTTTTGGTTTCAATGTTTTTGCCCGGTAGTTTCTGGAAAAAGGGCGCCACAAACCAGTTCACGTTTTCTTGGCTGCTACCAGGTATCGTAAGAACATGTCGGAGAGGTCTAATTCATTTTGTAGCTTTACTAGGCTATAAAGTATCGCTGGTTGTGAGCCAGTAGATCTGAGTCTTTGGCATCTTTTGCGCCTAAATTTTCCCTGATTCATCAATTGTTGCAGGCTGTTATTTATTGAATTTTCAGTTTTTATCACAATTTCATCTTTTATTTCGTTGATTTTCTGGAACTGATCCGAGATTAAAAGATGTTCAAGTTTTTCTCTGCATGTTGACCTCTTCATCGCACAGAAATCGAAGACTTTGTCAAACGGTACAAGTGCACCACATTAAACATGTATCTCATAGCGTGTTTAGGTCCCAACGATAGGACGTCACGTATAAACTTTGGAAATTCACCGCCCTTAATCATCACAATATTACTAATGGAGCCGATCCGCAGCTAAATATTCTGTCTTTCTGAGAGTATAGTGAATTTTCCATTAGGTCTGTTTTGAACCAAGGGAGGGTGTTTAGGTCCCAACGATAGGGCGTCATTTACAAAGTTTGGAAGTTCACTACCATTAATCATCACATTATTAACGATGGAAACCATTCCGCAGCTGAATATTCTATGTTTCTGACAGTTTAGTAAGTTTTCCATTAGGCCTAATTTGAACCAAGGGAGGTTGTTTAGGTCCCAACGATAGAACGTAACGTACAAACTTTGGAAATTCACCACTATTAATTGTCACATTATTACTATCGGAGCCATTCTGCAGCTGCCTATTTTATCTTTTTGACAGTTTATCAAGTTTTCCATTGGGCCTGTTTTGAACCAAGGGAGGGTGTTTTGGTCCCATCAATAGAACGTCACGTACAAACTTGGGAAGTTCACCACCATTAATTGTCATATTATTACTATGGGAGCCATTCCGCAGCTGAACGTTCTATCTTTTTGACAGTTTAGTAAGTTTTCCATTAGGCCTTATTTGAACAAAGGGAGGGTGTTTAGGTCCCAACGATAGAACGTCACGTACAAACTTCGGAAGTTCACCACTATTAATTGTCACAATATTACTATGGGAGCCATTCTGCAGCTGCCTATTTTATCTTTTTGACAGTTTATCAAGTTTTCCATTAGGCCTGTTTTGAACCAAGGGAGGGTGTTTTGGTCCCATCAATAGAACGTCACGTACAAACTTGGGAAGTTCACCACCATTAATTGTCATATTATTACTATGGGAGCCATTCCGCAGCTGAACGTTCTATCTTTTTGACAGTTTAGCAAGTTTTCTATTAGGCCTGTTTTGAACCAAGGGAGGATGTTTTGGTCCCAACGATAGAACGTCATGTACAAAATTTAGAAGTTCACCACCATTAATTGTCAGATTATTAAAATGGGAGCCATTCTGCAGCTGAATATTTTATATTTTTGACAGTTTAGCAAGTTTTCCCTTAGGCCTGTTTTGAACCAAGGGACGGTGTTTTGGTCCCAACGACAGAACGTCACGTCCAAAGTTTGGAAGTTCACCACCATCAATTGTCAGGTTATTACTTTGGGAGCCAATCCACAGCCGAATATTCTATCTTTCTGACAGCTTAGTAAGTTTTCCATTAGGTCTGATTTGAACCAAGGGAGGGTGTTTAGGTCCCAACGATAGAATGTCACGTACAAAATTTGGAAGTTCACAACTATTAATTGTCACATTATTACTATGGGAGCCATTCTGCAGCTCAATATTTTATCTTTTTGACAGTTTAGCAAGTTTTCCATTAGGCATGTTTTGGACCAAGGGAGGGTGTTTTGTGGTCCCAACGATAGAACGTCACGTACAAACTTTTGAAGTCCACCATTTTTTGTCAGATTATTACTATGGGAGCCATTGTGCAGCTGAATATTCTATCTTTCTGACAGCTTAGCAAGTTTTCCATTAGGCTTAATTGAACCAAGGGAGGGTGTTTAGGTCCCAACGATAGAACGCCACGTACAAACTTTGGAAGTTCACAACTATTAATTGCCACATTATTACTATGGGAGCAATTCTGCAGCTGAATATTTTTATCTTTTTTGACAGTTTATCAAGTTTTCCTTTAGGCCTTATTTGAACAAAGGGAGGGTGTTTAGGTCCCAACGATAGAACGTCACGTACAAATTTCGGAAGTTCACCACTATTAATTGTCACAATATTACTATGGGAGCCATTCTGCAGCTGAATATTCTATCTTTTTGACAGTTTAGCAAGTTTTCCATTAGGCCTGTTTTGAACAAAGGGAGGGTGTTTTGGTCCCAACGATAGAATGTCACGTACAAAGTTTCGAAGTTCACCACCATCAATTGTCAGATTATTACTTTGGGAGCCAATCCACAGCTGAATATTCTATCTTTCTGACAGCTTAGTAAGTTTTCCATTAGGGCTGATTTGAACCAAGGGAGGGTGTTTAGGTCCCAACGATAGAATGTCACGTACAAAATTTCGAAGTTCACAACTATTAATAGTCACATTATTACTATGGGAGCCATTCTGAAGCTGAATATTTTATCTTTTTGACAGTTTAGCAAGTTTTCCATTAGGCATGTTTTGGACCAAGGGAGGGTGTTTTGTGGTCCCAACGATAGAAGGTCACGTACAAACTTTTGAAGTTCTCCACCATTTTTTGTCAGATTATTACTATGGGAGCCATTCCGCAGCTGAATATTCTATCTTTCTGACAGTTTAGCAAGTTTTCCATTAGGCTTTATTTGGACCAAGGGAGGGTGTTTAGGTCCCAACGATAGAACGCCACGTACAAACTTTGGAAGTTCACAACTATTAATTGTCACATTATTACTATGGTAGCAATTCTGCAGCTGAATATTTTATCTTTTTGACGGTTTAGCATGTTTTCCATTAGGCCTGTCTTGGACCAAGGGAGGGTGTTTTGGTCCCAACGATAGAACGTCACGTACAAACTTTTGAAAATCTCCACCATTAATTGTTAGATTATTACTATGGGAGCCAATCCGCAGCTGAATTTCCTATCCTTTTGACAGTTCATCAAGTTTTCCATTAGGCCTGTCTTGGACCAAGGGAGGGTGTTTTGGTCCCAACGATAGAACGTCACGTACAAACTTTTGAAAATCTCCACCATTAATTGTCAGATTATTACTATGGGAGCCATTCCGCAGCTGAATATTCTATCTTTCTGACAGTTTAGCAAGTTTTCCATTAGGCCTTATTTGAATCAAGGGAGGGTGTTTAGGTCCCAACGATAGAACGTCACGTACAAAATTTGGAAGTTCACCACCATTAATTGTCAGATTATTACTATGGGAGCCAATCCGCAACTGAATTTTCTATCCTTTTGACAGTTTATCAAGTTTTCCATTAGGCCTGTTTTGAACCAAGGGAGGATGTTTTGGTCCCAACGATAGAACGTCATGTACAAACTTCGGAAGTTCACAACTATTAATTGTCACATTATTACTATGGGAGCAATTCTGCAGCTGAATATTTTATCTTTTTGACGGTTTAGCATGTTTTCCATTAGGCATGTTTTGGACCAAGGGAGGGTGTTTTGGTCCCAACGATAGAACGTCACGTACGAACTTTTGAAAATCTCCACCATTAATTGTCAGATTATTACTATGGGAGCCAATCCGCAGCTGAATTTTCTATCCTTTTGACAGTTCATCAAGTTTTCCATTAGGCCTGTTTTGGACCAAGGGAGGTTGTTTTGGTCCCAACGATAGAACGTCACGTACAAACTTTTGAAAATCTCCACCATTAATTGTCAGATTATTACTATGGGAGCCATTCCGCAGCTGAATATTCTATCTTTCTGACAGTTTAGCAAGTTTTCCATTAGGCCTTATTTGAACCAAGGGAGGGTGTTTAGGTCCCAACGATAGAACGTCACGTACAAAATTTGGAAGTTCACCACCATTAATTGTCAGATTATTACTATGGGAGCCAATCCGCAGCTGAATTTTCTATCCTTTTGACAGTTTATCAAGTTTTCCATTAGGCCTGTTTTGAACCAAGGGAGGATGTTTTGGTCCCAACGATAGAACGTCATGTACAAACTTCGGAAGTTCACCACCATTAATTGTCAGATTATTACTATGGGAGCCTTTCCGCAGCTGAATATTCTATCTTTTTGACAGTTTAGCAAGTTTTTCATTAGGTCTGTTTCTAACCATTGCGGAGTGATTCCTTATTTTACGCCTAATGCTGCTAACGACGGATGGCATCAGTTCGAGTCCCACATTCTCCCTAAAATTGCTCCTATCACTTGATCCTTTTTTCCGTGAACAGTTTACGGCCTTTTTCAACACGCTTTAACTATTGTTTCAGCGGTTTTAATTAAAAACTGTGCACAGGTTGTTCAGAAAACGCTTCTTTTTTAGATTTTTAGAAGCACTTATCCTTAAAAAGAATCAGAAATGATATCATTGTTAATGCATTGTTTCCAACAATCATTTCTATATTTGCAGCTTGTGACATCATTTGGGGCTTTGAGGTAATCAAGATAGAGTTTGTATCAATTTGAAATTTTTTAAAATACCTGAGCCACGTCTTTGGTAGCAGCAAACACATAATTGGAAGAAGCTCAAGGACAGAGGGCATTGAAACCCAATTGTCCAGGAGCTCCTTGTCAGTTTGTCTCTTTTGCATCTTTCCTGCCTCGGTTCTAGCTTTCCTATGCCTTTTGCCCAAGTTCTTGCCTTTTCTTTTTCTGATCAGCCCTCTTAAAATGTTTTGATGGCGTAATATTGTCTCTTCTGGATCTTAGTCTCCAATCCAGGTTCCTGATGCAGCTGGGAATACTTTTCGGGCTTCGTCTTCCTTTTCTTCTTCGAAATTAGATGCTTCGTTCAGCTTAGCACCACAAACTTAGACTTCAGCAGCAACTGAAACATAAAATCTCTGCGAGTTCGTCGGCAGTAAATAATGCACTGAGGCGGTCTCTGTTCGGTCTCGGGAAAGTTATCAACTCACTGCAGAGTTGGTAGTTGTTTGACCTGTGACATCAGATTGTGTTATGAGATTGTGCTAAAACACCCAGTTTTTCCTCCTGCTCAGATGGCCATTTTGAAGTAGATTTCCTGCGTTCTTGAACCAGTTTTAGGAATTTTTGTTGAAGGAGGCTCCCGGAACCGATGTCACTTTTCTTAAAAAGTGTTTTTTATTTGAAAATAGGAGGGAGACTATTTAAAGCGTGCTGAGTTGAGCTGGCAGCCAAAATATGCACCATTTTGGCAAATCTATAAAATTCATACCTGCTAAAACACTGCAGCAATTCAAAAATTTTTGAAAGACAAAAAGAAAATGTATTTGCATTTGTCTGAGAACACTATTTAAACATCTCTGGGAACCATCTTAAAAATTAAATCAAAATTTTTCCTGGTATACAATATGTAGCCATTTAACAATTTCATATTTGAAACTGTCATCAATTTCATAAAATCGTTCCTTTTCCGAATTTTTCAATTTCGGCCACGTTTTTGTATTTCTAAAGTGATTTCTAATTTGCTTTAACCTTGAGTATCCCTCTTGTGAGACTTTTGCAAAATTTGGTTCCTCATGCACAAAAAACATTTTGCCATTTTTTCTTTCCCAGGCCAAAATTACGACCTGAACTATTATTTTTGCTCAAGTTCTGGTTTTCAGGTTTTCATTTTCATGTGATGGGTCTATATCAAACGCCAACGAAACATCACACTAAATAAATTAGCTAAAGATTTTTTTCCGAGACAATCTGAAGGAAAAAAAATCAAACCAAATCTTGAAAGTACCACGAGAACTGTCAGTATGAAGAGCAGTTAAAAAATAAAGTATCCAAATTAGAATATGTGTTCCAGATAGCCTTGTCTGAAGTAACTTTCTATATTAAGGCAAAAATTTCTTCAAGAAGCAAACCAAAAACATTCAAAGTAGTTTACACAGTTTTAATTTGAGCAAACAAGCTCGATTTTATGAGTTTGCAAAAGTTCAGAAAAAAACACACAATAGGCTCCGTTTTATCTATTCCAGGAACTTTTTATCAAGAACAATTTTTGAACCTCAATTTTTGTGCTTGGAACAAAAGAGTGTTGCGATCTAATTTGGAAACTTCGAGTTTGATTGCAAGACAAAAACATGAAACTTGAGATCGAGGCAAATGAGCAAATAGTGGCACTATTTATTCTGTCTTGGAAGCCATAAAATTTTCCCTGCGGTGTTCTTATATCAGTGGCATCCCCCTAGATAAAGGAATATCAACTAATACGCTCCTATTCAAACTGGCATTCACAAGGGTTTGTTGGGTTTCTTTAAATGTAATGGTAACTTATAAAGTTTTGCAGTGGGCATTTCCCTGGCAGTTATCTTGGCTAATATTTGGATGAAAAAATATAAAGATAAACAAAGTGGTGAGAAAAAAATGAGCTCCGGAGATACGAAAATTGCAACACAAACATGCCTCGACGGTTTCGAATACCAAAGTGGATGAAGGCAAATAATGTGAATACTGTTACAGCATTAAATGTCAAATAGTAAGTGGGGAGCAATACCAAAAAATAAGGCTGCCTTTTGTAATTTTTTGCAAGGTGAAAACACAACAACTGAAAACAAATCAAGGAACCGAAAACAATTTGAAAGGTATGTAGATTGTTTCCGTTGTAAAAGACGACACCAAAAACTGCTTGAACCAGAAAATAGTTTGCATTAAAATTTGAAATTCACAAAGAAAAATAAAGAAAACCTTGAACTAGCTTGTTTGCCTCAATATGGCTATCTAGAATGAATAACAGAGAAAAATCTATTGTAAGTGGTACCAAAAATCAACGTTAGAGATGTTCCGAAGCTGCCCACCAGTCCACCATTAAATTATTGTGTTGGGTACTAACCCTAGTCGTTTCTCAGGTATAAGTAATTGGCAACACTTGGATGATTTCTTCAGTTCAATAAAAACATATGATGGAAGATCAAAATCTGGAAAACTGGTCGTCAAGCATTGTAAATCAGACAATTGCGAACTATTTAAGTGACTCCAAAAAACCGCAAAATTACAGCGGAAAAGAAGTCAAAAGTTATCTTATACCGGAAGGAGACGCCCACACTTTTTCAGCAACGTGGAGACCAATTATGCATGAGACCAATTAAGCTGCAAAAAATAACAAATACTAGAGTGATCTAAGCAACAAGGAAACTGACAACCTGCTGACAATCATTAAAATCAGCTTCTAAAATCTTTTGCAGTATACGAAATTATTTGTAGTGGATGCAATTCCACCTATGTTGGGCGTGCCTACAAACAAATAACGACGCGGATGCCAGAGCAACAAGTAACAGACACACCGATTTGTCAACACGTATGGGAATGTTGTTGCGCACGTTTGATCGGCACAGAATTGATCAGTGCAAAAACCACAGAAGGTTATATTTTTCAAAGCAATTCATAAAATATAGATTTGATGTGCATATTAAATCGCACGAGGTATAGGAGATTAATTCGAGTGGATGCATTTCTAAGAAAGTCGGGCAAGCCTACAGACATCTAACCGAGCGGATGGCAGAGCATCAAGAAACCAGCACGTCGGGAAGTCAGCACATATGAGAATGATGTTTTGCCTCAAGCGAGTTTGATTGGAATATAACCGATCAGAGCAATATGCCACACAAGCTCATAAATTTCAAGATAACAGATTTAGCACAACTAAAACCTTGTTGAACATGAGCGATGAGTACAAAAGCTAGTAGCTTGCATTAATATATTAGATAACAGTAGTCATGGTTTTGTATTGAAAAATTAGAAATCAACGAAATAAAATATTGAAATATTCCAAAAGCTAGAGAAAGGGCAGAAATTTCTTATAAAAATTTTCAAAAATGAAAGACAACATATGGAGTCTAAATTAAAGATCTAAACGAAAAAAAGAAAATCAGCAATTTTTGTTTTAGCAGAAAAAATTATCTTTCGAGAAACTATTAAATTACTGTTTTGTTTAATAAATGATTTGAAACCCTTTTCTTTGTAAAAAATGTACTTCAAATTGCTTTTTAACTTATTATCTAAGACATAGAGATATTTGTGTAAATATAGTTTTATAATAGACTTAGTGCTTAAACAAAAAAATTTTAGAAATCTATTTTAATTTAGTAGTAATTCCTGTAGCCAAAATCGAAGAAAAATGGAAAGGAGTCAAAGCAGTGAAATCCATTTAAATTCAGCAGCTGCAATGAAAAATTAACAACTTTTTCTGTGTTTAAGAAAAGGAAAAAAATGATTTTGAAGGTAGAAAGTGTAGTAGGAATTGAACATTAAAAAATCACACTTCAATTCAGTTTTGTCGGAAAAGTATCTTCTGAAAAGCAAGAGAGAGAGAGAGAGAAGAAAGAATTTCAGAATATAAGAAGGGAGCAATACGATAAAATGGGCGGTGTTGTTTGGAACTTTTGTCAATGTAAAAAACACCAACTGCGAAAAAAATAGGAGATGAAAACTATTTGAAAGATATGTAGATCACATCGACAGTGAAAAATATGCCTGAAACAAAAAATAGTTTGCATAACAAGTCGGAGTTCACATGAATCTCAAAACCTGCTTACCATCACTAAAATCTAGATTTGATCTGCATCTAAAATCGCACGCAGTATATGAGATTACTTATTGTGCTTGCATTTCCTACTAAGTCGGACAAGCCTTCGGTCATCTAATGGCAGAGCATCAAGAAACGGGCACTTCGGTAGGTCAGCACGCATGAGAATGATGTTGCGCCTCACGCGAGTCTGATTGGCTTATAACGGATCAAAGCAATTGGCCACAGAACCCTCTAAGTTTCAAATTAAAACATATAGCACAACAAAGGCCATTGCTGAACACGAGTGACGAGTACAGAAGCCAGGAGCTTACCTTAAGATACTAGTTAGCAGTGGTCATGTTACTTTATTCGAAAAAAAACTTCAACGGATTAGAACTTTGAAATGTTCCAAACACTACCGAAAAGGCAGAATTCTTTTTTAAATGTTTTTTAAACAGTAAAAGACAAAATTATGAAACCAAATTTAGGATCTAAATGGAAACAAATATCAGATATACTTTTGTTCTTACAAAAAAAATTTCTTTCAAGAAACTCTTTGTTTACTGTTTTGATTATTTATTGAATCTAATCATTTTAATTGTTAAGAAATTGACGTTGAGCTACGTTTTACCTGAAGATCTTAGATAGGGCGGAAATTTTCGTAAATATATAGTTTTATAATTGACTTAGTCCTTTCACAAAAAATTGTAGAAAGCTATTTTAATACTCCAGATAGCCACAATAAAAGACTAAACAAAAGAAAATCAAAGCAGTAAAATCCGTTCAAACTCATCGGCTGGGATGCAAAATTAACTATTGTTTTCGTGTTGAAGATACCAATCCTAAATTAAACTCGTAACAAAAACGTGTACTAGGAATTGGACCTAAAAGGATCATTTTCAATTCTGTTACTTTGCAAAATTTTCTCCTGACAGATAGAAAAGAGATGAAAAATTTTGAAAAATGACGGTCAGACTGCTTAGTGTATACTTCCTAGTCAACTATATATAGTCTGTTCAATAAAATTGAAACAATAGAATGTTCCAAAGTTTGAAAAACATGCAATTGAGCATCAATATGGTCATTTGAATGTATGTTTCTTCCATTCAATGTCTATTCATCATTTTCTCTCTACGTTGTATCTACGCTGTCCCAGGTTGAGGTCCTCGTTCAAAATGATCTATGAAAATACCCATCCAGACCATTTTTGCTTATGAAAATACCCAGGCAGACCAAAAATGCCTATGATCCAGACTTTGCCTCGTTCAAAATTTTGGTGCGTTCATGTGCTCGTTCAAGAACTCTTATGAAAAGACCCGTACAGACCAAAATGCGATATGATACAGACTTTGGCTCGTTCCATTTATGAAAAGACTCAGAAAGACCGAAAAAGTTTATGATCCAGACTTTGGATCGTTCAATTTATGAAAAGACTGGACCTAAGAAATACCGACAAAATGGCGTACGAAACAACGGTATTTGTCGGTTTTTGTCGGTTTCATCGGTTTTGCATGTATGAAGCGTCGGTTTTTTCGCTGTTGTAGAAATAATCCGTATTGGTTGTGAGAAGTGTCGGATTAACGGGAATTGCAAGTTTCAAGTCAGGAAACTTCCGTTTATGTAATAGAGTCATCGTCCTATCACCGTAAAGTAGTCTTCGTAGTAGTAGTAATAGTAGTAGTAGTAGTAGTAGTAGTAGTAGTAGTAGTAGTAGTAGTAGTAGTAGTAGTAGTAGTAGTAATAGTAGTAGTAGTAGTAGTAGTGGTAGTAGTAGTAGTATGAGCGCGGGACCTTCGTGCTATTCGGAGCAGCGGGGGTCCGTATCAGCGGCTGTCCCAGACGCCGCTCCTCAGTGTGATCAACTACGTCCTATGTGCAGAGCCTAGACTAGGGGCCCTAGACAGCGGAAACCTGGCTGGGAGGGTAGCTCGACATCGCTACTATTAGATAAGACCTTAACATTTAACTTGCCGGACGGAAAAATGCCCACTACCGGCCTAGTAGTGGACCCTAATATCGTGGGTGATCAGACCTAGCTGCTACACCCCTTTTTAGCACAGACGTGAGTGATAATATTTTTTCATAGGCTCATTTCTGCATATTCCTAAGGCTCTTGAAAGTGATCTAAAGTTTTTCTGAAAGCTCTCTAGCACCACTACAATTTGTGTTTTCGGCTTTTTCAAATTTCAAGCTATAAAGATGGGCTAACTTTTTAGTAGTAGTTGTTTTTTTGTAACTCCGCCGTAGCCGGTCCCCAGCCCGGTTGAGAAAAGGAGGAGGGGAACACACCCAGAACATACTGGAAAATCTCAAAAAGTTGATTTTTTCAATCAACTTGAGATAATTTTCCGACAGTACTTTATAAAAAAGATGTAAAAAAGTGTATGGTGCAGACGTTAGCTCGCCTATGATAAAGTTTCTAGCTCGTCTGTGGGGCTGAAGGTGGCTCGTCTATGTTGCAGAAGTGGTGCGTCTATGGGACAGTTTTTGGCTCGTCTATGTTGCAGAGTTGGTGCGTCTATGGGGCAGTTTTTGGCTCGTCTATGGGGCAGACTTTGGCTCGACCGTAAGTACTTGGTGCGTTTATGTTGCTCGTTCAAAAAAATTCCTCGCCTGTGTATGTTTGAACGCACCATACCCCCTGTGTGCGTTCAAAAACGGTCTGCGTCATAAACGAGCACAAACGATAACCTCGACCTGGGGTAACAAACATCATAGCACAATTTGTCACAATTTCGTATCTTCTGCTTTTCAACGGCTTCGTTTTATTAGTAGAGAGGTCTTTTTGGATTCAAGTTGGTTGCACACCCTAAATCTTTATATTTTGTTCGCAGCTCTCTCATTTCTGGTGAGGTTTGCAGAATTCGCACATGCGGAGGATTGCCCATATTCAGAGGTTTGTCTAGTTGAAGCTGTTCTGGAAGGACTCTCAGTAGAAACCTGAAATAGCTCTCTTATTTATTACACTTTTAGTTGAGCTGTTTGTTTTTGTGATGATGTTTAGGATGCATGCTCCTTTGTAGAATATTTTTCTTGGCTTGCTGAAACGCGTTTTTGGAAGGTTGATCCGATTGAAGCCTGATTGAAGAGTGCAGCCATTCTCCCATCAAGAGATAAGTCGCACTTGGAATATTCCTGATCTAATAACATTAGTATATCGTGCTTTATTTATAATGAGAGGGCAAAAAATTTTAGGTAAATGAGTCTGGCTTAGTAGATCGTTGATGAGTCCAATATCCTTTGGGTCACAAAGTTCCGTTTTTGTTTTAAGCTGTTTCAGACTTTGTCGATTTGGGTGAGTATCCTGCTATCCGTATGCTAGAAGTGGAACCACCTAACCAGTGTAGGCATTTAGATTGTCGGTGGTGCTCTTGTCAGTTAAAATGAGTGCAGCAAGGGCCTTCGTGGATCTTACTCGGCAGTTTTTGGTTCAAGAGAAGTCTCTGTCTACTTGAACTCCCGGATTTTTTTGCGACTCAGGTTTTGGCCGTTTTTGATTTTTGATTGAGCCTTCAATGTTTCCTTTGACATTCAGTAAAGTACACTTTTTTTACGCTTAGCTGCATTTTGTTTACTTCGTTCAATATTTCGAGGATTCTGATGTAGGAGTTCAGCTGGCTTTCAACAATAACCTTGATTAAGGAAGTCATGCAACCGTCAAAAACCTTCATTTTGATTCATAGACGAACTTTGTCCCAGCATTTGAGTATGGAATTTTTTTTAATTGATGTACCACGCTGGGTCGTCTTGAAAAATTGAGAAATTGCATTCGAAATTTCTGCAAATAAGTTTCTTCACAAAAACATCACAGCCTGTTATTCCAAAATCAGCCAAGACTAAACTGTTAACAATGTCACTTGAACATAGGAGTCGAGTTTTACTGAACTTTCTGTTGCAACAAAAGGTCTTGACAAATGCTGAAAAATTGACTTTGCGTAATATTCAGAATCTTGTCATTTGTTTCCAATACAGTTTGATTTTGCATAACAGTGTAATCAAAGAGCTTGTTTTCAAGTAACTTGTTTATTTTTGTTTAGATGATCTTTTTTGTTATGATTAATCCGTGTCGTGTCATCATTTGAATGGGAGAAGTTAAAATCAATTCAACTGAATCGTGGGTCAGACGAAAAAGACCCAAGCGAGACAGTAGGTCAGACTGAATAGACCCACACTATGGGCCAAGCCTAACAGACCAAAATCAGACCTTGGGCCAGACAGTACAGACGCGAGGAAAATTTTTTGACTGCTTTTTTAATAGTGAGCCAAATCTAGGAACAAAGCAGTAAGCAGTAATCGAAATTCGGTGTTTGTTTGATTGTCTATTTTTATGCTGCTAGCCATACCAAATCAGTAGCATCGAAACCCTTGTCTGCGAGCCCATGCATGTCTTGGGTCGAGGACTTCATCCTGGGTGTACGGATAAAAGGTTTCTTTCAGAGTTGAATTTTTGTGGATAACACGAAAACTAATGGGTGCTCCAATTGCCTATTTGACACAAATTTGTTAATGTATCTTGTTTCTTGTAGTTTCAAATCTTCTTGCATATGTTAATCTATCTCAAAATGCAAATAATTTTTATCGTTTTTCTACTCAGCCGCTCTTTTTCTACTCAGCCGGAATTATTAAGGTTAGTTTCATGCATCAATGATTTAAATAAACCAGAAAAATTCATAGAACAATACTGACATGCACTTCATCAGAAGGAGTAAGTTTAACTGTTTTCACGTATGGCTGTAACAGTCACCCAATTTTCTTTGATTTTGATCACTTTAAACAGAGTCCAGAAGCATTAAAAATTTGTTTTATAACTGGAAAATTTTTGGCAAATTTTAAGGCAAGAAACTGGAAAGAGATTACTATTACAAATTGATTGGTGATGGGAAAATTGATGAACCGAAATTTTATGAACGAAAAAAAATTCTGAAGCCAAAGTCAACTCAAACGGCTAAACAAGATGTACTCCGAAACATCAAAAAACTAATGGATGGAGTTCAAAATGTCATCAAAGATATAAAGGCTATTTTTTTTAAAAAAAAACAATCTGCTCTGAAACTTGGTGATTTCTCTTTCAGTGGATTGAAAAATAAAAAAGTAATTAATACAAAAATAATCTATTGATATCTCCTCAAAAATGTAAGCATATTGTTTTACGATTTATTTTGAAGTCAGTCTCAGAGTCAATTAAAAAGGCGAAAGATATCAAATTCAGTTGAAATTTCAAGTCTCGTTTAACAAACTAAAATCAATGACTGGTCGAGAAATAAAAAATTCCAAAAAACAAAGACACAGCAATTCATGTTTTCAATCTTGGTTTTCGACGCACAGCTTTAAACCGAAACCCTTAAAAGTTCATTCGATCAAAGTCCTCAATTTTCAGCAAAAATTGTCAAAAAAATGCATTTCCTGCATATTGACTACCAGTTTTGGTTTTTTCAAAAGCAAAAGGAAGTGATCAATAATTTTTTTTCAATGTATTTAAAAAAAGAGGGGAAATATAGAAAAGACGAAATTTTATATTTTTTTAGTTAATGGAGCGATTTGTAAAATTATTGTAGGGAAATGACAGTTTTATTCACAAGTTGTGTAGGCGCAATTTGGTCACAAAAGATGACCGAAATTTGGTTTTAAACGCCAATGTATTCAGTTCGTATTTAAAACACACGGTGGATTAGCAAAAGCACTTTCAATGAATTGAATTTATCATTAATCATTTAATTCTGAAACCCCGCACCACTTTCACATAGTGTTCTAGTCGAGTTGCAGCATGAGATCTTATAGGACCAATAGAAACATATCCCACAACAATAATGTCATCATAGATTTTTGACCAGTGTGCTTTCCCCTGAGTTATTTGCACCCGATTGACTCGACCGATGATCAGCCCGGTCTCGTGAATTTTTTTCGCACTAAAAATAGAGGAAATTTTGCTGTAGCTTGACAAACGGTTATTTTTGCAATAAAAATATTTCGATGTTAACTTTTTAGGAAATAAGTATTAGCAACGCTTGCGCGCTCTGCCTATTCAATTGAGTGAAGATCCATTTTTTGAAACTAAATTGTTTGTGAAGAATGCTTATGAATTTTTGGCATAATTTTTCTGTTATTTCTAAATCGATTTCTCACTGACTTATCTCTGAAATATCTTCGTATGTCTACCTAAATTTGTTCAAACAATATTTTTTCGCCATCATTTTTGTATTTCTGTTTATTAGCTATTGTATTTTAACTCATTAGATTCTGTATCATAGAATATTTTCTGTAATTACCAGTGTAAGACAGTCATATATAGAGCTATTGAGCTTTCAAGAACCTTTTTTGCCTTTTATAGAAAAACAAATTTCACAGTATTCGGCTAGTACCATTATGAAACAGCCATTTTAAGCTGAAAAATTTTAAGAAGCTATCACGAAATTGCTGGAAAATTTCATGAAATATCAAAGAAGAAAGAATAAGGTGAAATTAAATTCACAGACAGTGTCCAGAAATTAAGTTAGAACCTAGTATCCCCAATTCGAGTAATTTGGGTGGCACTAAAATCTCGGTGCGCGACTTGAGCAAAACCTTAACAGAAACAATTATTCTCGTTCGGATTATTGGTTGACGCAATTAAGCAGTTTTTACAAAAAAAATTAACAGCAATTGATAATCAATTAGCACAATTTGAACAATTATTGTTTAATTGAAAATTCGTAACAATGTCATTTTTATAATTTTTACAAAAATGGCGGAAAAATGAAATCGGTGGTTCAGAATATTATGAATAAGATGACAGAGATAAGAAGATTGCAAGCGATTTAGTGATAAAGTTTTGATCAAAACCATTACCATCACGCTTTTATTTCGACGAATGAAAATGCAATAAAAACAGTGTTTAAGCTCACAAAAGACAGGCATGAATTGATTGAAATAAATCAAAATTTACGTCAAAATGATCTCTTTTTTGTACGCAAAAGGCAAATCAACTCAGATTATTAATTTGTGCCCAGACCTCTTTTTATTTTATTTGATAGTTTGAATTTGGCATCTGAGCAATGCAGCCTATAACTTTTGGATTTTTATTTATTTATACCCCGATGACTATTGCGGCTGAGCTTAACAACTCAGAAATCAAATTGAATAGCGCTTCAAGGCCATTTCAAGCCTTAAAGCTAGAATAGTGTGACAAGCGAAATTTAATGCTACATTCTATCGAAGCCAAACGAATTTGTTCATTTTGTTCTACATTTATATTTAGCAACTATTATTAGTACACATTCGTCATTCATGAAGTCAAACTATAACTCAAACTCGAACTACCTCAACAACCAGCAAAACAATACTACGACTTAACAGTATTGCATCAGATTCTTTGCGATTGGATTGCGAATCAACCTGTTATTGATACAGAATATTCGACAAAACTTCTACATGGTTAACAAATTTCCCATGACATCAAATTTACACTGAAAAAGTGACGTTATGGAAAAGTGTTCACATTCTGTCGACATCATTATCTACAACCAATCAACATTTGAATTTGACATGTAAATCCACGTGACTAGCAGCATAAAAGGAGCTTGAAAAACTACCAAAAATCAGTTGAAACTTGTGAATTTTGTCTTATTAAACTGACATACAGTGCGTATTGAAGCACACTTTCTTGAGCGGTAAATTACTTGTTATCGTGTCTTGTTTTTGTAGATCATAATAGTGATTGTACAGTTTTAACTTTACTTTGACTTGTGAAAGAGAATTAACTTTGATATTCTCAAAACTTTCTTTCTGAGGAACGAAGTTCCTAAGTAAGAGAAACTTTGTGCAAAAGCATAAAGTCAGTTTCTCTTACTGGCTTTAACGAAGCCTACTCTAGTTCGAAATTGGTGTTATTGAAACCAATAGAGAGACTTGCTAACATTAAAGTTAGAAAAATTATTATTCTTGTTCAGTTATAGTTACAGTAATTCAGCTCCTTTCTGTAATCTTTGTAGCAGAAAGCTGAAACTTTGTAGAAGTATAGCCAATTTACAAGGCTACAATTTGTTGGAAATAGAATTCCTAAATTCGGTTTATAACTTGAGTTATTAACAAAAACTCAACAAAATTTTGATTGTTTCAGTTTGAATTATTTTGTTATTCTGAGCGAAACAAGCTTGGTATTCAGCAAAGCTGAGCGATTAGTTATCAAGCGTTATAGAGCATCAAGTAATGCAACGGCATTCTACAGTATAGCGGATAATACAGTTCACAAAAGTTAACTGCAAAAACACAATATCCGGACAGATTTGAAACCGCTGAAACGAACTGGGCGGTGTAAAGTTTTCCTTGACTTTGATAGGAGAGCAGCCGTTACATTTGGTCCGCCGACCCGGACAGTGGAAGGCAAACTGCTGTCCCACCTGATGAAGAGAGTGCCAAAGGCACCCCCCAAAGAAAATCAAACAAATCAACAGCGCAACGCCAGTGAGGCAGAGCGAAAGTTGCGAGTGCACTTCACAAATTACGTTGAAGAACTAACCTCGCTTAAAAGGAGCAAGCAAAGCAAAAGGCAATCAGGCAATCCAAACACAATCAGCAGAGAGGAGCTTCAATCAACAGCTCAAAGGTACGACAAGAAGCTCCAAGATTTACGGGAAGAAGTCAACACCAAAACAGGGATTGGCTACAAAATAATTGAAGATTCAGATCGACCCAACAAACTAAAGGTCCTCTACCAACAGACTGTTCACCTTCTAGAAGAAGAAATACCCAAGCAACTGTAGCGTCGAAACAAGCTTGTGCCCTACCAAGCAGATTTCGTTGAAGAACATCTGAAAGAAGCAAGGAAGTGCAAAGCAAGTTTGGACTATCATTGGCTTTCATATATAAGCAAAGGCACGCAACCAGAAATGAATGCAGAGCAAAGCAACGCAACTCAAGCAGTGAACAACAGCGAGAGCAATAACAACTACCCAACGCACAGCCCAGCTGCTCAAACAGTGCAAAATGGAGCAACGGCAAGCGGCCAAGAGACGGAGAATGTTTCGGAAACATCTTCAGCAAAGCAAAGGCGAGAGGAAAGGATGAAAAAATTCGATATCGAATTCGAAACCAAGACGCGATTGGAACAAGCACGGTTTGAGCGGAGGAGGCTAGAGCTGGAAATGCAAATGAAGGAACTGGAAACCAAGCATCAACTGCTGGAGGAAGAGCGTGAGCTAGAGCGCAAAGTGAAGAGAACAGCATTAGAGAACGATGATGCTCGTTCCCAATCAACTGGTGCTCGCGACAAATCACCCTTCAATTGGACCCCAAAGAAGAGAGATGTCTCAGACTGGGCCAGCAGGATCGACAACCTTCTAACACCAGAACGATCAACAGCTCGCTTCGAATTAACCCCTGAAGTGAACAGGCATAGTCACTTCTCACAATATCGCAGTTCACGAGACCGATCCTCAAGTGTTGAAGATCGAGACGTTTCCCCCAGAGCTGGTCTACTACGATACAACAGTGGGTATGCAGGTAGCAATAACCTACCAAAGCTGAAGTTGAACAACTTCGATGGAAACCCTCTCGAATGGCCGGAGTGGTCTAGTATGTTCATTGCTACAGTGGATCAACGACCAATACCAGACTCAGAGAAGATGAGCCATCTGAAGACTCTACTGACAGGCAAGGCAAGGTCAGCAATCTCTGGAATGGGCTATTCAGGACAGTTCTATGGTGCTGCATGGAGCATTCTGGAGAGGAAATTTGGAAGGCCTCATGTGATCATTGATGCACAACTGGAGAGCCTTCGCAAAGCAAGTCAGGTGAAACCACACGACTCAACAGGTCTGATCAGTTTCTCAGTTATTGTTTCGAACTTTGTGAATGTGCTCAAAGAGTACAAGCAGATTGGTGATCTGCAATCAAGCTCGACATTGTATATGGCAGTAGATAAGCTACCCCAAGTTCTCAAAGAGAAGTGGTGGTTCTTTGTGGATGATAAAGATGAAGATTGGCCTGATCTGATTATGTTTGAAAAATGGCTATCTAGGATGGCTTTCGTGCTTGAAGGGTTTTCAGCTTTCAAGGGAGAGCGAAGAGAAGAAGACCGAAGAAGCACAAATAGAGACAAACGGTTCTCGAAAACATCGAACTTCAGTGCAAGTTCGAACGTGAAAGAAACAAAGCAAACGCAAAGTGATCACTGTCCGCTAGCTGATGGCACTCATAAAATATGGAACTGTCCACTATTCAGGAACATGAGTGTGAATGATCGGTACGCAGCAGTGAGGAAGCAACGCTTATGTTACGGATGTCTAGGCAAAGGGCATGCAATCAAAGATTGTAAAGTCAATGCCTGCGGCATCAATGGATGCATCAAGAAGCACAACCGATTGCTGCACTCAGAAAACCAAATGGACGAGGGCAATCACGCAGTCAACGTAAGCGCAGCAACAATCAACCAGAGTAACGAAGTTACTAGCTTTCTTCAGATAGTTCCTGTCTCAATACAGAGCGGTGGCAACAGGCTGAACACATATGCTTTCCTCGATAGTGGATCAACGGTTTCATTCATCGATCAAAGTGTGCAAGAGAAGTTACGAGCCCAAGGCACCGATGTGACGCTCAATATAGCTGGCATACACGGAACGAAGGATCTGAAGACAGAAAAGGTTCCTCTCAAAATAAAGGGACTACATTCAAAGGTGCATTCAATCGAAGCGTTTGCACACCCGTCAATCTCCTTGGGAAACACAAACTACAACTACAACAAGCTGAAGCAAAGCTTCAATCACTTGAGTGTTTTACCCAACAAAAGCTTCAACTTGATGGAAGTTGGCATCATCCTTGGTCAAGATGCTTATGAGCTACAACGCCCATTGGACTATAAGATAGGAACACGAAGTGAACCTTTCGCCGTTCTAACAGAGCTAGGATGGGTAGTCAGTGGACCCATGACGGGCAAAAGAAGACAAAATGTTTGTCACTTCGCCTTCACTGAAGATGTGAAAGTGGCTGAGAATATTCAAACCTGGTGGGACATAGAAACCTATGCTTCCAAAATCAACGTCGTCAGTCAGTCAAAGAAGGAACTGCAGGCACAGAAGATGCTAGAGAGTACGACGAAGTTCACAGGCGAGCGGTATGAAGTGGGAATGCTGTGGAGTGAACCAGAGCCCAACCTACCGAACAATTACAGCTCAGCCTTGGGTCAGCTTTACTCACTGGAGCGAAGATTCCAAAGGGACCCAAACTTGAAGAGTTTGTATCAACAGTCAATAGATAGAGACGTAGAAAAAGGATTCGTAAAGATATTGGACGAGTCCGAAATGAAAGGCAACTTCGGGAAAGAATGGTATTTGCCACACCATCCAGTGCTAAACCCGAACAAGCCTGGCAAAGTAAGACGTGTTTGCAATGCTGCCTCAAAGTATAAAGAAGTATGCCTAAATGATAAGCTACTAGCAGGACCTGATCTGCTACATGGGTTGATTGGAACAATATTCAGATTCCGTGAAGGACCAATAGCCCTAACAGCCGACATCGAATCGATGTTTCTACAAGTGCAAGTTCCTGAACAGGATAGAAGTTGCTTGAGGTTTTTATGGCGTCCAAGAACTAACGAACCTGTTCAGATATACGAATATCAGCGTCACGTATTTGGAGCTAAGAGTTCTCCAACTTGCGCGAACTATGCTCTCAAGCGAGTGGGACTGGACAACGAAAAAGAGTATCCAATAGCAACCAAGGCAATACAAAACAACTTTTACATGGATGATTTCATCAAATCAGTAGAAACCCCGGAAGAAGCAATTGAAGTCTTCAACCAACTACAACCTCTTCTCTCACAACATGGATTTGAACTGAAGAAGTGGATAAGCAACAATGATGCAGTTACCGAAGCAATCCCAGAAGACTTGAAGTCAATCAGCAACACAAAGCAAGTGGAAGTGGAACCCAGTACGGAGGGATCTTCAGTGCTAGGACTACAATGGATCGTTACTGATGACAGTCTTCAAGTATGCAGAGGTACAAACAAGGAAGTGGAAGCACCTATAACCCAGAGGAAGATTCTGTCACTGGTATCTTCAGTATTCGACCCGATCGGATTGTTTGCTCCGTTCAGTGTTCATATGAGACGTCTTCTGAAAGGCATCTGGACTAAGAATGGACAACATTGGGACAACGAAGTGGAGCCTAGTGAAGAAGAAGAATTCCTGAGATGGAAAGAACAACTTCCAATAGTGGCTGAAACCAGCATCGATAGAAGATACTTCAACAGAGAGAGGGATAAAACCGAACTTCATGTGTTTGCTGACGCATCTGAAGACACGATGTGTGCAGTGGCCTATCTACGTTCACAACCAAAAGAATACTCAGCTGACTTAGCATTTGTCATTGGAAAATGCAGAGTGGCCCCGATGAGGCATCTTTCAATACCACGATTGGAGTTGCAAGCAGCAGTCATGGCAGTGAGGTTGAAAGAACAGATAGTCAAGGAACATGAAATGAGGATAAATAGTTGCAGTTTTTGGTCAGACTCAACTACGGTATTGCAGTGGATACACAGTTCCCATCGCAAACAACAAGTGTTTGTGGCCAATCGAGTAGCTGAGATACTAGATACAACTGATGTTTCACAGTGGAAACATGTCAGCGGTATCAACAACCCAGCGGACATTGGCACCAGAGCAATCAACATTGAGGAACTCAAGAGGAGTGAGTGGCTCACTGGGCCGGCCTGGTTGAAACAACCAGAAAGCGAATGGCCACAGCAAGTGAACCTCATATTTGCCTCAGATGAAGAGAATATACCCTCGTCAGTCTTCATGATACAGGCTGAAGAGAAGAAAGCTGTTATCCAGTGGGAACGATTCAGTAACTTCAACAGACTAGTAAATACAGTGGCATACGTACAGCGAGCATTGAACAAACACAGACCAGCAACACTCGTGGTCAACATTGAAGAAAGAGAAAAAGTAAAAGCAACAATCTTCAAGGTACTACAGCAAGAACAGTTTGGTGAAGAGATGAAATCTCTCGAAGCTGAAAAGGAAATTCCAAAAGGCAGCAAAGTCCTACAGTTTTCACCATTCCTAGATGAAGAAGGACTTATTCGAGCCAAAGGCAGAATAGGCAAGAGCCAATTGGACTTCGATGCGAAGCATCCAATATTGCTACATTGGAAACATCATGCAGTTGAACTATTCTTGCGAAACGAGCACAAGAACAATCAACATGAAGGCACTGAGCATGTAAGAAACATTGTTCAGCAGAAGATGTGGATCCTAGGCATACGAAATGCCTTGCGATCAATCAAGAACAAGTGTGTAACCTGCAGAAAGGGCAGAGCACAAACGATAGCACCAGTAATGGCAGGTCTACCCGAAGAACGGTTAGATGCTTCTACAGCTTTTACAAATGTTGGAGTCGACTACTTTGGCCCTTTCATTGTGAAGATTGGGCGAAGGAACGAAATGCGATGGTGTTGTCTATTTACATGTCTAGCTATGAGAGCGGTGCATATAGAAGTGGTACCCAAGTTGGACACAGATAGTTGTCTCAATGCAATAATGAGATTTATTGCTCGAAGAGGCAAACCGAATACGATCATCAGTGACAACGGGACAAACTTTGTTGGAGCTGAAAGAGAGTTTGCAGAATACGTTGCGGCATGGAACAAAGAAGGGATCGAAGAACATCTAATTCAACAAGGGATTAGATGGAAGTTCAACCCCCCCGCAGCACCTCACTTTGGAGGAGTATGGGCGCGGTTGGTGAGAAGTTGCAAGAAAGCAATGTATGCAGTGTTGGGGAACAGATCAATCACCGAGGACGTTCTTTCAACAACGATGTGTATTGTTGAACAGACTTTGAACTCAAGACCTTTGACTCCAGTCAGTTCAGATGTTAATGACTTGGAGGCATTGACTCCCAATCACTTCTTGCTTGGCAACAGGAACGTTTGCTTACCCTATCTACCATGCGCCGAAGAATTTGTTGATCATCGAAAGCTCTTTCGACAAACTCAAGCATATGCAAATCTCATATGGGACAGATTTCGTAAAGAATATCTGCCAACTCTGAATAATCGGCAAAAATGGCGATCTACGGCGAACGAAATCCTTAAAGAAGGTGATCTCGTTTGGTTGATCGAAGACAGCCATAAGCGTGGATATTACAATCTAGGTCGAGTTGCGGAGACCATCGATGGGTCTGACGGTGTGATTCGATCAGCTATAGTTCGAACGAACGACGGAGTGTACAAGAGACCAGTAGTGAAGCTCGCCCCAGTACTACCTGGAAAAGATGTTTTCGCGATGGAAAACAGGGTCGGCGATATTGCGGCTGAGCTTAACAACTCAGAAATCAAATTGAATAGCGCTTCAAGGCCATTTCAAGCCTTAAAGCTAGAATAGTGTGACAAGCGAAATTTAATGCTACATTCTATCGAAGCCAAACGGATTTGTTCATTTTGTTCTACATTTATATTTAGCAACTATTATTAGTACACAATCGTCATTCATGAAGTCAAACTATAACTCAAACTCGAACTACCTCAACAACCAGCAAAACAATACTACGACTTAACAGTATTGCATCAGATTCTTTGCGATTGGATTGCGAATCAACCTGTTATTGATACAGAATATTCGACAAAACTTCTACATGGTTAACAAATTTCCCATGACATCAAATTTACACTGAAAAAGTGACGTTATGGAAAAGTGTTCACATTCTGTCGACATCATTATCTACAACCAATCAACATTTGAATTTGACATGTAAATCCACGTGACTAGCAGCATAAAAGGAGCTTGAAAAACTACCAAAAATCAGTTGAAACTTGTGAATTTTGTCTTATTAAACTGACATACAGTGCGTATTGAAGCACACTTTCTTGAGCAGTAAATTACTTGTTATCGTGTCTTGTTTTTGTAGATCATAATAGTGATTGTACAGTTTTAACTTTACTTTGACTTGTGAAAAGAGAATTAACTTTGATATTCTCAAAACTTTCTTTCTGAGGAACGAAGTTCCTAAGTAAGAGAAACTTTGTGCAAAAGCATAAAGTCAGTTTCTCTTACTGGCTTTAACGAAGCCTACTCTAGTTCGAAATTGGTGTTATTGAAACCAATAGAGAGACTTGCTAACATTAAAGTTAGAAAAGTTATTATTCTTGTTCAGTTATAGTTACAGTAATTCAGCTCCTTTCTGTAATCTTTGTAGCAGAAAGCTGAAACTTTGTAGAAGTGTAGCCAATTTACAAGGCTACAATTTGTTGGAAATAGAATTCCTAAATTCGGTTTATAACTTGAGTTATTAACAAAAACTCAACAAAATTTTGATTGTTTCAATTTGAATTATTTTGTTATTCTGAGCGAAACAAGCTTGGTATTCAGCAAAGCTGAGCGATTAGTTATCAAGCGTTATAGAGCATCAAGTAATGCAACGGCATTCTACAGTATAGCGGATAATACAGTTCACAAAAGTTAACTGCAAAAACACAATATCCGGACAGATTTGAAACCGCTGAAACGAACTGGGCGGTGTAAAGTTTTCCTTGACTTTGATAGGAGAGCAGCCGTTACAATGACAAAAACAGAAGCACGCTTTCAATTGAGCTTTGTTAGCTCGAAAAACTTTGATATCAAAGAAGCAAAAACTCGGCTTCACAATTGAGAACATTCCAATTAATTTTTTTGAGAAATGAGAAAAAGCGTTTGAAGTTTTTCTATCAGAAATAGGACAACGTTGCCGCATGATGTTGAAAACTCTTAATGATAAAACCAACTACCTCACTGCTTTTATTATACCCTTATTACGCATGTCATTAACCTCGTGAAATGATGTTGTTTTCCGAATCGACATTTTTTGACATCCCGGAGCATGCTCTCAGAGCAATTCAGTTCTGATTCCTGGCAAATCAGTGTTAAACAGAGCTGAAACATGCGTTTTACAGTCAAAATCTGTAGTGCAGACAATCCAGAAAAAATCCAGTCTGCCCTTTCTTTGAGCATCGCTAATTTTATTATGCCCTCTTTCTGAAAATACGTGTTTATCGCAACATACTGAGCAGTCAGCCAGTCTTTGGATTTCGAAATTTTCAATCATCTCTCATGATACATAAGAATCAAAATGGCGATATATTTTGACTTCTACAGGTCTCTTCTACTGGTATAATTAAATGTTGGGGTAAGAGAACGTGTTTGTGTGTGTGTGTGTGTGTGTGTGTGTGTGTGTGTGTGTGTGTGTGTGTGTGTGTGTGTGTGTGTGTGTGTGTGTGTGTGTGTGTGGAGGGGGTGTATATGCGTCGTTGGTCGTTGGGGGGGGGGGGGGTTATGCGCCGGGGGGATGGGGATCGCAAGGATGCCCTTTATTTTGAACTTTTAATTTACGCCAGACTATCTAACTATCTGGAAAAAATCTACTAACCAACTGTAGCACCAATAAAGCAGTTGTCTGAATTTTCACATTGACTCCCGAGTCTCGCCTGACCTTATAATTGCCGTCACCACTCTTTATGCACGAGGGTTGAACGATGTAAAGAGTTGTTTTTCAACCTCCTCTTATTCACATCAGCCCCCCGAACCTCACCCCTTCACTTCAATCCAACCCATTTCCACCTCTGCACATCCTTCAGGCCGTAAGGCCGTGGTCCCCGTGGACAAAAAAAATCCCCCTCCCATCGCCGGTCGTTTGAGAGCAATTCGCGCGACGTTATTCGGTTGTTTAGTTATGTTGTTTTTTACCGATCACCTTGGTACGTATACTTGTGAATTTACCAATCTCTCAAAATTTATGGGTCAAATGTTTGCTGTGAACTCATGATACTGCCCCTCATATAGCCTTTCAGATGCAAATATCGGTTTGTCGGATTATATTTCATCACAAGGGTTCGAGAATGTTTGAGAATTGCAGACCAGTTTAACGGCCCGATGTGAAAGGCCAGCCTCACCTTCACGTTCTTATACCTGCATGAAGAAGAATGAGGACATCATTTGTAACCGAAAGTGAGAATTGGGAGTCAAACAGAGATTCGGAGAGCCATTATTATTGGCCAAATGAAACTGTTCGTTTAGAAAAAATTAATCTAATAACATAATTTTAGCAGCATATATTGATCCAAGAGCATGAAATCATGAGTACGAGCGACTGTAATTTAGTTCTTTGCTTTTCCCGCTCTTTTGAGAGCGAGTAGAACGAGAGAGAGAGAGAGAGAGAGAGAGAGAGAGAGAGAGAAAGAGAG